>NC_085843.1:94317203-94657203 GCF_035594765.1 Anolis carolinensis
CTCGAGAGTCTCTGGGGGGTCCACTTTGGAGATTTCCTCCAGCATTTCATGGTTAAGTCCCTCACGAAACTGGCCCTTAAGGGATACATCATTCCAGCCTGTATTTTGAGCCAGTACACGGAACTCGGCTATGTACTGTGACAGCGGTCTGTCCCTTTGGAATAGGCGCCGGAGTTTATAACCTGCTGCCTCTTGGTCGTCTTCAGTTCCCCAAGTGTTCCGGAGATGATTCAAAAACTGCTGTGCAGAGGCAAGGTACACGGATCCTGCATCATATAGCGCCGTCGCCCAGGTGGCCGCAGGTCCATCCAAAAGACTGTAGATCCAAGCCACCTTGAGGTCCTCCTGCAGAAACTCTGTGTGGCAGGCTTCTAGGTACGCCATACACTGGTGACGGAATACGTGGACCTTTGAGGCTTCTCCGGAGAACTTGGTTGGCAATGCTAGAGTTGGGAGTTGGTCCCCGCGATCCTTCAGGCTGCGAATCTCCCCCTCCTGCTAACGGATTTTGTCTCGAATCCTGGTAAATTCTTCTTGAGTAATGGTGAAACTGGTTGGCGCGGCCGCCTCGGCCCCCTGCTGATCGGTCATATTGGCCTTTGGTTACTTAGTGCTCTTGGTGGCGGAGTCAAACTGTCACGCCCTGGCAGCGGAGCACTAAGAACCAACACACGGAGGCCAATAACAATCTAATATCTTTATTAAGGAAATATTATAGTAGAATAAAAACAAGCAGAGATTATAGTTCAGCAATAGACCTTTCAGGAAAGGTCAAATTTAGTCCAGAAATATTTTGTCCAGTATATTATATTAGAGTTCAAAGTTGTAATTCCAAAACCGAAACACACTCTAACTCCGAGCAGTTAGAGTGGGGAAAAACGTCCAAAGTTTTTTCTGAGGTTTTACGTGAGTCCAAGGCAGGGAGCTGGAGACAAGGCTGGATACTTGGCACAAGATGCAAGGCTGGGAAACACGACGAGATGGGTCACGGAACACGGCAAGGCAAGGCACAAAGGAACTGAGGGTTGTAGACTTAAACGCAGTCCACACTAGGCTGGAACCGAAGTTAATCCTTAGGCTGATCTGTTGACTCCGCAACGGTCTCAAAGTGCGGGGAACTTTTAAAGAACTTTAATCTTCCTGCAGAGCAGGTGTCCAGAGCTTCCTTTCCCAAGGGAAAGAGAAGCGAAACACATCTTCATCCAGATGCGTTCCTCCCTGCAAATTCCCAGGAGAAACTTAGCTAATTAAGGCCCTGTCTGGCGGCTAATCTCTCGCTCCTCCTCGTATGTTCTCTTTGAAAACGGCTCACCTGATAAAATTCCCTTCTCGCAAAGGGGGGGGGGAGCACTGGGAAGAATCTGTCCAAGGTCTGTTGTAATGGGTTCTTGGCAAGAATTATCCACAACAGGCATCTGGAATGGTTCCGTCTCTTGCTGAGACGGCAAAAACCCCATGTTTTCGTCATCATGATCCATGATAGCGCTGGAGTCACAACTCCGAGGCCCATGGGGCATCACACAAGGCCATTACATCCTAATCATTTCCCCTAATTGCAGCATTCATACTTGCCTCCAACAGACAAAAAACAATCAGAAATATTGTATATTCACAACCTTTAGGAAATAATATCCCCTGATGGCGCAGCGTGCTAAAGCTCTGAGCTGCTGAACTTCTGGACCGAAAGGCCGCAGGTTTGAATTGGGGGAGCGGAGAGAGCCCCCACTGTTAGCCCCAGCTTCTGCCAACCCAGAAGTTCAAAACATGCAAATGTGAGTGCATCAATAGGTACTGCTCCGGCAGGAAGGTAACACCGCTTCATGCAGTCATTCCACATGACCTTGGAGGAGTCTACAGACAACGCCGGCTCTTCAGCTTAGAAAAGGGGATGAGCACCAACCCCCAGAGTCAGACACAACTGGACTTAACGTCAGGGGAAAACATTTACCCTTTACCTTAACTACCACCAATTCCTCAATACTTTATTTCCCATACCACCATACTTCGCCACAGCAACGTGTGGCTGGGCACAGCTAGTATAAGTGAAAGTACGTCCACAACCCAGGATCTATTATCCCCCAGTTTCATATTGCTAGATAGATTCTAAACATGCTCAGAATGGCAGATATGCTGGGATGAGGAACAACATCAAATAATTCAACATATAACATTGGTAAAAATTATAAATAAAACCAATGCATATTAAAATCCATAAATAAATACTTTTAAACCATAATATAAACATAATTGGGAAAGGTCTGCTGAAAGGGGCTGGTCTTTAGTGCTTAAATACAGCAAGCATTTCAAAAAGATGAATCTCTTTCAGTAGGTCATTCCTCAGTCTGAGAGTGGTTGAAGAAAAGGTCTTCTGGGTAACTCTCAGCCTAGTTTTAACAGACTGAAGTAGATGTCTCAAAGAGGACCTGAATGTACTGGGTGGATTATATGGGAGAAGATCATCTGTATGTATTCTGGACCCAAAATATGTATGGTTTTAAATGCAATAACCAACACCTTGTTCTTTACCTAGAAAATAATTGGCAACTACAGTAGAGTCTCACTTATCCAACATAAATGGTCCAGCAGAACCTTAGATAAGCAAAACTGTTGGAAAACAAGGAGAGATTAAGAAAAAGCCTTTTAAACATCAAATTACATTATGATTTCACAAATTAAGTACTAAGACATCATGTTTTACAACAAATCAACAGAAAAAGCAGTTCAATACACAGTAATGTTATGTGGTAATTACTATATTTACGAATTTTGCACCAAAACATCACAGTTTATTGAAAACATTGACTACAAAAACATTGACTACTAAAAAATTGACTACAAATAAAGATAGAATTGCAGAAAATGAACTTACAGTAGCATGTTGTCAGAAGTTAAATCCATAAAAAGTTCAGTCCTTACTGCCTAGAGAAACAGCTGTGGATTCGGGCAAGAGGCAGACTGCGTTGGATAATCCAGAACATTGGATAAGTGAAGGTTGGATAAGTGAGACTCTACTGTAGTGGAATGATTTTAATATTGGTGTAATGTGGTTACTCCTAGATGTACCTGTAACCAATATGTCTGCCATGTTTTAAATTCACTCAAGTTTCCAAACATGATTCAAAGATAGCACAATGTAGAATGCACTGCGGAAGTGCAATCTTGAGGTTAAAAGCACCTGCACTATCATCCTTAGATCCTCCATGTCTGGGAAAAGGCATAATTGGTGTAACTGCCAAAGCTGATAATAAGCACTCCTTATCATCACATCTATCCAGGCTATCATTTGGAGGGACAGATCCAGGGGCACTCTCAAGCAGCAAGCATAGTCTGTCATGGGAAGGGTAATCCCATTCAGAACTGGTCAACACACCTCTAGACACAGGTTAGTACAGTATGTAACTCCATCTTGTCTGATGTTGGGTTCAGTTGTTTTTTCATCATCCAGCCATTACCTCCTCCAGGCATTCATTCAGAGGAGATACACTATTCTTAGCTGATACTATTCTGAAGACATAAAGAAGTATATTTGGGTATCATCATCATATCAGTAGCACCTTACCCCATATTCTGCAGCCTTGAGCAAAAGACAAAATAGTCTCCCTTACCCCGGTCCATACCATTCTGACTGTTCCACTCAGTCAAGATTCTGTCATGTAGAAGGGTACCAATCAGGCTTATAATACAATCATCCCTGTTTGTGCCAGTTATCCCTTCACCTTCGGAGTGAAATAGTTACAACACTTTTGGCAATGCTGAACTGCCACTCCAAAATTTCCTGTCTTACCCAGTGACTAGGGTTAATGAAAGCTATAGATCAGCAATGTCCAGAAGGCTGCACTTGACCAACACGTGGAAGAAGTAATAATAATAATAATAATAATAATAATAATAATAATAATAATAATAATAATCTTTATTTATACCCCGCCACCATCTCCCCACGGGGACTCAGGGCGGTTTACATGGGGCAGCGGCCCAAACAACATAAGGACAAAATGTAAGTAACATAATACAAATCACAATATAAAAAAGATAAAACTGTAATATAATATATCAATTAAAACAACAATACAGGATAAAAAATTACATTTAAAACACATAAATTGTAAAACCTTAATAAATACAGGATAGATTATTAAAAACTTTCTGGGGCTGGTTAATTAATGACTGTATCTCCGAAAGCCTGCCGAAACATCCAAGTCTTCAGTTAGGGACTTGGAACTTTCTTCTGAGTAAACACATATAAGATGACAGTGTGAATCATATATATTATTTAATAAAGATAGAACACCCACAATTTCTAAATTTGAGGTTAAAAATTGGTTTTCAAACATGAAACCCCACTGGGAAGAGTATTAGAGAAGTGAGGCTTTACTACAGTTTATCATGGAATTCAAACATCCCAAAGAATTGCAGAGGAATTATTCTGGGCAGAAATGTTTATGGCTTTTTGTAAAAAAAAAAAAAAAAAAAAAGGGGGGGATATTTTTTGCACAGAAACCCCATTTTTGTGTGTATTTCTCCACAGAATAATTCTTTTACAACATTTCAGAATGTCCAAATAGGAGGAGAATATTGCAGACAAACATTCATTTTTTTCCTATGACTGACAGAAAATGACAATATTTTTTCCATGCAAGGGAAAATAATTTGCATGTAAAGACAATATAATAAGGGATTTGCATCTTGTCTACCTAGCAGTGTAGCATCTCATATTTCACTGTGTGGTGGTGAATGAATATATTCTGTTTGTAAATAACAAGATAATCTAATTAAATGGAAATGCTTTTAGGGTATTAAAAGAAAAAATCTATGCTTCTAATAAACCAGAGGAAACTGAATAGTTGAATCAGACTATTCAGAATGCTGGGCCTGCTAGCCTTGGTATTGTAAATGCAGGTACAGGTACTATGGTTTTGCTCATCTATTTAGTTTACACATGGATAGCGTCCTACCTGACAGCCTGGTATTATTGAAGTACTGAACACAATAAAAGCCCATTTGTTCTGTCCTTTCAAGGATAAAAAATTCTGCTTAAGTGATACACTGGGAAGCAGCTTATCAAAAGTGGAAAATAGGTCAGACACTTAAAGCACTAGCCGCCTGAATTTAATAATCAGTATAGGCTGTTTGATGGAACCACTTAAAAAGCACCTGTAAGAGGACGGCCTTACATCATTTATGAGCTGAATGATCACAACAGTTGAAGAGTATGTTAGAATGTTGCTCAGAAATTATGTATTTAGGCAAATCAGAAGGACAGAAGGACGATCAGAGGTTACTACAAATGCCTTGGTATATTCATTCTTCACAAAAATTATGGCCTGACTCCCAGAGTTGGACATAGTACTAGACAGAGTAAAGCAGTCCCTATGGGAAATAGATTGTAGGTGTCATGAAAGACTGTTGAATTTTCAATTATTTAATTTGGTAGAATGGTATTCTTGCTGCTAGAGAACGGAGGAGGCACTTCTGGGATTTTTAGCCTCATGTCCTAAAATAATGAATCATGCTTTATGTGGACACTATTTGCTGTTTACACAATAGACAGAAAAATATCTTGGACTAGCCATGATGTACCATATCAGTTGAGACTCATTCTGATGAAAAAGAAAGGGGCAGCAACATTGCACCAGTAAACATGCTTTTGAAATCCCATAGCTTCCTTTGGTCAACTCCATAACAACCATATATTATTCATGGATGTCTAAAGGGAAAGCCCTTAAGTACGCTCTCTGCTTAGGGTCCCACAGGAGCTGAAACCTTAAATTCACATGGTTTCCCATACCCAGATAGATATATGTGCATAGACTCCTCTAGCTCTGAAATAGGAATAATAATAATAATAATAATAATAATAATAATAATAATAATAATAATAATCTTTATTTATATACCGCCCTATCTCCCAGAAGAGACTCAGGGCAGTTTCCAATCATAAGAACAACAAGTGCATTGCATAACAGTATAATAAACATATTATTAAAACAGATAAAACTATACAATTAAATAAGCAATAAATAACACTTACAGCAACCTTGATCAAGGGGACAGGGACCATAGCCAAGTATATTAACATAAACCATATTCAGGTCCAGAGATCGGCGGTATACCAGAGTAAATTACTCAAAAACCTGCCGAAATCACCAGGTCTTCAGTTCCTTACGAAAGGTGGACAAAGTAGGGGATTGCCTGATCTCCTTTAGCAGTGCATTCCAGAACCGGGGGGGCACTGCCAAGAAGGCTTGTTCCCTCATCCCCACCAACCGCACTTGAGATTGTGGTGGGAGCGAGAGGAGGGCCTCCCCGGCCAATCTCAAGACCCGCACCGGATCATAGTGGGAGATGCGATCGTGGAGATAGGTAGGGCCCGGGCCGTATAGGGCTTTATAGGTCAATACCTGCACCTTGAATTGGGCCCGGCAGTTTATCGGCAGCCAGTGGAGTTGCCTTAATAGGGGCGTTGTGTGCTCCCTATAACCAGCTCCAGTTAGAAATCTGGCTGCCGATCTTTGAACCACTGGGAGTTTCTGGGACGTCTTCAGGGACAGCCCCACGTAGAGATCATTGCAGTAATCCAACCTGGATGTAACTAAGGCATGGATCACCATGGGCAAGTCAGACTTCTTGAGGTATGGTTGCAGCTGGCACACAAGTTTTAATTGTGCAAAGGCCCTCCTGGCCACCGCCAACACCTGAGCATCAAGCATCAGCTATGAGTCCAGAAGGACCCCCAGACTGCGGACCTGCACCTTCAGGGGGAGTGCAACCCCGTTGAGCACAGGTTGCCACCCAATACCCTGATTGGTCCCACGGCTGACCAAGAGGGCCTCTGTCTTATCTTGATTAAGCTTCAACTTGTTAGCCCTCATCCAGTTCGACACAGCTGTCAGGCACCGGTTTAAGGTCTGGGCGGCTTCCTTGAAATTAGGTGGAAAAGAGTAGTAGAGTTGGGTGTCATCTGCATAGAGATGACACCAAACTCCAAAACCCCGGATGACCTCACCCAGCAGTTTCATGTAGATGTTAAAAAGCATGGGGGATAGAATAAAGCCTTGCGAGACCCCACAGGTCAAAGGCCAGGGGTCCAAGCAGGTATCCCACAGCTTCACCATCTGGGTGGGCCTTTTTAAGGGAACATGGAACATGCCCCTGTTGAAGAGAGGTGTTGATGATACTCGTAAACCAATCAACCAACTCCCCACTGGCAAGTTTGATAAGCCAAGATGGGCAAGGGTCTAGGGTACAAGTCGTCGCCCTCACCGCTCCAAGAGCCATGTCAACATCATCAGGCTGAACAAGTCGAAACGAATCCAATAAAACCTGACAGACAGGTGCCTCAGTTACAACTCTAGATTCAGGTGAAGGGATGCAAATAAAATTTAGAAGTATTGCAAAATGTGTACAAAATTGCTTTTTTGAGTGTCAGGAAATCATAATGAGGAGAAACCTAGATAGACAAGAATTTTAGCAGCTTGATACTTTTAAAATGCATGTGAAAGAGAGTTTGAACAGAAGTGCCATTTTTCTTCAGGAAAATAATATTTCAGTGAAAAAAATGCTGTTTTATTGTTTAAGAAGCTTGTTTTCTGTGGGAAAAAATGTTTTCTGTAAAAAAAAAAGAAAAACACATCTGCATTTTTTTCCCACAAAATTCATTCTGTACTGAAAATAATAATCAAAATCTGCAGTTTTCAAAAGTTTTCTTGCAACAAGACAAAAAGACAGACTTATTCATGATAATGGACTTTATGAAAACTTATTTCCCTACTCAGAATAGTTCAAAATTTTGGAGGGGAGAAAGAACTTTAGTAATAGTAACCTACTTTTCTCTTTCTTAGTCTGAAGTTCTGAAGAACTTTGCTCACAATTTGCAACATTTTAGCTAGTCCTAACAAAGATATCACCCTGCTGGGGTATTTTGATCTCTTCCCCATTATAGGAATTGAGGTATCTTTTGGTTACTGATGTCAAGAGACACATGTTCATGCTCCCTGCACAAGTACATTTTGTAGGAGACTTCATGGCAGGAATTTTAAGATTATAACAATCCTTTTAAAAGTAAATGACAGATGTGACAAGCTTGCTACTTATGTGCTGTGCTAGCTTAGAGATTCTTGATGGAAAGAAAATACTGTGGCATATTAAACTGAAAGTATCTCTTATTCTGTCACTCTAGCCTGGCTAAATTGCTCTTTTTATTGAATGCAGCTAATGAAGTTCTACCTTAGTTCAAATCACTGCTACACCTTTGTTTAATACACAGCGGCACATTGGAAATAGATAGTCAAGTAAAAATAATTCAAAATCCATGGTCCATTTTGGTTTTATCTAGTATTTCACCTTTTTTCAATGAGTCATGTTTTTCACATACATTAAATATTTAATGCTAAAAACACATAGCAAGATACAGTTTAATATCTAAAATTCTTTTTGTGTTGTTGTTATTTGAATAATGTACTCTAACACATCGTGATGCAATGAACTCAGTTCAACTGATGTGTTCCAAATTTATTTCTTTGCATGCAAAAGAAATTCCACTGAGACCTTGATCAAATGAGTTTTTAGCCACAAGGAGTCTTCTTAAAGTAGTTTGTCATTTGAAAATGCTTAATATTTTCCAGTTAAATATCTAGAAGGATAGATAACAATATAATTGCATTAAAGGGATGCCACAAATGGTTTAATTACTTTAATTCAATGCTTAGAAAAAGCCAGGTTATAAATTAAATTAAATTAAATTAATAAAATACTAACTCTGGACTTAAAAGCTGGGGCACCTAAAATGTATTCTTCAAGTACTTCAAAGAAACTTTGAGATGAGAGTATTACAGTTAAACTAAAGAGAAATGCTAGATCAGACAGCTGGCAAATAATGTCAAGGTAAAGTGCCACTCCACTAGTGGATACAATCCTCATTAGTTGATAACTGTGACATAAACCTACATGTGGAGGAAAAACAGAGGGAAGGATCAAAATGTATAAACATCAGATATGGATAAAAAGCAAAAGGCTTAATCAGTAAAATGATCACATAATGCCAATTAATAAAAGGTGTAATTACCTGGTGAGGTCCTAATGATCAAGATTTCCAAAGAATCTGAATTTTCCTGCACCCAAACCTTTCTTGCATGACAAAAGGAACTACAAGCATTAATAATTTGGAGACTATCAAGAAATGAGATCCGCTTAACCTTAGATGTCTTAAAGAGGATAGGGTTTTATGATAACAAAAGCTGATACTGTATAAAGACTCAAAAAATAGACAAAATTAGAGTTTTGTTAACTGGAATGCTCCACGTGACCTGCCCCTCTAGGCTATGATACTTTAATAAAAATATCTGTGTGATATTGCTTCTCCTATCTTTTAAAATCTGTGTTCAATTTTGTTTTTGTTATAAAATCATTCTATCATTTTTTGTGTTGAATCCAATCACTGCTTTAGCAACTTCATTATCAATTATGAAGGCTACTCCATGTCTTCAGTGTTCCTCTTGTCCGCAGTAGTAGATCTGGTGGTCATCTTTTGTGAAGCAGCCCATTCTAGTCCATTTCAGTTCACTGACTCCCAGAATTGTCTGTCTTTAATCTTGACATCTCACCAATAACCACGTCCAGTTTGCCCTGACTCATAGATCTTACATTTCAGGTTCCTATAGTCTGATGATCTTTAGAACATCGGATTTGTCATTCACCTCCAGCACCGTCAGCCATTAGCCTTCCATTCAGCTTTGAGCTAACTGCATCATCACATCTGGGGTTAGTTGGGCTAGTCCTCTGTTCCTTCCCAGTAGCATTTTGACCATCTTCCGACCTGGGAGTCCTATCTTCCGATGGTATACCAACATTTCTCTGGTTGTACTGATCCATGTAGTTTACATGGCAAGAATACTGGGGTGGGTTGCCATTACCTTCTCTAGGGATCATATTTAGTCTGACCTCTCTGCCATGACCTTCCCATCTTGGGTGGTCCTGCATGGTATAGCTCATGGCATCATCGAGGCGCTCAAACCCCAGCACCGCATCAAGGTAACGATCCTTTGCATGGGGCACCATACTACTAGCAGACCTGAAATGATTACAGAAGAAAGTCAAGGAAGAAAGTGCAAAAGCAGGTTTGCAGTCGAATATTATGAAAACAAAGATAATGACCATAGATGACTTACATAACTTTAAAGTAGACCAAGAAGACACTGAAGTCATCATATCTTAAAGTCAGTATGACAAAAATAAAAATACCAAATACTAATACTTCAATGGAACTTATACAAATATTGATTTGCCAACCTTTTTTTTGGCTGAATAGATCTGATCTTGATGGAGTACTGACTGCAGTTAGTTCTTGATCTTTACATATGAAATTGTAAATATTAAGACCAATTCAAAAAAATATGGGTGCATTGATCCAAAGAACAATCCCTTTCTCCAGGTAGAAGCACAAAAGGTGAGAGCTTAGTCTGTCCCAATAAAACCTAATATAAGTAGCAACATACTACTTGGGGAAATAGTGACAATGGCATTAATGCTTTTCCCTCAACTTAGCCACGTGTCATATCAAAAATTAATAATTTTGGCCCCAAAACCTATCAACTTATATATGAGGTCAATATGTGCATGTGTATATACAGTAGTTGTGCCTGAGTAAACTCCTGTTAACTATGCTGTGGTATTTAAGTTGTTGTCTCACTCATTTACTATTGTGACCTCTAAGCCCTTCAAGTAAGCAAAGCATCAATCCAGATAGCAAAGCACTATCTAGTTGGGTTGCTGTGAGTTTTCCGGGCTGTATGGCCATGTTCCAGAAGCATTCTCTCCTGACAGCAACACAGTGATTCCGGCCATGAAAGCTTTCAACAACACACTATCCAGTTGCCGGATGTTCTGGACCTCTGGTCAGTTGTCCAATTGCTGATATTCTGAAATATTTTCATAAATCCATACTTCTTTGTCAGGAACCTATCTGTCCTGTACAACCAACTGAGAACTTGATTAGAACAATTATTCTTCATATACTCCAGTGACTTTAGTATATTTTTTAAATGACAGAATCTACAGGGGGGTCTGAGGCCACTTGCTCTGAAAGTTTATATATGCATTGCTGTAAGTGGCCTCATTTTGCAAAGTCATGGTAATATGTAATAAAAAGAAAGTGCCGAAGATTACAAAACAACCTAATCAAGTGCAATAATGAATATTTCAACAGGCCAACATTTCAAAGTTTTAATTAAAATTACTAGTGCTATTGGTATTGTAATGTCTTTGGGTAACATAGAGGCAAGTCATCACAGGCCTCCCAAATGGACTTCATTACACATGCAATTAATTATAGATATTGCTGCTGAAACTACCTTGGGATCTCTGGGATTTAAAGCAAGCACTCAAGCATTTAACTACAGAACGTAGCTCTGCTAGCACCACCAACAGATTAACTGTTGTTATATGTAACCCAGATACCATATTGCAGGGCTGGGTCACAAATCTTTTCTGCCAGTTCCAGACTTTGCTCATCAACTTCAGTGACATGATAGCGTCTCTTACAGCCTCAACTGAAAGCTTATTTTTGTAAAAAAAAAAAAAAACTAAAGCAAAAGTTGTGATGGTTTGAAATCCCACCTAGTGATCAACTCTTTTTAGCAGCTGTCTGAGCTGGAAGGCAAAGGGAAGTTTTAATCAAAGTACACTGCTGCACTTTTCCTCTGCTCTGACTTTGACATGGCCTCCTTCTGCTACTCCTAGCCCATACCAGCAATCCCTTAGGACACACACAATAGTGTTCTAAAACAAGTTTTCTGTCTAAGATGATTTATTTTTCTTCACTCCTAAACTTAGGTAGAGAAGAAAGACTATGGCTTCCTTCAGAAGAATGAAGAATATTTTAGAACTTGCCACTCTCAAATAGCCATTACTTGTACTTTGACACTGCTGTTAGCAGTAAGCCTCAATGCATATCTTAAAGCAAGGGTTGATGGGGGTCAAAAAAGAAATGAAATCATTATTTAGAGACCTTCTTTTAATGCCTCTCCCCCTTACATTCAGGCACCTTGCTCCCAAGCTTGCCAGTAAAAGAAGTTAAAACTTTTTGCATAGATACATTTCTCAAGTAGAGGTATTCCAGAGTCAAACTTACTTCAAAAGTTTGAAAGAGCAAGACAGCCATTCCTTTTCCCAGAAGAACATGTGTTCCCTGCACTTTGGTTATGCATACTGCTTCTTTTCTAATTGATTTCCAAATCTCTTGTTTGGTCATTCCATCAAACAAAAACAATGGCATTGCTCCTCCAAATATAATACAGATAGGAAGAAGAGCTCCATGTTTACTCAGATGCAAGCTTCACTTTGTTCTACACAGCTGGCTCCCTGCTGGCTCAGGATTACAGCACCTGTCATTCAACACTGCCTTGTATCTGGCTATTGTGTAACCTATAGACTGCATTAAAGATTTAGCATATTTTTTCTATTTTAAGTAAATGTGGGTGAGAGAGGCAATCTGGATCAGGTCCAATCCAAACTGGGCCAGAATCCTCCACTATGGTCAGATAAGGGGATTTGAAACCTTTTTCGTGCCTATGAAAAGCCATCAAAAAAGAAAAAAATCTCAACACATCATGTCTTCACTAAGCATAGATTATCCCTCTTAATTAAATTGGATCACCACCAATCTGTTTGATGGAGGAATGTTTTTAAAAATTTTCATTTCCTAGTCTCTAAGCTGGCAGACAAAAAGCAAATACTAATACATATTGATATAAGTTTTGAATAATAATAAAAACAATAATAAAGAGTTTCAAAAACAAGAAGGATATTATGCAAAATGCCCACTTTGCAGACCTTACATAAGTCTTTGCTTTTGCGGCTGTTTCCAGTAGCCACACTTTGATCATACCATGATGACTATATAAGAAAACAAACTAAGCATAAAATGTTATGTTTTAACAGTGAGCTGTATTCATTGTTGTTGAAAAGTTACTAATTGCCATATAGGGGATGGGAGGCAAGATACATTATCAGTTTCTTTTTCTTGCAGTTCTTTTCAAAAACTTTTTTAAATTGCTAAAACCCTTCCATTTTCCAAAAAAATGCCATTGGGAAGATCTTTGCAGGCATTTTCAAATGACCATAAAGATTTTAACAATTTTTAAATTTTAGCATGAGAAGAGAATCAATGATGTCATAGTTTTTTCATTAATTTAAAAGTAATATAGTTAGCTCTTATTCTGAAAAAAATTATATTAAGAGTTACAGATAAAATTATTAGTTAGAAAGAGAAATGCACACAAAAATGTGTGCTATGAAACAACCAAGAATGAAAGCATGAGGGCTGTATCTGAGCTGTAATGTTACACCAGTTTGATGTGACTTTAACTGCCATAGTTTTATACTACAAAATCCTAGGCTTTGCAGTTTGGAAAGGTAATTTGAATGTGTCTAGTCCACTGTCCTGAACATCAACATTAGAGCTCTTTGACAGACAATTATCAGGAATAAAAGCCAAGATTTCATAGAACAGTGCCATGGGAGTGGCATCCAAAGGATACGCATAGGACGATGTGGATAAACCTTAGATTTTTTAGATCCCCAACATACTTTGGACACTCAGTCCCTCTGCTCCTGTTCTGATAAGGAAGGTCTGAAAGCTCTTTCTTTACATCTGCTAGAATATAGTGAGATGCCTTTATAGAACTACGAATAATGATAAAGCAAATGCAACTTAGAGAAGGTAAAAATTGAACAGTTGGAAATGTTGGGGTTGGACAACTGTGTACATCCTTGCCTCTGCTCTGTCTCTCATGTGACCAAACTGTAGGATTTAGTGCAGTGGGACATCAGACTTTTCCCACCACTGTTATAGAATGGAAACTATCACCTGATCTGTTCCTGCAGAATTCTGGGGAATTTAGTTTAGGGAAGCTGAGGACTTCTCTAGCTGAGAATTTCAAAGGCTCCATCCTTGTAGGGAGCTAATAACGACTGCCACCGATTTGTAAAGGACTAAGAACGTTTAAGGTTCTTTTAGGCAAGGGGGGAATCTTTTTATCCCACCACTGCCACTAATTTGAGAAGATGCAGCCACCAAAGACTCAGAGAGGAGTCCTTTTACTTTCTTTCTTTTTTCTTCTTCACCTTGATATACTTCTGTTTCTTCTGCTATCTTTTTCTGTCTTTTGGTGGCCATTTTCCACTAACTTTACCTCACGATTTTCTCTGTGAGCGATCTTAGGCACTAAATTAGGGATGTTACTCGAATCCCAGCGTATGCCACCAATTTGTAGGGAGCTAATAACGACTGCCACTAATTTGTAAAGGACTAAGAATGTCTAAGGTTCTTTTAGGCAAGGGGAGAATCTTTTTATCCCACCGCTGCCACCACTTGTAAAGGAACCAATAACGACTGCCACCAATTTGTAAAAGACTAAGCACATCTAAGGTTCTTTTAGGCAAGGGGGAATCTTTTTATCCCACCGCTGCCACCAATTGTAAAGAGCTAATAACGACTGCCACCAATTTGTAAAATGCAGCCACCAAAGACTCAGAGAGGAGATCTTTTACTTTTTTTCTTTCTTCTTCTTCACTTTAGATGGTAGTGTAACTTAGTTTATAATATATGCGATAGAGTCTTAGATGTTGGAGGAACAATAACAAATTTATTCAGGCACAGAGCTTAGTGGTTACAAATTGTTGTTTCTCACTTGGAGGCACTTTCATTAACAGTTACAATATTAGAATAAGATGAGAAGTGTCACTTCTTTAACTTAAAGTAGTCAGAACTTCATCCTCTGCCACTTTTAAACCGTAGTCACCCCTGTGATATTCGATCACAGATTCTCTGTTCCTTACTACATAAAATAAGTCACCAAACTTATTTTAAACTGACTCAAAATGAATAATTGAGTCGCCCTTGATCCCCTCAACGTAGGAGCCGTCTTCCTGTGCCTCATCAGAGCACAGACTGAAACTCTTTTTTAAACTCTGCACTTCTTCAACAAAATGGCAGTTGGCTCCACCTACACCTCCATGGCAACCAGCCTCTGAGTGCAAAGAAGCAATAATTGCAATACTCACCATTTTAAAACACAAACACACAATTAAACATAACATCTGTAAACCAAAAATTCATACTTCATTACAATTTCCCAGAATTCTGCAAGAGCAACTCTGATTGCCTCCATTCTATAATGCTGGTGGGAAAACGTCCTTTATTTCACCAAACCAGCTAGATAACCCACTAGGAGGGTTCTCACACAGGAGAGCTATTAAAGAAGGTTAGTGACAAAAAATGTTCCCCTAGCTTTAGAATATATGTAAATGCAGCAGTAGCTGCTCTGATCATAGGAACCTACACTACTCCAAGTGAGCAATTTGATCCATTTAGATAAGTATAGGCTAGTCCAGTGCTTTTCCATTAGGGAGACTACAAATGTTCTTAGATTTTATTTCCCCAAATCCCTCACCACTGATTGTTGGGGATACTGCGAAGTCCAACAAATTCTGCAATTCAGCTCATCTCTTGAGAATGACTATTCTCTCCAGGGCTTTAGACAGGTTTCCTTTACAATCCAGCCAGGAATTGAAACAAAGGTCTTTTTCATGCAAAGGAAAGGCATGGCTCCACTCCAGATGCCAGTCTTCAATTGTTCTGCTGTTACACAAGACAATACTAATAGAGTATAGCTCCAAATATGTCTTAAAATAACAAATTGCTTATGAAAACTCATAAATCAATGAATATACTTATATTAATAAAACTACATATCCCTTCCTCCTTAAAATGTTTTTCACAGTTATTTTCTTAAAATCCGTTAACAATCCACACAATTCTTAACACTTGGGCAATTTAGCAGAAGGGATGCAGACCTGATTAAAGAACATATGCATTGTTATTCTAAAATAACCTGAATATCATTCACCCTTGAATAGCTTTTCACAACACTAAAGGAAAAGGTAAAGAGGACAGTAAAGACATTAGGAAAGTTGAATCTACAAGCCCTCCAATTTAATGCTGAAACTTGCTTATTCAGTAAAGATGAAAAACCTGCATGTTTTTGGTGCCAAGGAAATAGCTTTCAAGAAATTGATATGAAATAGCATAGAATGAATGTTGTCAATGCCTTATTTAAAGTTTCTCTGACAAATAGCAATAAGGAGGTAGTTAAGTCATTGCTCAATCACATTAACTCAAGGGAGCTGTTGAGCTGAGAATTTAGAGAGCATTAGTTACTTACCTGGTATGCTTTAAGGGATATTGTTTATGCTACACAAGCATTTGCAGTTCTGCCAGAGATATGAGTGAAACAAAACTCAGGTGAAACTTAGAAAAGAAACTCAAGTGATAAACACCAGAGTACTTAGCAGGATCTTTATATTTATGTAAAGGGTGGGATTCAATGGCACTCAGAATATTTCTGTAAAAGTGAGATGGTGCTACAGTCATTTAAATCCCAATTAAGGCCTTTTTAGCACTACTTTGTTGTTGAGGAGTCATGGGGATTCACTTCACTAAAAAGCTCTATTATTAAAGGTCAATCTCTGTGTTATCAGAAACATAGGAAATTGCACTTGCAAAACACTCTAGATGTTTCAATTCCTGTTTTCTATTATTTTTCTAAGCCACAAAAATCCTAGCATTTTAGAATTACCCTGTCTCATCATAAATCAACCAAATTATTCTGGCAGATCCTCTGTGACATGTCAGACTCTGGGGGTTGGTGCTCATCTCCATTTCTAAGCCGAAGAGCCAGCGTTGTCCGTAGACACCTCCAAGGTCATGTGGCTGGCAAGACTGCATCGAATGCCGTTACCTTCCCGCCGGAGCGGTACCTATTGATCAACTCACATTGGCATGTTTTCGAACTGCTAGGTTGGCAGAAGCGGGAGCTAAAGCGGGCGCTCACTCCGCTCCCCGGGTTTGATCCTGGCACCTTTCGGTCTACAAGTTCAGCAGCTCAGCTCTTAACACACTGAGCCACCGGAGGTTCCTGAAGTTAGGTGTTGAGAAAAGAAAGTTAGTATGTAGATTCTATGCTTTGTAAGTCAGAGTTTGGGAGAGGATGACATTTGAATCACATATCCCCAAATCCCCAGAATGACAGCAAAAGATTCTGGAAGTTGCTGTCCACAAAATAATTTTCCAAGCTCTGTCTAAGACTGTGGTTCTCAGCCTGGGGTCCACAGATGTTTTTGGCCTACAACTCCCAGAAATCTCAGCCAGTTTACCAGTTGTTAGGATTTCTGGGAGTTGAAAGCCAAAAACATTTGGGAACCCCGGGCTGAGAACCACTGGTCTAAGACAAGAGTGGACAAAGGGTACATTTCTTGACAGCTACCTTTCTAACCACTGAAATCTTTCCAAGAGTCCAGAGTGTCTAAAAAAATATTATTTAAAAATAGTTTCTTTTGCCAAATATTTGGACCAGGTGAGGGGGGGAGAGAGAGCCCAGATCTAAATCACCATCAAACACAAGATGTCCAGCTCAATAGCTCAGTTCAGCAAGGTTCATATCTCATAGTTGTTTTGACACAAGTTACTTCTCCTGCCATATCTCAAGGTTTCCATCTTCCTTTTCTCTTGAAGCTTGTGGTTATTCATAAGAAAACATTTCCATTGAAGTTAGGTTCTAACTAGGTCCTGAGAAGTAGAGAGGTTTATAGTACATGTTATGTTGTGAGAGAGAAGCCTGCCAATTCAATTCTCTATCCATGCATAACCTCACTGAAATACTTAAGCAAGCCACTTTCCTTCACCTGTAATACAATAACACTGATTAGCCTTATAGGATCATTTTACAGATTATTAACATCATGTACCCGTGGGAAAGCAACATATTAGACATAAGAACTGGGGTAGTTTTGTGGCCCCTGGGGGAGAGTAAAGCAATGTTCTTCAAAGCAAGGAAAACCATCATACATCTACAGGAAAAGCAATTCATAACCAAAAAAATCCCCCCTCCAAAAGAAATCCTCCTGTAATAGCAAAGATTTGCTGGATAAGAACTTTTTCCCTTTGTTCAAAAAGTGCTTTTTATGCCTACTTTTGAACTGGATTTTTAAATTAAAAATTCTTTTTCAGATGGCTGTGGCCCCTAGAAAAATTAGCAACCAGACCCAATGCCATTGCCTTCATCTGGTATTTGTTATGGACATGAGAAAGTGTTGTACAAATTCAATGTATTATCATTGTGCACTAACTGTCTGATGTAACACTTAACCTGCCTTGCATCATCCAGTTCACTGAGGGTGATGTGACTGGCTCTCCACATTCCTTTCTCCACCATTTCAGTAAGGTGATCAAGGCTCAGAGAGAAGACTCACACAAGGTGACCCAATAAGTTTCCTGGTGGCTTTAAGGGGGGCTTTAGTGCTGAGATTTTGTTATAATTCAACTCGAATCAATACCTCTGTGCCCCCAGCTCTGCATTTTCATCTTGTATTTCATTCCCATATTAATTTAATAAGAAGAGGTTTTATTGCTATTGTGTTTTCACTTAAATATTGGCACACATCCCAACACAAACCCACCATGCCACCATAATAACAGAAGCAACAAATCTTTATAATTGTCTCCCACCTTGACTATTTGTATAAGTGCTCTAGCTAAAACACAGATGGGCAACTATGGCTGTAGCTGGACTGCAGTTTCCTGCAATCCTTCCTGGCATAGCTAATGATGAAGGATCAAGGGAGCTGTAATCCAAAAATATCCAAAGCATATACAAAGTTGTCTAGCCTCAGCTTAAAAATATAGAAAAATCCTGAGTTACAGTAGATGACAGTATATGGATCTCATCACAAAGACCCATGGATTTGCCATGCATCAGGATGTGTGTGTGTGTGTGTGTGAAGAAGCTGTCATTCACACCCTGCATCACAGGACTTGCCTTTTCCTCCATCCCATGGGGGGGATGCATCACCCAGCTTCCCCCATTGCTGGTAAGAGAACATGGGAAGTAGTGACATACACTGCTTGCTCTCTCTTTTCTGGATGGAGCCCAACCAAAAGTAGGTACGTATGTGTCATATAGTGGGCTCTGTTCTGAAAGAGGAGAACAAGTGGCCTAAGATGGGACAAATAGCCGATCTGAAGACATAAGTCTCACTGAGATTGCAGAACCACATCACTGCATATATTGCAGATGAGGACTTGAATTACTAACTGTCCTTCCCCATACAAAAACAAACCAATTTTGCAACTAGATATTAGAGAGAGAGAGGCTTTGCCTGGCTTTCTCCATGTCATATTAATATTCTAAACACCAGGATATCTGTTGTTTTCCTGTTGGTGTTGCTGTTCATTTTTAACTAATGGAACTGTATTCCTGCCTAGACTCTGAAATGGGAGAACCAAGATGCAGATCAACCATCTTAGTGAGAACTAGACCCAAATCAATCTATTTTGTTGGCAAATGTCCCCCACGTCCGTGTGCTTAAATATGCCAACATTGTTTGATTGTGTCACAAAACATGATGGGATGCCAAACATTTTACCTTCTGCCAGTATTTATTGCTGCAACCTGCTGCTGCTGAGCTAAAAATTCTGGCAAGTTTGAAAAAGACAAATTTCCCCAACAGCATCTCACAAACATAGAGCACAGACTCAACCCATTTCTGCCAGGACTAGCTGACAGTCTAATCCCATTACTTTCAAAGGAGCTGAATTTGTGACAGTCATTCAATAACAGTAAAAAATAGAATTGGGGAGCAGAAAACAAGTAATAAAACATAGCACATTTTTTTACAGTGGGTATGGAGTGCACTCTAAAGTGTAAATGAATTTATACTGCAGTATGCGAATAATCCAAACAACATAAAACGATAGGGTAATGATAAAATGATAGGGCAATGGACTGAGCTTGTCAGTATTAAGTCCTCACTAATTTAACACTATGGAGAAAGCGGTATTGATCAAGGTCTGAATTTACATTTTGCCAGTAATTCTGATGGTATTTAAAATGGCATTCCCATTTTATTCAGATTTTCTGCACTGGGAAGAGCTTGCTGCCTGGGGCTTTCATCATCTAGAGACTCATGTAACCATCCATGCCAAAAGCCACTCTAAATGTGGAAATTCTGCCTTCAGTGATGCCATTTTAGCTGCATCCCTACAGCCATTTTAATGTGTTTTTTCACTCTGAGAAGCAGTTGCAGATTTTTTTAAAAGTTCTGGTTTTATTTGTTCAAGCATGAGGAAAAGAAAGCCAAAATAGAATCCATGGGATGTTGAAGGGAAACTTGGGATATTTTTGTCACGGTTGCAGAATATATGAAAACAAGTTTTGTTCAACTTCACTAGAATGACCAGACATGCTGTTCTAGGCCATATCCCACAATGCAGTAGTTTAATCATTGCAGCTGTGTTCCTGATGCCAGGAATGTGAATAAGGCAATTAATGAAAATGCTAATTATGTCACAAAAAAGATTGTGAGAAGTTAATGTCCAGAAATGCATAGCTACCTAGTTCGATAGCTTTGAAAGTTACTCTTGAGAAGAATATATAGAATGACATGGGTGACCTGTGATGGAGTGAAGCTTTGCACACCAGAGCATCTTTTTGGGAGTGCATAGTTTGAAAAGGCTTTGAAATTTTATTAGATTAATTATTCTTAAAATTAATATTTGAAGTTGAAGATAACATTAACAATGAGTGAATCTGTCAAGCTTAGCCCATCAGTTGTTTGATTCTTCCCGTGCCACTTTCATTCTATCCAAGAGCTGGCCAATTTATTTTTCTTCACAAAAAATCAGAATATGTTTCTGTACATTTTCCAAATATTCACTCTTTTGTAAACAGGTGTCTCCGTCTATCAACTAACCTGTATTTGTGTACATGTTAGAACTGTACAGTTTTCCAGCTACAAATTTGTGTTAATTTCCATGTTCAAATCGAGGAAGTACAAAGCAAGCTAATCTTTTTGTTAAAATTATGTGTCATCATGAAACATTTAGTATGCCATTCTAGGCTGATCTATCTGAATATAGGTCTTGCTGAACTCTAAAAAAGCAAGTAAAAATTGCATGGTCTTCTCATATTTGCTTTTCAAACCAGACGGTCTCACAATACTCACAGATGCCTTTTTTATACAATAGGCACTTTCACTGGCATTAAGGGTGCAGGATCACCACAAAAGTAGAAAAGCTGCAGCAGAAAATGCTACTTTTTAACCAGCAAGAACACTTCTTAAGGAATCTCAAGGTCTTCCACAGTGATTCTATGGTTACTTACTATTGGAGATTCCTAGAGAAGTGATCTCTCTAGGAATCTCTAGGTCCTACAGGATGACTCTATGGTCAACTTTCAATGGTCACCCTAGAGGACATAGAGATTTCTAGAGAGAACATATTCATTAAATATGTGAATAATCAAATCCACAAAAGATAAACCTGCAAATGTGGAGAGCTTTTCTTCTCAGTAGTGGCACACACCTTCTCCTAGGCCACAGCTGATCTGGCTATTCTATTTCCCAGATAAAGATGTGTACTGTTTTTCCATAAGCTGATGTTGAGTTCTGCCTGAACTTTTCCATAGTTCCCATAATTAATTTTCACTGCTTTTCCCACCAGCACAGCCAAAGCCTACAAAGAAAAGGGTATAAGCAATATGCAGATGACAGTTATTAACCTGCATTGTATAAGATTAATCAAATATTTTTCAAATTGTGTTAATTCTAATTGGAAATAAAATGTTAATATTTTGTTGTTAATTTATTGTACAAGTGAAACACAAGGACCTCTCACCCAAGAAGAACACAGAGGTATGCTGGAGACTGTAAAAAATGCTTAGACATGACATGTTTTGTCAGATGTGGATAAATGAAAAGATAGATACAAGTCCTGTGGATACAGGGATCATACTATATATGAAAGATATTTTGTGTTCCCAGCAGTAGCATAACAAAAGCATATCTTTTTTATTAGCAGAGACGATGATATTGGCTGCCACTTCCCTTGTCTCTTTTGGTCCCTCTGAGTTTAGCAGTAACCCCACAGAAGCTGGCAAACGAATGATGTTCCCCATCCGTGACACATATTTATGAGCTATACCTGTAAATGGCTTGATAAAAGACCTATTTCAGGTGGAAATTTTAAAATGCTAGAAATAATTTTAGATCAACACACGGTTGAATGTTGTTAAACAATTGGATTACAATGTTCCCTTTTCTCACTGTTTCGCAGTTTTTCCCCTCCCCCCCCAAAGGGAGATACACATACCGCTTCCCCCACCGTTCTCCCTCTCCACACAGAAAAGGCAAAGGCAGAGGCTCTGCTGAGATCGCCCAAGCTCCTCCTCCTCTTCCTTCTCCTCCTCCCTCAAAGCAGATGGCAAGGAGGAGCTGCAAAGAAAGATGTTGGGAGGTATCAAGGCAGCAAATAATAGTGTATAACTACTAAAATAAGGTATAAATATTAAAATAAATATAGTGTCCTTACTTTGCGAATTTTCACGTTTCACGGGTGGTCCTGGAACATAACCCTCGTGATAAGTGAGGGAACACTGTAGTTCCATGGTCATTATATGACACATGGAGGTGATCCTATGTATTGTGGACCAGCATGAAAGGAGCTCCTGTTAAGGAAATACACTTCAATGCTTACCTTTACCCCTCTAGGTTTCAGATCATTATTTAGTTCTCTTGGGAGCGGTGGGGACTGATATAGCCCAAGCTAAGCCCCATTCATTTTTGGTAAAGCTTTTCTTTAGGCAGAAGAATTTACCCAAGCTCATTGCACCCTCTTTCCTTCTGTTTTTTAATTATGTTTCCCAATGAATTATACAAAAGCACTGCAATGTGGAGAACGTATTTGTGAAGCTTAAAAAACTCAGCAAAAGATGACAAGTTACTGCCTTCTGACCTTAATTTACATGGGAGAAGATACTGGAAACAGCAGTGTGACGGTACAATTAAAGAGACAACACTATGGGAATACAGGCTTTTCTCTGATCTCAGTACTCTCCATTGCAGATGTCCAAATTTTAAAAAGCTATCAGTACAGACAGAAAAAAAACAAAGATATGTTGAAATTTTGGTATTTTAAATGAGTACATTAACTTTAAAAAATACCATACCAAGCTCATGAAGCAGGATTTTGGGAGAGAAATGTCAATGCTTGGTAGGGGACCGATTACAGGAACATCCCTTAGTCCCCATCACTAAAGCGATTCAACCCAGTCAAATTTGATAGTTTCTTATCCCACGTGTGTTTTCTCCAGTTATATCCCGAGTCCTGTCTTCTCCCCCCTCCCTTTTTTATGACTGTTTCTGATGTTTCCCTAACAAATCCTACTGGAGCTGAAAGGAAGTTTCCCTGCATTGTGGTAAGAGCTCCATCGTAAATCATACCCTCAATGGATTAGAAATGTTTTAAAATGGGAGGGGCATGTGTGATAAGGTCCCTTGTGCAAGTCATGCCTGTTGCAGATGGATTGGATTTAACCTGTGTTCTGTAGGGGATGATACTGCTCATACTTATTGAAAACTTTGCAAAATTAAAGTGTGTAGAAGTATGGTTTGGAATATAGAAAATATGTGATGGGCTATAATTTGTCGTCTGACCCAGTCATGATCGTGTTTTATAGCATGAAATCTAATGTGTTACAAGTAAGGGAAACTATTTAGTAAATGCTGCTAGAATAACTATTAGCCACAAATGGAACCAATGAGACATTCCTTCCCTAATAGATTGAATGTCAAGGGTCTGGGATTTGATTTATTTTCAAAACTAAGAAATATTATTAAAGTTAGTGAAGTAAAACAGTGTGGTAACGGATTCTTTGTGAAAAGGTCAGTGTTTGCTGCATTTTGGAACAACATGATACGAGTTATTGTGCAGCCATAGGAAATATTGAGCAGTTTATAAATTATGAAACAATTGTTATTTTATTCATCCACATTAATAGATAATTAAAGAAGTTTTTAAGCATTTTAGTTATTTGTGGCATTAACTTAACAAGATGCACTTGCAGAATTAAGAATTAATGTATTTCTAATGTAATTCTATACAGTTAGAATAATAGGATCATACACTTTTGAAGGTGGGATGTATCTTGGAGGTTGTCTAGTTCAAAGTTGTTCTCAATGCAAAAACTACAAATCAAGGTGATTGCAACCTTCTTTATAAATGACTGTCCAGCCTTGAATATGTCCTGAGAAGGAAAACCCACCATTTTCCAAAGTACTTGGTTTCACTGTTCAACAGTTCTTAAGGGAGTTTCTTCTAATCCTTAGTAGAAACCTGCTTCCTTGGCATTTCCCCCTGTTGGTCCTAATGCTTCCCTCAGGAGTAACACAGAACAAGTCTTCTCCATCTTCTCCATAACCAGCCTTTAGGACTCTCATGGTCCTTCTGCTCTTAACCTTCTCTTCAAGGCTAAGCAAGTCCAACTCTTACATACATTGTGTGACTGCACTTGACATATTTTTAGACAGCTACTTGAGCTTTCAGACTTTAATAAAAGATATACTACTATATTTCAGAGGAAATCAATGGCAAGCTGTCTCTGGATATTCCTTCCCTAAGACAACTGGATGAAATACATGGGTTTACCATAAGTCTATAAGCAACCTGAAAACACATATTCACATATTAATAAACAGAGCTGGTTTAAAATTACAGTGTATCAGCCAAAGGGCTTGCCCAAGTTATATTTGAGGTGGACTGTGGAAGTTGTAGTTCAAAAAGTAATTTATTTGTTCATTAGGACTTAATATATGTGTTCTTTTAGCACCATCACTTCTTCCTGAGTACAAAATCAGTGCTTCCACTTCACTTTTTTCCCCTTGCACTTGTAGCATTTGGAACAGTGTCAATGTCATCTCTCCTTTCCTTTAAAACTGTTATTATTCTCCAATAAGCAGAGCTTAAAAGGCACTTTCCCTGCAAAGGCAAAGATATTGTACCTTACAATTTGTGACCTTGCATGCATACTCAGTTTTCTGAGTTCTTCAATTTTCTAAGATGAAACATTTCTCTCTCTCTCTTTCTCATATAATTGTATTTCAAGGACTTCATTCTGCCAGAGTTGTCAATAACTGCATCTGTCACTGTCAAGCATGCTAATTTCCATACAGGTCCAGCTATTGTTCTCTCCCACTGCCACTGGGAAGGCTGACTTGGCTCACATAAAACACACGCAGAGGTTCAACATGCCAGGGCAGCCCCCACTGGCTCATTACTTAGCATCCCCTGCTGCTTCTGCCATCCAGTAGAGAGGATGATTTGATCCTTGCAAATAAATTTGTCAGAGGTGGCACAGTTCAATTTTTTTTTTCTGTTTGAAAGAAAGACATCTGTGTAATGATGCATATATCTAGGCCACTGATTCAAGGAAAGCTGATCCAGCAAAAAGTCAGATAAAATGAAGGTACCCTACCACAAACTAGGCCAGGAAGCTTTTAGAAATGGCAAGCTGACAGAGGTTGTTCTATGACCCAGCCATGGCATGGCACTAGGAATGATAGACCAGTTCCACCCCTTACAATGGCTGGTATTTGTTGTGATGGAGACGAGTGTAAATCTGCTTCACACTTGTGTATCTATTTTTGTGGTCACTGCAATGGTAGATATTCTTTTCCTCCTTCTGCAACAACCAAAGCTGTCCAGAATTCACTGTGTCACTGCAATAGCTCCAATGACCGTCCTGTTGCTGATGGAAAGCAGAACAGCATCTGGCTATGTTCCTATAACTAGACGCAGAACAATGAGATCATCTGCTGGATCTTCTAGAGGACCCACTAGATCTTGGTAAAAGGTGGTAGAAGGGAACAAAGCCAGATTTTTCTCAGAACAGCAGTTCTCCATCTGGAATGGAATTGTGGAGTGAATACTGGGGAAGTGACAAGGGATCTGTAGCATAGTTCCACAGATGGCACTCCTATCCTGGCTTGACCATGGAGACTCTCAGCCAAAGTATGGAGTTTGAGTGGCTATTCTACCTCTGATCTCATTAAGTCTGGCTTGACACTGTAGAATTAATGCAATTTGAGATCACTTCAACTGCCATGGTGCAATGCTATGGAATCCTGGAATTTGTAGTTTGGTGAGGTACCAGCACTCTTTTGGCAGGCTAAAGACCATAGGAAACTATCTCTTCCATGACGCCATAGCATTGTGGCATGGCAGTTAAAGTGGAGTCAAATTGCATTAATTCTACAGTGTACTTGCACCCTAATAGGCTGATTCCACATAGTAACAACATCTTTCCTTCAACTTTCCAGTACATTGTTCTCTGCAAAACAGAATAATTCTGTCAGTCCAACCACCATCAAAAGTGCATTTGGTGAGGACCTGGGAGACAACCTACATAGTGGCTTCTCTTCGACTATTGAATTCTCTTACATAGGATATTCATGTAGAGTCTCTCTCCAGTCTGTTTTTGCCAGGAGGCAAAGAATTTTTGGAGTTGATTTTTAATTGGTTCTCTAGAAGATTTTTTCTTAAAAAGTTTCAAACATATTTTTAATTATTTAATGTTTAAATAGAATTTCCTAATTAGTGGTATTCTTTGCATTTTTAAAAATTATTTTAGTTGTCTCTTGTTTTAAGTTACCTTGGGTCCTATATAGACAGAATAGCATGATATACCATATTTACTCGAATCTAATGCTCACCTTTTTGACTAAATTATCTTCCCAAAGATAAGGTGTGCATTAGATTCGCATAATATGGTAATCTTAGTGCTGATTCAAAGCAAAAGGAAAAGCTACTTCAGGAGCTCCTGGAGCCCCTATTAAAGTTAAAGTGAATTCATTCTACAGCATAGATGCACCCCAAGGTTTTCTTTTCCATTGCTGCAATCTTTGTTATCATAATACTTTTGTTTTTAAAGAAGGAATTATAAGCATGCAACCACTGTAATGCGTCCCTTTTTTGCCCAAACTACACAGAGTGCACTTTTTGCCGCTGAGTATTACATTCACTAGCAAATGCCTTTCTTTGTTTCAAGGTTTTGAAAATTGAGATGTATATTAGATTTGATGGCACATTAGACTCAAGTAAATACAGGTAAATAAATAAAATATCATTGTCTCTGGTAACCTGTGTGTGTGTACATATGTGTCTTTTTAAACAGACTTATTTGAAAATGTATCATGCAACTTAACTATATCATACAATATTTCTTGGCTTCTTTTATGTATATATGCATGTGTATGTATATGTTTTATTTGGAGTATGTGATCTTCTACCTCAAACTATTCAATTAAGAAAGCTGGGCTAGCTGGTTGGCTGGTTGGTTGGTTTTTGTCTGTCAGTTTCCCACTAGCATCCCAGGTCCTGCAAATGTCTCTTATTCTCCCCAATGTTAATTTGGAATTATGACTCTTTGATATCCTGGATCACTTGTACACAAATTCCCATCACTGGATGCAATTTTCAGTAGAATCCCCATTATCAAATTCCCAAAGACACTAATGAGAATCATGAAGTTCTCCAGATATTGATGAACAGCAATATCCAGTATCCAGAAAACTGACTATATTGACTAGCTACCTTTGGTCCCATATTGGAAAGAAGGCAGGATATATGTTCAAGAAAGGAGGACTGCACAAATCCCACCCCTACCTTGGAAGACACATTACTGGTTCTGGAGAACATTTCAGTTCCCTGCTGTGGTACATTCAAGCTACATGTATTTTTATTTTTATTTTTTGCATTGGTTAATTTATATTGAACACTCAGGGTGGGAAAAGGAAAGACAGCAGGGAACAACAGAAATAGTACATGAGTGGGTGAATTGTGTTATGTATTTTCAGATAAGAAATAAGGGGTAATCTATTTGAAAAGAGGGCTACATACAAATGTGCAGCATTTAGCTCTGCTTTTATTCTGACACTATGTGCTATCAGTGGTTTCTCTCAGAAAGGGTGACTACATCTTGCATTTGTAACAACTTTTATTCAATCTTGCAGTATGTTATTCAACATGCAGTGAACTCTTATCATCCGCTCGGGTAATCTGAGAGAGTGCCTTCCTGACATGTTCTATATATTACTGTGTTAAAGTTGGAGAAGGTCTAGAATCCTAGCTTTGGGATTTCAAAAGTTCATGGAAACCATGTTCAGGTCACTCAGGAATTATTAACTAAGGTCTTACACATAATTTTTACTACTTCATTGCAACTAGTGTCCAGAATAAAGAAATTAGACGGGCAACATTTTTTAAATATCAGAGGACGTAAATGTCTGCATCATGACCAGTGCAGTCCAGTGGTTTGAGCATTGGACTAGCAGTTTCGGAGACCAGGATGCAAATCCCCACTCAGTCATTAAAACTGACTGGGTGACTTTGGGCAAGTCACACTCTCTCGGGCTTAAAGGTGGCAATGGGGAGCTCCTCTCAATAAATCCTATCAACAAAACCACAGAAGTCAGAGTTTATCTTAAAGGAGTATTTAATTAACACTCATTTCCATTGTATGAGATGGGAAGACTCTTCTCCTACCCTCCAGCTCATCCTCAATACCCTTTACTGAACGGATTCTTGTTGGTGTTGTGTGCCTTCTAGATACCCTAAAGCAAACCTATCACAAAAATTTCTTGGCAAAAAATGTTCATAGGAAGCTTGTATTTGCCTTCCTCTAAGGCTGAGTGTATGACTTCCTCAAGGTCATCCAGTGGGTTTCCATGAGTGAGCAATTGGTCTCAAGAGTGGTAGTCTATCATTCAACACACTACACCGCTATATCTTCCCAATAAGTCTAGCACATTAACACAACACAACAGAATCATATGTCTGTTAACAACTCATCACCCAAAATTGGGGACCTTTCCCTGGGTGGTCAGAAAGCCTCCTACTCAACCTTGGAAAGTAGTCAGATAGATTTTCAATGGTATAATGTTCCCTAGGAGCCCCCGGGTGGTGCAGCAGGTTAAATAGCTGAGCTGCTGAAATTGCTGACCAAAAGGTTTGAATCCAGGGAGCGAAGTGAGCTCCTGCTGTTAGCCCCATCTTCTGCCAACTGAGCAGTTCGAAAACATGCAAATGTGAGTAGATCCATAGGTACCACTCTGGTGGGAAGATAACGGCACTCCATGCAGTCATACCGGCCACATGACCTTGGAGGCATCTACAGACAATGCTGACTCTTCGGCTTAGAAATGGAAATGAGCACCAACCCCCAGAGTCGGACACAACTAGACTTAATGTCAGGGGAAAACCTTTACTTTTACCTTAATGTGCCCTAATGAAATATACCACACCAAAGCCAAATACTCTAAGCCAGCCTGGAAATCATGGAGTCCTCCAGTCATTGTTGGACTGCCTCTTTCAATATTATTTACTTGAGCCAGGGCTCTTTCATAGTGTACGATGATGATGATGATGATGATGATGGTGATGATGATGATGATGATGATGATGATGATGATGATTGTATTTCTTATCAGCCTCTCATCACTGTTAGAGGTGGGTTACAACATTGCTAAAACATATAACCAAAGCACATATAATAAAATACAAATTAAAATACCCAAAGCAAACATTAGACATAGAATGGAAGTTTAAATTCAGCATTAAAACTGTCTGGGTAAGCCTGCCAGAAGAGACAGACCTCCACTTGTGTCTTAAATTGATCTAGCTGTCGGAGCTCTACCAGCAAGTTGTGGGGCGGCCCATGAAAAGGTCCTCTGGGTGGTAGATGCCAACTGGGTTCTGGCAGGCTGGAGCAGATGCCCCCCAGAGGACCTCGGTATCTGGGGTGGATTGTACAAGAGAAGGCGATCCTGTAGGTAACATGGACCCAAGCCATGTAGAGCTTTAAAGGTCAATATACTTTATACTTTGCCCAGAAACTAACTGGCAACCAGTGGAGTAACTTAGGATAGGAGTGATATGCTCACTCCTAGATATTTCTGTAACCAATCTGGCTACTGTATTTTGAACCAACTGGAGTTTCCGAACTTTGTAATATACTTGGTACAAAGGTAGCCCAATGAAACCACATTGCAGAAGTCCAACCTTGAGCTTACCAGAATGTGCACTACCATCTTTAGGTCCTCCGAATCTAGGGAGGGGTGCAGCTGGCATATCAGCTGAAACTGATAATAAACACTCCTGACTGTAGCATCTACCTGGGTTAACATTTGGAGAGACAGATCCAGGAGCCCTTGTCCCAAGCTGTGAACACAGTCTTTCAGGGGGAGTGTAATTCCATTCAGGACTGGATGACATACGTCCATCCCCAAATTAGGACCCTTAATGGCAGGCACCTCTATTTTGTCTGGATTCAGTTTCAATTTGTTTTTCCTCATCCAGCCCATTACCTCCTCCAGGCATTCATTCAGAGGAGACATTTCATTGAAGCTGCTTTTAAAGGCATGGAGAAATATATTTGGGTGTCATCAGCATACTGATAACATCCTGCCGCATGCCTCTGGATGATCTCTCCCAGTGGCTTCATGTAAGTATTAAAGATCATTGGGGATGGAATGGTGGAGCCATCTGCAGGGAATTCTAAGTATCCTTCCTATATTACAAATCCCAGACTATGATTCGATGTGAAAGGGCCTTTGATAAATCATATTTAACTACAGAAATGAAAACTTTATTTGAATAGGTATTTGTAAAATTGAGTAGTACTTCTACTATTTAAAACACATCTAGATATTGGGTGCATTTATTCCCCTATAATTTCACCTGAAAAAAGTAGTAGAGCAATTCACATCAAAAGTACTTTTATTGTACATTTGCCCTGTCTCCACCCTCCATCCACTTCTTAAAGGATTTTCCAAGAAACCCAGATGATAACACCTGCCACTAGTAACTGTGTTTTCCTATCAATACTTATATATTTTTCTCATCTCAAAATATCCATTAAGAAAAATAGCTGCATGATATCTTTTAAATGTAATTCCAGGGACAGCTGATGATTCCCATGTCACTGTGGCGTGAATCCACTCTGTAATTTAGTCTGAATTTTAAGAAGTTGTTGAAGACAGCTCCTCTTTTGAAGATAGAGTTCAACTTCTTAGATAGATCCTTACTTGAAACCTCAGTATAAAATTCAGGCTGTATAAATTTCCACATTGACATAAAGGTTTTGAAAGACAAAGGCCTAACTTTAAAGTATTTTCATTGCAATTTGTTTTGCACATTTTCTATTTGTTACTCAGATGGTGGTCTTCTACTTTAAAAGAAAAACTTGAAAAGTTTCAGTTTGGACAATATGCCCTTTGTGTTCCACTCAGAACTTAATAAGTGAAATAACTGATATAAAACAAGCTTGTGTCCATTCAAGAGAGCTCTCCAACCACTTTCCCTTATTTTATACATATTTCTTTGGACCTTTCATTTGCCAAGCAGCTGCTAGTGATAGTGTTAGAAAGGGCCAAGAGAGCATAAAAACAAGACAGCTAAATTGCTGCAGCTCAGAATCCAGTTCTACAAGTTTCCAGGAAGATGAAGTCTCATAGGAGTTTTTCTGAAATTGGGATCTATATTTGAACATGGTGTAAGACCAATCTTTAAGGAAAGTGTGTACAGGCAGAAGCATTATCCTATTTCAGACATCGGTAGATGTCATAAAATGTGAGAACTCTGACTGAGATCAGCTTTTAAGAGCACATTTCAAAGTAGCCTTCATTTAAAGGCATGCAGTTTTATACTCTGGACTTATTTGGAGATATTTTCATGGCTGGGACATTTTAACATGCTAAAAAAAATTAAAAATTAGGAATGACCCTGGAATAATTGTGGTTATTCAGTTGAACATTTGTCATTTATATTTTATGGCTGAGTCCTAAAAATGCAGGGAAATGGCAGCCATAACAGCAGCTTTATGTTGCAGAATCTAATGCGAAAACTTCATGAGAGCACGTTAAGAACTGGCAAGAAGTTATGGGATTTAAGAAACCTAAAGTAATGCTACTCAGAATTATGGTCCATGTAATACTGCTAGTCCATGTCTATCAGATGACAGTTCCGGGACAGTTTTTAGGAAAGAAATGCACAAATACGATACTGGCTTCTGATGCATTGGAGAAGGCATTGTTAATACTCAGATAACTTAACATCATTGTGCTAAGAGAGAAGGAGCTCAGAACCAAAGCAGACATGGGCCAAGAAAGAAGAACCTAAAGGAAAGATAGATGGATAATGAAATATATATAACTTAATTACAGCTTATTTAAATCACAATAGCTCAATGTAGATGAGAGACCTTATCTCAATGCTTTTGGAAGAGCTTCATTGTGCTGTTTCAAATGAGATCTTTCGATAGTCATCCCACGACGTTCTTGCCTTACCGTAGGCATATAATGGGATCCCATTTGAGATGTGCCTGTGTCTGCAGAGGAGAAATCTCTCTGGCGCGCATGCAAATTGACCCTGTTTGTAGTAGGATGGGCTCCGTCTGTTCTCCCACCTCCATTTTATCTGTTTCCCTAATGTGGTAAGAGTACCAAGGGCAGACTGAACTTCCAAGTCTTTTCTCTGCCGCCATTACCCACTCTGTTAGCTCTTTCATAGAATCATAGAGTTGGAAGAGACCTCGTGGGCCATCCAGTCCAACCCACTGCCAAGAAGCAGGAAAATCACATTCAACTCTTTGATTATGGGTGAACTACATCTCCCAATATCATGGGACATTTCCCCCCAAACCCCACCAGTATTTTAATTTGGACATGTTGGGTCTGTGTGCCAAGTTTGGTTCAAATCCATTGTCAGTTAGGATCACAATGCACTTAGGTGAACTACATCATTCACACAAGAGAAAGACACAACTGCAATAAGATTAAGTCCAAGGAATTCAAGTCTTATGATCTTTAGTCCCTGCAAGACTTCCTGTAATTGGGGGGGGGGGTGGAAATGGGTGAAGTACAGAAGAAACAGATGAAGCAGCCATAGGGTGTGTGATACTAGTAAACACGCATTTTAATTTACAAACGGAAAGGCACAGTAGTCATACTGGCAGGTTTACAAACAATTTACACATAAAAAAGTGATGAGATGGCTACTCTGGCCACTTCATTGGGATAAAGTCTGAGGTCTTCAAGACCAGACTTTAATCCCTGCTGTCATGGAAACCCAATGATCATACTCTCTTTTTGCCACAGAGAGGTCAATGGCAGACATCCTATGAATAAATTTTGGGAGGAAAGCCCAATGATGGAGTAACCATAAATTGGAATTGACTTAAAAATCTATAACAGCAATATAAGTAAGGGATTTCTTGTCAAAATTTGATAAGACGGTGTTTGTCACTGCCTCCCTTTGAGGCTGAAGGAATGTTACTTGCCCAACATCACCCAGTGGATTTCCATGACCAAGCAGGGATTTGAGCTCTATTCTCCAGAGTCATAGTCCAATAATCCAATACTCAAGATATCTCTCCTAAAAAAGCTAGTGAATGAGTGTGCATGTGTGTATTTCTGTTCAAATAGCCTATCAAAGAATGGAAAGCCAATGCATTACATAGTATTTTCTTAGGGAAGGAATACCTAGAGTGTTTTTGCCAGTTTCTTCTTCTGTACAGCATCTGGTACTCATTTCTGCTCTCCCATCTAAGTACTACCAGTGCTCACCCTACCTAGTTTCCATGTTCAGACAGAATCTGGTGCCTTTCGGTTATTTAGGTCCTGCACCTATAAATAATTTGCTATACTTCCATGGAAATAAAAATATTGTTCCAAATATTGAAAATGTGTTTGACCCATACATTATGTTTGCCAAATTTTCAGATTTTTTAAGGTCACTTGAAAAGTCATAATAATGCTTACAACTCTTGTAATGCATGCAGATTTGACCAATATGCACATTATGGCAAACATTTTTTAATATTAATTTCTTTTATTACTATTTTTAAAAATACACAGTTTTTCCCATTTTTTCCAAAATAGAAATTTTTCTAATTTTGGATAAGATAAAAAAATCTGCAAATAATTTCTGTTTACATATTTGTTCAAAACAGCAATAGTAAATACAGCTGCATTTCTTTTTTTTAAAAGAAAAAACTCCCTTCGGTCTTCACATATGGAATATATGATGAAATAACCAAACCATTCATTAAAGTATTTGATGAAGTTGGAATAGGAATCAATGATAACCCTTGGACTTACTGGGCTTAAAGGACATAATATAAACATTTAACGTTTGAAAAATGAGAAACTGATAGAGGTAAATGATACTCTTGATTCTAGGACAATTACAATGTGTGTCCTTTTACCACCAAGTATGGAGTTGTTGTCGGCTGTGATCTCCATTATACTGCAAAACATAATGGAGAACTAGCACTGCCTATACAACAGTCAAATTAACAAAGCAAGTAACACAGAGAGAAAGACACAGCAAACAAGTTTCAACACCATTTGCGAAGTGAAAAACCATAAATTTTATACATCCTGTAGAACAATAACACTTTTTGTAGGATCAGGCAGATCTTGCTGTTTGGTGTTTGTTTTGTTGGTGGTGGTTTGTTGTGGTTCTTGTTGTTGTATATTTCTTTGTTTTACAGTGTAATCTCTTAAAAGTCACTTTATACGAGTTCTTCAGGTTCTTTTTCCCCATAGTTGTGTGACTAATTACTGCTCAGATATTTTACCAAGCTGGATTTCAACTGTTTGTCATTGGAACTCCACAGAACTGAGATGTCATTGTGGCACAATTGGGTATGATCTGAATAGTGTTCATGGAGAGAGTGCCACTTACAGGTTCACTGATAATGACCCTTTCATTCAGCAGAAAGACACATAGGTCAACAACAGCAGTAATCTCATCTAAGCCTGTGTTTTACTGAACAACATTCAGTTACAGCAACTTTTCTGAACAAATCCAGGTTCCTCCCAAATGGTTCAAATATAGTTTAAGTGCCTCCTGAAGTTACTAATCAGAATTGCTTACCATTGACCCACAGTGCAACTACTAGTAATGAGCCAAAAGAGTAAGGAACACTGCTGAGCACCATAAGCCATGATTTCCAAATGGGATGGGAATTTAGGGAAATGAATGCTTATTAAATCATCTTCAAAGTTTAACCAAATCTGATTTTACATATTACTAACAATAATTACTGAAATTATTAAGACACTGAATACACCCACCAGTATAATGTGGTTGATATGTGATGTTTTGGACATAACCTACCTGCTGCATTCTGCGCTGTCTGTCTGCAGACTGGAGGAGTGTTTAGGAGCCATCAGTCTATTGTCCTAGCCATTTTTCTGTTCCAGAGATTGGTCAGAGCTTCAATAGGGTCACCTGCCAGAACAACTAGAACCTTCTCAAAAGGCACCAGGAATCAATCTGCATCCATAAATCTCTTCATGGGCTACCCACTTCTGTAGAAGCTTGAGGTCCCATTGAGTCTAAACCCCACCAGTAGAGATCTGACAAAAATAATATGGCAGGGGGTTGGTCTAGACGGCCTGTGTGGTCTTTTCCAACTCTATGATTCTATTTTTCTATAAAAGTATACAGCATCTTTGCTTCCAATGATATATTCGCTACCATGTATGTTTCAGCTATGGGTTGTTTACTTTATATTATGCATATTGAATGATATGGAAGAAGGAAGTTAGTAGAGGGATTTCATGATGGAGTTATGGCAAGTGTTATAATTGTTAGCAAATATTTGTCATATCAAGGCATGGAGTAAATATCAATATGGATGGAAAGATTAAGGAGTCCAAGTCAGAGAGTGCTTTTGAAAATATTGAAGGGCACAAATGCATACTGATAACCTCCATGTGATCATAGCAAATATTTGTAACAGCACTGTTTTCTTTATTGAACAAAAAAAATCCCAATTTATTCAGCTAGAGCTAGCTACCTTAGCCACCACAGGTGAAGCTGACATACAAAATTCAAATATTTGTATTTCTATCTGCATTACATATTTTTCTGACATTAGCAGAAGGAAGTAGTTTAAACAATATTAATACTCCCCTCCTTTTTCCTCGTTTTTATATTGGTCTTTTAAATTTTGTTTAACAATCTTCAAAAAAGGCAAAAGTTATGCATAGTAACAGTGACATCCAGTGGCAATATCAAGGAAATGAAGTCAGGAAAATAAGCTATTCTTGTAAAAATTTTCTTGCTTTAATTGTAATTCGCAACAACTTAAATGGAAATTAAGTCTGTCACTGTGCTTAACCTAACTGATATTAGTCTGTGATAACTAATATCTTGTCAGCTTGGTGTTAATGACTACTATTTAGTAAGAAAAACGTCAGCTGGAAAGAGAAAAACACAGGCAATCCCATTAAACAGAAAAATAGGTTGCATATCTGAAGTTTGATCCTGCTATGATATACAGTGAATGTCACAAAATCCTTTTGAGAAGTGTTTATATAACTTGCCTAGGTATTTTCCCTTTATAATGTCAACTTCAATCATACATTTATCAAGTTTTACATTTCCCCATCATATTGTATCTCTTGCATATGCCCAGCTACAATATCCAAAACTCAAAAAATGAATCCGGGTTGAAATCTACATTTGGATATGTTGGAGTGGGTGAGAGGAGTTAAGCAACACAGCATGCCAAATTAAAACGTGACTCATTGGAAAAGACAGTAATGTGAATGACACGAAAACAGGAAGATTGCACTGCAGGTGGATCAACTCATTCAAGGAAGCCACAGACCTCAGTATGTAGAGCTAAACAGGACTATTGATGACCATGGGGTCTTAAAGGCCTTCCATTCACAGAGTCACCATAGGTCAAACCAAAGCCAATGTCACACTCTGTGGAAAAAAGTAGCATCTATAGTATCTCTTTTTTAGCAACCAGAACACTCCACATTCTCTTCTTTTCATACAATAATTCTTACAATAAGAAATAAAGATGTAGTTGAGGCTATAGATATAGCTTGTAAAAATATATAGATGGAGATAATTAATGAGGTAGATATAGATCTAGGTGCAGATTCCAATGGTGATAGATACAGATATAGATATAAACATAAATACAAATATAGATGTGTTTTATTATTTGATGTGATGTCTTGTATTATTTTTTGTTATCTGCCACAATCCACAGGCGGGTGCAGGTAAGATATAAATGCTGTTATTATTAGATGTAGGCAGACAGAGATAGAGAAGAGACAGAGATAGCGACAGATGGAAAGGAAGGATGGCTTACGAAAGCTAAGATGAAGTATCTTGCCTAAATGTCTAAAATCACCTAGGGATTTCATGACAGAGGCAAAATTCAAACTAGGGGTTTCTTGATTCATTGCCCAAGCTGCAGAATAGTACAATGAATATAAAAGCCAATCTTTTTATAGCTCAAGGATTCTCAGTGCTCTGGGTGTTGCCTAGTGGGACTGATAAATGGAAAATGTACAGAAAAAATTGCAATTAAAATGCTTTAAAATTAGGCCTTTGTCTTTCAAAAACTTTATAGAGCATGTTTTAATATAGATGGTTCCTAATGCAGCCTGATGATGGTTTCTATGTCAATATAGCAGTTTATATAGTCTGAATTTTAGTGCAAAGTTTTGAGTAAGGAAATAGCCAAGAAGCTGAACTCTATCTTCGAAACAGGTTTAATGTCTTCGATAGTTTCTTTAAAGTTTAGACTAAAATACAGAGTGGATTCACTAAACTACAGAATGGCTTTCTGTTGTCCCCGGTCCTGGAGATGTCTGCAAAACGAGTGCAAATATGGAATATTTATAACTATTGTATTTTACTTATATCCCACCCTTTCCTCACTAATGAGAATCAAGGTGGTTTGCAATTAAATCAATATAAGATAAAAACAGATAAACATAAAAAATATAAGTAAAATGATTAAAATCATGAAACATTTAACAAGCAATTTAAAAACACCACAATGGGGGAGAATGCAACATCCATTCTGTTAAAAAAAAACCTAACCTCCTTGCCATCCTACAGATGCGTTGGACTACAGAAGCCCTTGCCTTAGAAAATGATCGGAATTAACTTCTACCAAGTAGCACAATCTCTGTATCCCTTGAAAGTCTAAGAACATGTTGGAGAATAGGAGAAGAAATTTCCCTAGTTGTGAGCTTCCCTTTTCTTCCTCCAACATTTTGGCTGAGTGCAGGAAGAAGACCCTTCTACTAAAATAAAGGACATATGATCCTATGAACTGCTGTTTTATACTGTTTAGGTTTCTCTGGCAGAAACTGTGCAGAGACACATCTGCAGTTTAAAGCAGCAAAGCACGTCAGGCTAAACAGGACAGCTATTTGGAGGAAGTACTAAAGTGGAATCATGCTTTATTGAAAAACAGGATTTTAACCCTTAATTTGATAGGCTGTTAAATGTGTCTAGTTTGTCTGCATTACAGAAGCTAGAGGAAGACAAAGAAGAAACTATCCCTTTCACAACCCACAAAGTCATGTTGTCAACCATTAATATGAATGGGACATGATGGGTTGTAAAACAAAAAATAACTCATTTGGAATATCCATTACAATCTCATATAGTACTAGCCGCATTCTTCTTAAAAGCATCCCACCTCAATGAATGGATGAATAGATTTCTGCCATGTGTCTACATCGGGGTCCTCAAACTTTTTAAGCCGAGGGCCGGTCCACAATCCTTCAGACTGTTGAGGGGCCGGATTATCATTTGAAAAAAATACAAACAAATTCCGATGCACACTGCATATGTTTTATTTGTAGTGCAAAAACAACAGCAACAACAAGAACAAGAACAATGAAAGAACAATACAATATTTAAAAATAAAAACAATTTTAACCAACATACATTTATCAGGATTTCAATGGGAAGTGTGGTCCTGCTTCTGGCCAATGAGATAGTCAAGTTAATTAGGGTTGTTGTTGTTGTGTGCCTTCAAGTCATTTCAGACTTTGGGTGAGCCTAAGTCTAAAATTTATTTATTTATTTATTTATTATTGCATTTATTTATTTATTTGTTTATTTATTTTTCAAACTTATATGCCGCCACTCCCCTAGGGCTCGGAGCGGCTTACAAGAAACAGCTAAAATCAACAATTTAAAAAACATTTTAAAAACATCTTTTAAAAAAAATCTTTAAAGCATCCTAAAAGCACCTTTTAAAACATCAGCAACAGAACTCAAAAGCCTGCCGAAACAGGTATGTCTTACATGCCCTGCGGAAGGCCGACAAGTCCCGCAAGGCACGAACTTCAGGTGGCAAGGTGTTCCACAGAGATGGCGCCACTACTGAAAAGGCTCTGCGTCTAGTTGCAGTTAGACGCAAGGTCTTAAAACTGGGGACTTCCAGCAAGTCTTGGTCCTCAGAACGGAGGGATCTCTGGGGTTTGTAGGGGGTGAGGCGGTCCCTCAGGTACATCGGCCCTGGACCATGTAAGGCCTTGAAGGTAAGCACCATCACTTTGAAAGTGATCCGGTGCTCAAGTGGTAACCAGTGCAGCTGCCGTAAGATTGGTGTTATGTGGCATCTTATCGGGACTCCCGCAAGGAGCCGGGCAGCTGCATTTTGCACCAATTTGAGCTTCCGGATCACCGACACAGGAAGGCCAATGTAAAGGGCATTACAGTAATCCAGTCTCGAGATGACTGTAGCCTGGATCACTGTAGCCAGGTTGTCCCTAGATAGATAGGGGGCTAGCCGTCTAGCCTGCCGAAGATGAAAAAAGGCAGTTTTGGTAACGGCGGAGACCTGGGCCTGCATCGTCAATGAAGGGTCCAAGAGGACTCCCAGACTCTTTACTAGTGAAGACGGGCGTAGCACTTCGCCATCCAGGGTTGGCAACTGGATATCCCCACTGCCCGGTCGGCCCAGCCATAGGATCTCCTTCTTTGCTACATTTGTATCACACCCTTCTCACCCCAAAGGGGACTCAGAGTGGCTTACAAATTATATGTACATACAATATATTATATTATTAGCATAGCACAATATTAGCATTATATATTACTATATTGAACTATACTACTATACTGTAATATTATTAGTAATATTATATGTAATATAGAATATATAATTAATATTATTATATGGTATTATTATTAGTGTTATATTGTATTACATTATAATATTATTATCAATATTATATGTATATACAATATATTATATTATAAAACTGAGGGCGGGGGGGCAGGTAAATGAACTCGGAGGGCCACATCCAGCCCCAGGGCCTTAGTTTGGGGACCCCTGGTCTACATATTAAGGCCCTCTTGCCATTTCCAAACTTATGGTTAGAAACAAAGAGAATGGCTTTCTCTCTTTCTATACCCCATCCTCTCCTGGTGGGTCTTGAGTCAGAATATTAAAACCTTCCTATATAAAAAAACTTTGTAAGTAGGTAAAACTTTATTTCTATCCCTCCCTATCTCCCCATGGGAACTCAGGGCAGCTCACAATATAAAAGCCAAACATTCAATACAACAATAAACTAAACAATTCAAGTAGACAGTACAGAACATTTGACAGAAAACAAATCACATAAAAACAATAATGGCAAGTTACATGATATTAATAAAAACAACATCAAAAAAGAGGGTAAAAGCTGTGTTTTTAAAAGCCTTTAGCCTTTAAAGAATAGTTTATTGTTTGCATTATTGTTACTGATTTGTAATAAAAATTTATTGTCTTTTTACTACTCTTGTTTTTAAACTTTTTATTACTGGCTTGTTATTTTTGATGGTTTTTAATTCATTGTTTTTGTATTGTATTGCATTACACATTTACCATTTTAAATTATATGAAAGCAGGGCATAAAGATCTTTTTAAAAAATAACTTTAAAATGGTCTGAGATTTTACTCTCATATAAACATATCAAGAGGTTTAAACAGAGTCAGAAATATGGGGAAATCATTAAACTCATTAGGCCAAATAATGGAGAGAATCTGAATTAGGAACATAACAGCAGGTTACGTTGTCTGCCCCACTGCACTACCCCTCCTTCCCCAACCTGGCATCCTACAGATGCGTTGGACTACCGTGTTATTACTCAGTCACACTGGCCATTGGCCATACCAGCAGATAATGCCTTTGTAGTCCAACATATGTGGACTTGTGTTGCCAGGTCTCCAGCTTCTGTCTGCAGTCCCAGGAAGTTTCTTGGGTTGACACACAGGGAGAGAAATGTCAGGACTAGCAGCACTGGAAAAGAAGACAGTTTGACATTAATATGTAAGGCAGCTTTAAAGTATGGGCACCCATCTCCACACAAGCCAGGGCCTATTGGCTCAGCACAGAGACCCTGGTATATCTGCTACAATTGTGCAATACTGGCACACCAAAAAGCCAGGAGTATGTAGAAAGGAATGGAGAAGGAAAAACAGTTGGATGCATACAATTAGTCTTATGCCATTTGAAGCAAGGCAAGTAGCTAAGTGCCACCATAATGAAAAATACTCTATGAATACTGTCAGTCAGCCCTATACAAATTCCAACAGTGTACCTCTCTACGTGTCATGTATAGTATAGCATGGCCACATGGGATGCAAGACCTAGAAGAAATGGCAGAAACTCTTGCTGCTACTGGGTCATTCTGCACACTGCCCTGTCACCAAAAAGTGATCCCACCATATCTTGATTGCCATGCTACCCATAAGCTGAATTTCACACACATTCTGTGAACATTACATGTCCATTTCCACAATCATCTGACACAGAAGCAGTTCTGCCTCATCTCCCAGCCTTTCACCTTTGTGACATCACTAGACTTAATGTCAAGGAAAATCTTTACCTTTACCTATGGATATTCAAGTTTTTACTGCAATCCCCAAAGCTCTTCACAGTGGTTATAAAATGGAATGGATACATTAATGAAATTCATATATTAAAAACATACAATTAAAACAAACTGAAACATGTTTAACCAAGCTAGAACAGACAACTGGCTTTCTCTCACAGTTTCTCTACAGCGTTGTCTTCATAGAGAATTTTGCCACCTGTTTAAACCATTGGAAAGAAAACATCAAAAGAGGATGAGAGTCACAGTTTCTGTATACTGAGAATTTACACTTCAAATAATAATCTTGAAATGCAGCATTATGTTTACAGGTGTTGGCATACACGCACTGAAATTAATAGGACTATATGCAGATGGTGTTTACTGTGCTCATCATGCAAATACAACTGCATAGGTGAGCAAAAAAAAAGCTTCTTGCCTTCATTTAAATGCTTGACTTTATACTTAACAGGCATCATTTTATGAAATGGCTAACAAATGCTGTTCGAAAATATTACAAAGAATAAGCTTTGTATAATATAATGACTATTTATTAAAACTGAAGTTCAGTATGTGCAATTGATACACACATACAAATATTCTATTGCACCTACATTAATATAAGAATTAGACCAAAACATCAGTTTGTGTGTTTCTTTGATTCATTTACCACATTTTTAAAACGTTCTTGAACGTACAGTATTTGCTTTCTCAGATGACATTTGGAATGTGCACCCATGCATCTTTGAGTACATCAAGATATACATAATGGTTGTTCATGATCTCATCACAGACTACATGCTGTTTCCTTCAGTTCAGACCTTTTTTGAAATAGCCTTATGTGTGGTTGGGATTGAACATCAAAACCACTTTCTGAAACCATATATCATTTGTGTCTGTGTCCCAGTTAAATCACTGGGCAGGATGGGGGGATAGCTTTCCCAAGTATGCTCAAAATTCAGATGTTGAAAATTTTATCTAGGCTAATCTGTAAAAAAAAATTAGACAATTTCCAAACACCTCCAATGAGATTGTTTAAAAGATAAGTCCTTGAAGCTACCAGATACAGAAAAAAATAGTGTGTTAATGCCATTGAATGTGTAAATCTCAGTTTGAAGTGCCCACACTGTTTTACATCTGAAAATTTCCAAGAGCATATGGTGGTTTCTACCTGCTGCAGCTGCTACTTGGATATATCATAAAACACATGTATAGGAAGAAAGATCTGTCACACTGCTAACAGCTAGCATATCATGTCTTGGGAAGATCTTGCATTGACACAGAAAGAATATTCCTGGATACCTTGATCAACCAGCTCGGCTTGTACTTACAAGTGATTTAAAGTTAAATATTGGGAAAACACAGTGGGGTTTTCATTTAGCTTTCGAAACAATTGTACCAAGCTTGGTAAACCTTCCGTACTTTTTGGACTACAATTCCCTGAATCCCACAGCTATCATGGCCAGCATGGGGCATTCTTAGCAGGGCCCTAGCCAGAAAAAAAATTCGGGAGGGGTTTTGAAAATTTCGGGGAGGGGGGGTTGAACCCCTAGCACATACCCCTCCTCGCTACAAACCTGTCAATATCTGCTTGAGATAGTGCCTGGAGGGACTGTTAATGTTTTGCATCTCATAGACTTAGCATGGGGATTTGGTTAACCAGTTAAAATTCATGAGTAAACGAGATTTTTTTTATAACTTGAAAAATTTCCGGGGGAGTTTGAACCCCTAACCCCCCCCCCCCCCCCTCGCTACAGGCCTGATTCTTAGAGTTTCCATTTTTAAAGGGAGGCATTTCCAAGCTTTGCAACTAAATAAAATTTTAAAATGTGTATTTTCCAAGTACTACATTTTGAAGACAAGTCACAATTTGAGTGATATACAAATATAGAGTTCAGGTGAGCATTATTTTTTTTTCAGAGAATGGACTTTTTAAAAAAGAGAATCACATCAAAACAAACCTTTTAGGTTTAGGAATTATCTCAGTGAAGTTGGGAGAGCTGATAAGCCAATTTGGTTGGGCAAGGCACCTCCCTAAGACAAGGTGAGCCTAGTAAAGGTGCTTCGGATGCAATTTTCTTGCTTCTTGGCAGGTGGTTGGACTGGATGGCCCATGATTCCAATTCTATGATTCTATGAGGGGAAAGTTTTTTAAGCCTTCATGGAGAGAGACCAGTTAGTGGTCAGGTGAGGTTGATGTCTAAGCCATCCTCAACCTGCGAGAAAGGTGTGGCTTAACCTAATTAAGGCAGCCTGCCCCTCTCAAAGGCCTCTGTCTCAACAGCATAACCTACCCTCCCACCCTCAGTTCAATATGAACAAATTTCTGGTTCCCTTAGTAGTTGGGTAGGAAATTTTCCTCCCTTAAAGAAAATAAAATAAATGGACAGTGGTTGCCTATCCCATATTGTAGACATAGGAGTAAGGAAATTATGAGAGTGGTGTCTTGTAATCAGGTTCCCTTGGCTAAAATTTGGGGGGGGGGGGTTAACAACTGGTGATCACTTTGGTGCCCACTATATGTGAAGGTATGGTTCCTGGAAAGATCCCTTAAGGTTGTATGGCTTGGGATGCTGGGAAAGGGACTTCTACTCTTAGGGCTTGAATGGGGAGTTGTATAGTCTATGGGAGGGATCCCCCCTCCACAGGAGGGTCTTCAAGTATGATCACACCACAGTAGCAACCCATGTGAGTTGGGTTTGCACTCAGGATCTGGTGACTGATCCAGGATGCAGAGCAGATACTCATAGGGGTCAACAGCTGGTCCTCAGCAGTAGACCCACTTTTAGTTATATAATTACTTCTGGGCTGGCTAATATCTTACTTCCCTGAACTGCCAGTATTATCTGTGCAGGATCTGAACTGGCTTGACCTCCCTAAAGTTATTTCTCCTATGAAGGTATAGAACAAAAGGATTTTGGATGATGTCCTTCATTGCCTCCTCTGCTAACCGACAAGAACAGAGGTGGGCAACTCTAGTACTGTATATCCTTTCTATCCCTGGACCTCTCTGGAGGGACCCAGGCACTGCCATAAATGTTGAAACATCAAACCAACAGCACTAGGCATGGATAGAAATCCACTCTATGGTTTTGACAAAATGTGTTGTAGCTCAGCTGTCACGGACTGCTCTTCAGCCACCACGGCCTGCTCTTCAGCAGGAAATAGAGTTTGATTCAGAGTCTGATTTTGATTTCAGCCCCATCCAGGACTTGGATCAAAGCCCAATGGCTTTGCAGGTGCCCGAAGTTGTGCTTACAGGGGATCCGTTAATTGGGGAACATTCTGATGTTAAGTCAAGGTTAGTTTCCCCAGATGTTGTTGCAGAGGAGTATGTTGCTTTTGATCAGAGAGAATCTTTCACGAAGGAAAGGAGTTGAAGGGAGGGTGTGAGACGAAGTCGGCGCTTGGCTCTCAGGCGCACTAATGAATAACTTTCCCATGTGAAGTTCTCTGTGTCCTGATTCTCACTGCCTTGAAGCCTTGAGAACTCCTTAAAGGTGCCTCGCTTCCTGTTCTTGTTGCGGTGTCAACTTTGCCATCCATGAAAAAGAATCTATGTTCCAGTACCTTGCTCCTTGCCTTGTTCCAGTGCCTTGCTTCATGATTTCCAAGCCAAATTCATGCCTTGTGACTTTCGAGTATACCTTGCCTTGTTAACCTCAGTTCTACGATTCCTTAGTGTTGCTTTCCATGTGGATTACCGTTTGTGGATTTCCAGCATTTTGCTCCTGTTCCTTGTGACTTTCAGTTGATCCTGTTTGGACAATGTTTACAGTCTAACTCTGGCTACTTGGAACTAACTACAGTAGTCTCACTTATCCAACACTTGCTTATCCAACGTTCTGGATTATCCAACGCATTTTTGTAGTCAATATTTTCAATACATCATGATACTTTGGTGCTAAATTCGTAAATACGTAATTATTACATAACATTACTGCATATTGAACTACTTTTTCTGTCAAATTTGTTGTATAACATGATGTTTTGGTGCTCAATTTGTAAAATCATAACCTGATTTGATGTTTAATAGGCTTTTCATTAATGCCTCCTTATTATCCAACATATTCGCTTATCCAACATTCTGCTGGCCCGTTTATGTTGGATAAGTGAGACTCCACTGTAGTTCCGTTTGTGGATTACTATATTGAAATACTTTATTGGACTGGCTTTTGAACAGCTAAGGACATTATATTATGGACTATTCACTCTATTGACTTTAAACGCTATTTGCTTGCATATAGATAGATAGATAGATAGATAGATAGATAGATAGATAGATAGATAGATATACACACACACACACACACACACACACACACACACACTTCAATAAACCGCTTTGCTTATGATCCTGGCTCCAGTGTGGTTTTCAAGATGCCCTTGCAGCCTTGGGGTGCAACAAAATGGGTACCATTGAATGTGAAGGGATGGAGAGAAAACCTCTCTGGAAGAACACAGTCACAATCATATAAAGGTAAAGGTTTCCCCTGACATTAAGTCTAGTTGTGTCCGACTCTGGGAGTTGGTACTCATCTCCATTTCTAAGCCAAAGACACCTCCAAGGTCAGGTGGCTGACATGACTGCCGTTATCTTTCCGCCGTAGCGGTACCTACTGACCTACTTAAATTTGCATGTTTTCGAACTGCTAGGTTGGCAGAAGCTGGGGCTAACAGTGGGAGCTCACCCTGCTCCCCGGATTCGAACCACCAGCCTTTCAGTCAGCAAGTCCAGCAGCTTAGCGGTTTAACCCACTGCGCCTCCAGGGGGGCCCTTTGACACAATCATATATGGTCCTTCAAATAACCTGGACAACAGCTAAATTTTCCTCAGGTATTATTGGATATATTCATGGAGGATAGGTTCCCAGGCTTATTGCATGTAGTGAACATTATAAATAGTAGTAATGCCTATTGAACAAATAGCTTCCTGCAAAAAAATACCATAGAGTCATGCTGGAGGTCATTGGAAATACCTAGAAAGGACACCCCTCTAAACATTATTGTCAATTTTTGGCAGAAAAGCATACCATAGAGTTATGCTGAAGGACCTAGGAAATGCTAAAAGATGGCCTATTTTGTCACATAGAGTAAACTAAATCACAGGTACTGGTCCTTTGTATATGGGGGCAATACTGTAATCCCAGTGACCTGAATTGAGGCCTAAAACCTTACAGGATGTAGTTAGTTTAGAGGTTGGAAAGTACTACTAGCAAGTAATAACTTTCAGTAACAGTTACAAAGTCCCTGATTTATAACCATCAATACAATAGTTGTTTAAAAGTAACCTTTGCTACCTTGGCATTTAAAAGTAATTGAAGCATATTCTTTTCTTTTCCTTTGACTTACCTATGTCTGCATTATTGCAAAAATTGAATATATTACAAGTCATTGATTTGTAAGTGATTACTTTCAAGGCATATGTAGAACAACACCGGATATTAGTTCTAGAGTCAGTGAAAATGTCTCTTTGTACTGAAATTATTATTATATGAGACAGAATTTAATGATTCCAAATGAAGTTACCAGCACTAAATACTTCATCTCAGTTTGGTTTCCTTCCTTCCTTCCTTCCTTCCTTCCTTCCTTCCTTCCTTCCTTCCTTCCTTCCTTCCTTCCTTCCTTCCTTCCTTCCTTCCTTCCTTCTTTCACACTAAATTGCAGTCTTTCAGTCAAAACATTTTTTCCTTATAATTTTTGTGTGTTTACAAAAATCCAGATGTTATATGAATGAAATCATTACTTTTAGGCTTTTAGAAAATGACAATATTCAACAAATGTCAGGGACAGGGATGGGTAACTTGTGGCCTTTCAGATGTTATTGGGTGACAATCCCCATCCTCCTTCACCATTAGTAAGTTAGTAACTAAGTAAGACTGATAGATGTTTTAGTCAAACATCAAGAGGACCATGTATTTCCTACCCCTGATCTAGGTACCATGCCTAGTAACTTGAAAAGTCAATAAATAATAAACAGTCATTGTAGTTTATATCTGTAAGATCAGTTAATCTTGTTAACATACTTTGTAAACCCCAACAAGTTAATCAAAGCAATTGGAATTTTGCAGTTTGTTTTACCAAAAGAAAATTTAACATTTAGGTGATTAAATTCAAAAAAGATTGCTTTGGCAATTGTTGCTGTATTGATCTCAAAGACTGAGACACACAAACGGCATTGCCTTTAATTGAATATGCTCCCCTAGATGAAAAAGAAGGCACTGCTTCTATAATGGAAAGGAGTTAATTGAAACAGTTCTGTAATTAGCTGTTGTTCCTTTACTTTACTTCACTGTATTAAAAACTTTAATAATATCAGAATAAACCATACCAAAATGTGGTCAACCTGCAAAAAAATGATTGATTAATCAGACTATTTTCAACTCCAGAAAAAGACTTGAAGAATGAGATACACTGTAATAGCAGCTAAATTCACTTTCATGTTGAGTAAAGATATACGAGGAATGCACTGTCATTTAAATCATTTCCTAGATAATCACATAAGATGTATCCCAACTATACAATTACAGCCAGTCAAAGCTACTTTAATTGTCATAGCTCCATCCTATGGAATATTAGGATATATAGTTTGGTAAAGTACTAAGAATTCTCTGTTAAAGATAATTCATGAACTACATGAATTCATGAACTTCAACCTGTGAGTCCCCAGGTGTTTTGGCCTACAATTCTCAGAAATCCCAGCCAGTTTACCAGCTGTTAGGCTTTCAGGGAGTTGAAGGCCAAAACATCTGAGGACCCACAGGTTGAGAACCATTGAACTACAGGACCATTACCATATCAAATTATATATCCCATAAGTTCCATAGAATGGAGCAATGATAGTGAAATGGTATCAAAAGTGTTTCATTTGAATACAATATATATCTCTAAGGTAGTGAGCAAGCACAATCCATTCTGTTAACACAATTCTTGTGATCCTTACTAAGATCCTTATTAAAATTATTACTATTAAATGTGCTCAATTAGCAACAAATATATTAATTACAAGTTTACTGTGGTGTCTGTATTATTCTCCAATTCACTGTGGGCCCTTCTACACATGCCTTAAGACGCAGAAGAAATCAGATAAAGGGGGGGGGGGCTAAATGACGTTTCATGAAATGTGTGCTGATTCTAATTAACAGCGGAAAGACGTGTTTAAAGGGTGCACTTAAAATCCGATTTTGGCTAAAATGTGCATATTTGCATTACTGTATATCTCTGTGGTTCGAATCTGGGGAGCGGAGTGAGCTCCCACTGTTAGCCCCAGCTTCTGCCAACCTAGCAGTTTGAAAACATGCAAATGTGAGTAGATCAATAGGTACCACTCCAGTGGGAAGGTAATGGCGTTCCATGCAGTCATGCTGGCCACATGACCTTGGAGGTGTCTATGGACAATGCCAGCTCTTCAGCTTAGAAATGGAGATGAGCACCAACCCGCAGAGTCAGACACGACTAGACTTAATGTCAGGGGAAATCCTTTACCTTTACTTTTATATCCCTGCAGTCAAGGAAAACATGTGATTCCATTCATATACCCTAGTGGACTGCTCCAACACATTTTAAAATCCCAAAACAGCTGATCTGGGCTGTAAATAAATGGAGCTGTGGACACACAGGTTACCATGAGAACTCTCTGCAACCATTCCTTTGTTCTGATCTTTATGAAATTAAACAGAGCTTGAATTTACAGTAGGGTAAGGAAAGATAATAAGAAATCTGCTTGTGTGTACGTTTAGATAGCCACATGAACACATATGAGGTCCAACACATTTCAGAGAGACAATTTAGAAAAAAAAATAAACTTCCACCAGATGTCCCCCATCCATCTTGCAAATTTCTAAATTCTGCTACAGACAAAAGTGTCAGGATGACAAGGGACCATTTACCTGGACTAACAGGTCTATGTTTGGACTTGCTGTCAGGTCCCATGATTTTTTGCTCCATTTATTTGTACCACATTTTGACTCTGTCTGGTAGCACTCTGCCTTTCTGTTATTGTTTTATAATATCAGCAATATTAAACTTTAAACACTGTTATATACTATCAGCTGTGGATATTATATACACCAATATATTCCTCTTACATTCCTACAAATTTCACAATCCCCACCTAGTCCCTTTGTATTTCACTCCATATCTCGCTCAACAGGTGCAGGACAGGTCTTCTGGGTGCAGGACAAGTCTTCTGTCCTGCACTCAGGTCCTCTGGTTGGGGGGAGCATGTCTACTCCAGCCTGCCGCACCTTGACAGGCATCCATTATCTTGAGGACCTTTTCATCGGTCACCCCAAGCCTGTGGAATGACCTGCTGGAAGAGCACCAATAGCTAAATCAACTGAAGACAGATCTCTTCTACCATGACTACCCTATGATTTTAGCTTGTGAATTTTATCTGCATTTATCAATGAATTTTAACTTGCATTCTACCTGTGTATATTCTACCTAGTTTTTTAAAGAGTGTTCTGTTTTATCATGCCTTGAGCCAGTACATCATCATCATCATCATCATCATCATCATCATCATTAAAAGCCCTGTCTCGTCCTCCCCGATTCTCTCAAATTCATTAAGATTTTATACCATTCCAAAGAGAACTTTTTGTTCTCTCACCCAATATTATCCTCTTAACCCAATTCCCATCCGTATGCAAATATGCTCTCTGCCAAAAGTCCCATACCTGTTCATCCAACTCCTACAGACTTTTGATACATATATCCTTCTTTATAGAGAAAGAAATTACATTCCCACTTATGTAACATTACACTTCATCAAGTAAATTTAGAAGCTACTACTGTTGCCTTTTCTGCCACAATTGCACAGTCACACAAAATAGGGGAGGATTAGTTGTGGCAAATGGCAGGTGGTGTTCTTGATTAGGAGCAACAATGAAAACTAGAGGAGATGAATATATTTTGGTCTCTCTCTCTCTCTCTCTCTCTCTCTCTCTCTCTCTCTCTCTCTCTCTCTACTAGCCATTCTTCCCCTTCAGACTGGACACATGCCTACGTTCAATGGTGTATGAAAAATTCAGGTTCCTCAGAGGGAGGAGAATAATAAATTAATAAAAATAATAAATAACAAATTTGAGAGGGGATCAGTTTGAACAGGAATTTTTAGCATGCTTCCCTCTGTATGTTTTTTTTGGATGGCAAAGGTTTCTCAAAACTCCACTCAGTCTCAGCCAATGGAAAGGGATTGTAGGGATCCAACCCTGGTTTCCAATTTATCTGAATTCTAATGAGACATTCACTGAAATAAATAAAAAAGCTGCAAGCAAATACAGCATATCTTTTTAGATACGAGTTTGTCTTTTCCGTTTAATTCACCATGGTCTCTTGCTGTTTGCCTGAAAGTGTAATGCAGTCAGGAGTGTTCCTTTAGGAGCAGACTTTGACCTTGTAGTTCAGCAACTGAAAAATTGTAATTCTTTGCTTGCTTCTGCCCTGAAAAGCAAAGGATCTTCATGTCTCCTGCCTCAAGACCCAATTGCTGCTATTCTTTGTAGCCATCAATCTTCATTTGGCCTGCTATGCAAAGAAATTAACCTTGCTGTTGTGTCGCCTCCCCCTCCCCCCATTTTTCTAAGAGTAACAAAGTGAATCGCCCTGTGTGTTTATTGAATGTACAAGGCTGGGGTGTTTTTAAAAAGAAGTAGTGATAATGTAAGTATTGAATCAGTGCTGAGATTCATGTGATCAATTTATTTTCTTGTCAAATAAAGTCCTTAACAGTTTGCATTTTGTAAGGTTGACTATTTCAATAAAATCAATTTAATTAACTATCAAACTCTGACGGAAAACACTTAGGCACTGTCATTCATTTCAACTGAACAATAATTTCCATCAAAGACAACATGCCAACCATTTTAATGAGATATTTCAACCTTAGCAGGGTTTCATGTTAATGATCAAAAATAAATATCTCAAGGTTTCTATCAAACTATGATTACTAACCACTTCTCATTAATATTGTGATAGACTGTCACTACGTATTCACCAAATGCTCAGTGCTTAGAACAAATCCTTAAGTGATTATGCAAATCTGGATGCAATGGGGAGAAATGTGGCCAGTAACATTAGCCTTAATTTGCTCTTCAGTATCTCTTGACCTTTTCTACTTTATTACCACTAAAGAAATGTATACAAGGGGTTTATATTTTGTGAGATGTCATTATGGCAGAGGTCACAGCCAAGCAGTAAACCAAATGCTTTGCATGGATGACGTTTTGGATTTTTTTCCCAACATATCCCATTAAATAATCCCAGTTAGCTATAGAAAAATCTAGTCCATTCTGAGACTCCAGGGAATGTTCACCAGCCAGGCTAGACAGTTCTAGACAAAAGAGATCAATGCAGAAGACATCTTCATAGAAACCATGACCTTCAAAAGTCAAAGCAAAATAAAGGGACAAGTTCATTTAGGGGCTTTTAGGGGCTGGAATGTTGTACATTCCAGTACAACAATTCCTATTTAAGTGGTATTGTTCTTTCCTATGGATTTATGGGGTTTGCAGTTTATTGTTGTTTTATTTATTTCGTGTCAAAAGCATTGTACAGCAAATACATTTCAAATAATGGAAATTAAAAAAAATCGCAAGCAACTAAATAGTTTTGGACCAAAAGCGGGCAACAGCAACCACATTGTCTGTAGCTTTAAACAACTCCTCCTCCGTACATGAGGCAGGGCATTGTGGGCAAGCATACATATGCTGAGTTGTTTGTTCAGCTCCACAGTCACACAAGGTGGAGGATTCCTCCAGGTAGTGCCACCTTGCCAAGTTGTCTTTAGATCTGCCCACTCCACTTCTGAGTCTGTTCAGGGACTTCCAAGTTGCCCATTCCTGGTTTGCCCCTGGAGGAAGACCCTCTTGGGGGGCCATCCAGTTAGAATTGCCAGGTTTAGCTGCCCAGAGAGACACCCTTGCTGTTGCTGGAGGAACATCAAGAGGAGTGGTGGTTCTCATGAAGCCCTTCCTTGATTTGAGTCTGGTGGGAGGAGGGTGATAGCCATGCAGTGGGTGGCTTTCACAATGTTCGACCTTTTTTCTCTCACCGTTAGCAGCAACTTCCCATCGCACGTCAGGAGGGGCAATGCCAGCTAACTTGTAGAGTTTATCAACAGGCGTAGGTTTAAGGCATCCCGTGATGATTCTGCATGTTTCATTCAGTGCTATGTCCACCTGCTTTGCATGGGCAGACTTGTGCCAAACAGGACAGACATACTCTGCAGTTGAGAAAGACAAGGCCAAGGTTCTTATTACTTGTGGGTCTGCACCCCATGCGCTGCCAGTCAGTTTCCGCAGGATGCTATTGCATGCAGCTACTTTGTGCTTGGTGTTCATGCAGTTTATTGTTGTTACTGTTATTGTATGGCTTTAAGCAATTTCAATTTTACAGCACTCGTATTTTGGGGTTCTCTTGCCGAGATTTGTTAAGAGTAGGATTGGGTTAGCCTTCTTCTAAGATTGAGAAATTATCACTTACCCAAGGTCAGCCAATAGGTTTCTATGAGGATTGAACCCTGGTCTCCAGAGTCCGAGTCCAACAGTCAAATCCCTACATGATGCTGGCTTCTATTTGCAGTATTTGTGGGATTTTTAGAATTATCAGACAGAGAGTTCTTCTCGTGCAGTGGTTCTCAATCTGTGGGTCCCCAGATATTTTGCCCTTCAATTCCCAGAAATCCTAACAGCTGGTAAACTGGCTGGGATTTCTGGGAGTTGTAGGCCAAAACACCTGGGGACCCACAGGTTGAGAACCACTGCTTTAGTGCCTCACCTAATTACAAATCTCAGTATTCCATGGCAATTAAAAAGGAATCATGGTGCTAGAAATCTGAAGTGGCAAACACCCCAGATATTTTTGTCTCCAGAGCATGCAATAGTCACTCTCTTTAGTACAACTCCCAGAAACCAACACCAAAATGCTGGCCAATTCTAGGAAACTTAATCTTTATTATATAGACTCCTGAAGAATACTAAACTTCATCAAAGTATTTCAGAGTCAGAGAGACTGATTAAACTAATGTGGGCTTTCTCTAAGATTTTATATTCAAAGTCTGGAAAGTGGTCAGAGGGTGAATGAGAGCAGAACAGCTCAGAAGAGGATTATACTTCAAAAGCCTTCCTAATAAAATAGTAGTAATTAGTTTGAAGAAAATCCCACAATATATTTTTGCACTTTGCAGGAAATTAAATTGCAGACAGATAGAACAAATTACTTTACAGCTGGTAATTAGCAATCTATTACATGGTTCTGCCTACATACCTTTCTGACGACAGATATCATGTCCCATTTTACAAGAACTTTACTTTCTCCAACACCTCAGAAATTAAAAACCTATTACCTCCATTATGCAAATATTACCTCCATTATCCCACTCACAGTCAGCTAGAAGTGTTATGAATGGTGACAACTATGCATTTGTTTGGGGGCAATTATTAGCCATTTTTACATTCATGGGCACAAATTAAAATATGATGATTTATGTCTGAAGATATTTTAAACAGTGAGCCACTTTTGATACCCTGTAAAACTGAACTCAATAGAATGCAATAAAATGTACTTATGGATAGGAAAAACTTGATATATGCCAAAAATGCTTTTTAATAACAGTCATCCACTTTTTTCTTTCCATAAATAAATGCTACAAAACACAAGTACATATTTTGTATTTTAAATTGGTATCTTGCTGAATATAAAAAATTGTGAAACACAAAGCAAAGTCCAGGGGTGAGCAAAATATGGTCCATCAGAAGCATGTGACTTGCATAATTGGTTTTTTTTTGTTGTTGTTGTTGTTTTGGCATCCATGGGTTTCCAGGAATCAAAGGTTTTATGAAAAAATAATTGTTCTAAAGTGCCCCAAATGAACTCTAGGAGGTTCAGAGAACATTTCCACTATGTTTGGAATCAATTTGAGATACCGAGGGGGACAAAAAATGCAAAACAATTAAAGCATTGCACCCAAAATGACATAAAGTGGAACAGAAAGTCCCCAAAACATGGCAAGGCCACTTGTTCACTTGGGGGTATTTTTGGGAAGGGGTTAATTTTTTTTTGGTTGGGAGCACGTACAGTCTTGCAACACTTCCTGAAGGGGCGAATGTGGGTCCCTATCATTGTTGCCCACTTTAGTCCATATTAGTGTAATATCTTCATTAGATAGTAAAAGAGTACCAAAAGTGAGCAAGCACTTGAGCTCTCCAGATCACTTAACCAGAAAAGATGTTATAATAAGCAGGCTTAGGGTGCTAAGTATGTACCATAAAACTACCAGATTATCTACTAAAGCTTCATTTTAATGTTTGCAGGTTTACACTTTCATTCCATCTAAGAACATCATGAGGACACCATGATTTAAATATGAAACCAATGCTTGTCCCAATCAAACATACTCAACCTGCTTTTTTGTGACATTTTCAGTAATGAAGAGATCAGGAAATTGATCTGAAATCTCACACATAAACAAGAAATAAGCTTAACATATTGCTGTTAATTTAATTGTCAGAGCTTTAGCAATCGTGTTGAGCAATCTCCTATTAAAGAATCCTGATATGGAGATGTAAATTGTTAAGGAGGATGTGTTATCTCAAAGGACTACATGGATCCATGTATAGGGGAGTGCTCAAATGTTGCATTTCTACCTTCAGTGTTAAGACTTCTTCACACGGGGCATTTTTGCCCCATTTTATTGCTTTTAATTGTTGCAAGGATGGGTCCTGCCATGCACCATTGCACGACGCATAGCATGCCCCACCCACATTCCTCCCAAACTGGAGGAGAAGCACCAGAAGATGCTTTCTCCTCCACTATGGGGAGGAAAGTGTGGTTTGGGTAGCTCCAGCAGAGCTACTCGCACTTTTCTCCCCTTTTTGCCATGTGATAGCAGAAAGCGTGTCGGGGCAACGCGCATTGCTGCCCTTTCTTCCATCTGATGAAGGGAGGAAAAGGGTGCAAAAGCCCCCTCTCCCACCCCCTCCATGTGATGAGGGGAGGAGGGAGGGCACACAGGCTGCCATGAGCTGCCCCGCATGCCTTCCCCATCGCCAGTCATTAGAGTTGAGGTCATTAGACTTGGAGATAAAAATTCAGATGTCAAGACAAAAGAACCACAAATGTTCATGACATTTGCCTAGGTAACAATAATTCATTAATGTATATTCTCAAGAAAGAGGGCACTTTCATTTTTTCCTGCTTTTGTGTAGGCTCTTTATCAAGAACTAAAAACACAATCTATTGGCTCTGCTAAGAAATAAAGACAGCCTGAACAAATACAAGAAAAGGAAGAGAACTAAAGGGGAAAAGTACAGATCAATTTCATAGTCTCTGAATGAATAAAAGACAGTAATTCTGTTAGAAAACCCTCTCTTCATTCACGTTGTCCTAGAGGCCTGTGACTGAATTTAAACTGCCTATTGCTGCTTTTGGGGCTACCAAGTGATTCTGTTAATTGCTGTTCCTTTGTTAATACATAATTTTAAAATGCAAATCATGAAAACAACCAAAAACACAATCTATCATGTTCCTTTGTTAATACAGAATTTTAAAATGCAAATAATGAAAAGATTTGGAAGCACCTGGACTACTGGATACCTGAACTAACTGGTAGGGTTGTCCATATTGTCGTAAAAATATCCCTACCGTAATTATTTCGTATTGTTCCCGTTTTTTGACACGAGTATTGAAACGTTTTCCCTGGGCGCAACTGGCAATGTAATACGATCCATCGTCGGCCCATTCTGTAATTGTGTCTTAAAATTTTCGTTAATTTTTTTCCTTCCAAAAATTTTTTTTTATATTTTTTTTTTAAAAAATTCTGCAACCTAACATGAACGGGAGCCTAGCGCAGCCTAACATGGCTCCCGCTCCCTGCCAATCAGAGTCTTCCACGATGGCTAAAAAAGGTGGGGGCTAGCGTCCTCCCGTCGACGTGTAGAATCGCTATAAAAATCGCCTCCGCACGGAGCCAAGCCATTCTGGGTTGGGATACCGAGGAGAGAGGGTGGTTCGCGCGCGCCGTGAAGCTGAGAGGGCAAAGTGACTGGGGGTAGAGGGTTGTTGCCGGTTAGATATTGTGTTGGGGGGAAATTGGCTTGGGGCTTGGGGCAGAGTCCTTGCTGTGGATGTTGGGAATTTTTATTTTCCAAAGGAGTCTGCGTCCCTCCCTGTAACCGCTAAGCTTTGGGGTTCTTTTTCTTTCTGAGGTAGACCTTTTGCCTTTCCTTTTCAAATTTTTCTGGAATAAAGCAATCAACCCATATAAGGCTTTCCAAGACTGCAAAGGAGGGTGCACTGCTTGCTTCCCTGTAACCACAGAGATTTGGGGTGCTTTTTCTTTCTGAGGTAGACCTTTTGCCTTTCCTTTTCAATTTTTTCTGGAATAAAGCAATCAACCCATATAAGGCTTTCCAAGCCTGCAAAGGAGGGTGCACTGCTTGCTTCCCTGTAACCACAGAGATTTGGGGTGCTTTTTCTTTCTGAGGTAGACCTTTTGCCTTTCCTTTTCAAATTTTTCTGGAATAAAGCAATCACCCCATAAGCCTTTCGAAGCCTTCAAAGGAGGGAGCTTGAAAATTATAGTTTTCTAACCACGTCTGCTTCCCTGTAAGCGCTGAGCTTACCTCACGCTTCGTTTATAATCCCAAGCCCCCGGGCTGAGTGTTACTGCATCAATTACAAAGACACACATAGCTTTCCAAAATTAAAAGGGTCCATTGGAAGTAACAGTTTCCAAAGAACGTGTGCATTCCAGCCAGTGCTTCCCTCACGCCCAGTTAGACATTCAAGGGAAGGCATTGGCCTCCAGTCTAGGGGATCACAGAAAGAGGCTCCGTTGATCTCGAGAGCCCGTGTCCAAATTACAAAGGCTCTGTCGGTTGAAATAAACTATTTTAACATACGGAACTGTTTCGGGGAGTTCATCAGCGAGAGCACTGTAATGAAGCATTCATGGGGAATAGGTGGTTCCCGCAAGACTTCGGGGAGAGGCTTGGCCTCGGGAAGAGGAACGAGGGGTGGCACTGGAAGGAAACAAAGGGGTGCTCCTGAGGGCAGTGCTGTGCAAACACAAATGGTGGAAGGGCGTGTACCCGGTGGGTCGACGTCAGAAAAGGGTTCCCTCCGTGATAAAACCACACCGCCAACCGTATCAGAGGCTGCCACAGACGTCTCTGAATTGGGTCGTGTCGTTGTCCTCGCGCCGGACATAAAAATTAAGAAAGAAATAGATAGGCTTCCCTTAACACTGACTTCATCGGATGATGATGAGGAAGAAGGCAATCCCACTCGTGCCGTTCCCACAGAGGACGTCATGTCGCAACCCACTCCTTCCTCCCCCAGTCCTGTGAGCACCCCACAAAGGCCGCCGGGGGCCCCGCCATTGGGAAGGCCGAGGTCTTTCCTCTGGGACCACTTCGCGGTCCATTCCCAACAGTCTTCCTTGGCTGTGTGCAGGCACTGCGGGATGCACATTAGCAGGGGTAAAGACCTCAGGCATTTGTCCACCACTGGCTTGCGGTACCACATGAAGAGACATCATCCTTCAATTCCCTTGGGAGGGGGATCCCTTAGCCCCGTAAGCAGCACCCTGAGCTCTCCTTCTTCTCCGTTAGGGTCTGCTGGGAGAGGGTCTCAATTAACCCTGGACAATTGGGGCCATTCCACTGGAAGGAAGAGAACAGGGGGAACGGCACCCACCGTTGAACAGATCACTCAGCGTCTGGGAGAGATGCTGGCTCTCGACCACCATCCCTTCAGAATGGTAGAGCAAGAAGGCTTTGTGCGGTTCGTGGAACTGCTGTGTCCGTAGTACAAAATCCCATCGCGACAAACCTTTTCAAGGACAGTGATACCAGGGCTGTATGAGGCCTGCAAGGTACGCGTAGAGGCAATGTTGCCGAGCGCCCTTGGAGGGCACATCCATTACACGTCTGACATTTGGACAAGTGTTGGGGGTGGCCATTCCTATCTGTCGTTGACCGCACATTGGTGGGATAAAGGTGACAGTGTGGAGTGTCAGCGCTGGGCCCTCCTCGCCCTGGAGGGTCTTGATAGAGACCACAAGGCAGAAACAATCTGCAAGATCCTCGAGGACATGATGGTGGCCTGGACACCAAGGCATCCGGAGACAATGAGGACGTGGTTCATGGTCACTCACGCGGGGAAAAACATGACTAGGGCAGTTGAAAGCGCCGGCTTCACCAACGTTACATGTTTGGCACACTTGCTGCACAAGGATGTGCAGCAAGGATGCTTTCAAGAGCACGGAGGAGCAGCAGCAGGCCTCCGCCGGTGGCACACACCTGTCACAGCTGATTGAACGCTGCCGCAAGATCGCCGGGTTCTTCCACCGCAGCATCAAGGCTGCCCGAGAGCTAAGGGACAGACAGAAATTGGAGGGGCTACCGCAACACAAGCTCCTTCAGGACGTTTCCACCCAGTGGAACTCCACCTTCAAGATGCTAGAAAGAATGGTGGAGCAGCAGAAGGCGGTCCATGGAATCTCCCTTTCCTTGGTTGCGTCTATTGGCAAGCTTGTTCTGAGCAAGCAAGAGTGGGACACCATCTCACAACTGGTGGAAGTTCTGAGACCGTTCAAGGAAGCAACCAAGACCCTATCGGCACAGGGGGCCCTTCTCAGCCAGGGAATGCTTCTGGTCTTGGACCTAAAGAGGCATCTGGAAATGCTGGGAGGAGGTCGCACACACGACTCCCTGGCCAGCAATCTAACACCGCAGGTCCAGGAGGTCGTGAGAAGGCTGACCATCGCTGTCCGTAAACGTCTGGAGCCGCTGCAAAACAGCGATGTCCATATGATAGCAGCCATCTGTGATCCGAGGTTGAAGGACACCGTCTGCTCCAAAGACTATCCGGAGTGGAAGGCACGTCTCGGCAACCTTGTGCGCGAGGAGGAGTGTGTCGCCGCGGGGGGGGGGGGGGGCAGAGCAGAGCAGCACATGGACCCCCCTGCACGGATGCCTGCCACCCCTAGCACTAGCGCCAGTGGCAAGTCCGACAGCCCAGAAGTGCCGTGCGATAGGATTCCGACCTCTAGAGAGCAGCGTTGTCAGCAGCAAGGGCAGCAGCAGCAGCCTCGGCAAGATTTATTCGGGAAAATGGTCGCCATTCTGTCACAATGGGGAGCTTCTCATTCCTCAAAGCTACGGAAGCTGGATTCTGCCGAGTGTAGCGTCAACCGTTACTTCGAGGAACCGCAGGAGAATCTATTTTGTGATCCGTTGGCCTACTGGTCTTCTCGTGAACACGTGTGGCCGCATCTTGCCAATGTTGCCCGCAAGTTCCTCAGCTGCCCTCCCACCAGCATGCAGAGCGAGAGGGTATTCAGCATGGCCGGCGATGTCGTGACCCCTCACCGCAGCTTGCTGGATCCGCTTTCCGTGGAGAAATTGGTCTTCCTCAAGGCCAACCTCCCTGTTTTGAATTTTCCAGAGCTTCCTTGGAAGTGAGGCACCCTCTCCGAAGACCAGAGGTTTTATCTTCATAACGCCAAGTCTTACCCCGCTTCTATGATGGACCTTTTCTCAGAACATTGAGCTTTTTTCTCAACTTCTCACTGACGATGGGCAGGCACTATGAACTCCTCTATCCTGGTGTCCTACTAGGGGGATGCCCTTTCGCCACTGATTGCTGTTTCGAGAAGAGACGTACTTTGCTGCCGTTTGATGAGCACCGCATAAAGCAATCCCCGAAGGATTGCAATACTATATGAAATATAAAGTTTGCAAGCACAACATTTCCTGTGTTTTGAGTTGTCTTATACTTTGGCATGTATTTCATAAAAATAAAAGTTAAAACTTCTTTACTCAATCAAATGTCTGTTGTCTCATTCCGTTATTAATGCATTGTCCACGATGTCAAAATTTGCATATGAGGTTCCATCAATTACGGCGATGCCTCGCCAGGTATCCCTGGGGCTAATTGGTCGTCCATCCAGGGCCGAAAGGGGTTTGGGGCTTGTGCTCTCTTTGCGGATTACAACTGTTTTTACAACTCTTGTGGGTTTGGACAGTTTTGATGCCAGCCTGCCTCTGGCTGTCAAGTTAGGTGCCCAGACCGGAGTTACGCAGTTGAGGTTGTGGGATCCGGACGAGACTTGAAAGAGCCTTTCAAGTACACATTCCGGTCCCCGCCAATCCCCGTCAAGGAGTGTGCCTTTGTGGCTGCTAGTGACATGTGGGCGCTGGTCCTCTGGTTACGGAAGTGCTTTTTACTGGTTTGACAGGGGGACGATAGAAGACAGTGGAATCACACCGGAGTAAGTTGTACACCTCGGCCTTGGTCACCCCTTCTCAAAGTTGTCTTCCACTGTCCCAGTCATGTTATAGTTATCAAGGCCGTACCATCACCTTGAGAGGGTGGTCGACACTCTGCCCACGGGACGGCCGCCTGATGGTCCCCGCGCCCTCTTGCCGCGCACGGGGACGGTGCCGTTTGGCCGTAAGGAAGTGTGCCTTTGTGGCTGCTAGTGACATGTGGGCGCAGGTCCTCTGGTTACGGAAGTGCTTCTTGCTGGTTTGACAGTGGGACGATAGAAGACGGTGGAATCACACCGGAGTAAGTCTTTCATGCAGTGCTCAGACTTGTAGTCTTCTCCGAGCCATGGAGAACTCTTGGACGGATTCACACAAGACTTCCCTGTCGGACATCTACGGCCACATTTCCTTCAAGTCCATGCCAGCATGTTGCTTTACCTGTAATATCCTTCCCTCCTTAAAGCGGCCGGGCATTATAACATGGAGGATGGACCAGTTGGATCTTCTTACAGTCCCAGGCACTCTCCTGTTTTTCAAAAAGCAAGTAAGTTCAAAAGTGCCATTCTTCCCTCGCTCAGCCTTCCTTACGGTCAAGCTCTCACATCCACAGGTTACTATGGGGAATTGCATTGCGATGACAATGCGAGTATGCGGTCCTCCTATGTTTGCGTGAAGTCTCTGCTCTTATTTTGTCAAGTTTGGACATAGCTCTGCAAAACCTCCACTAACTTCCTGGCCACAGTCCGCATCTGCAGTGATATGTTGCAAGAAGAAATAAAACGTCTGTCATACCCTCCACATCCAATCCATGATTTTGACAGTTATAAATCTGTGTGGTTCCCTTAAGCTTCCTTCTCTTACAACCCAGCTTTGGCCCTTTATTCTTTCACCTTTGAGAGAAGGCTCCTCTGCCCCTACTCTCTTTCAGCCATCAGACTGTTATCTCATACCATAGGTTGTATATGTGTCTTCCATAAATTTAAAATCCTGCCTACAGGTCCTCTAGCCACGCATGTCGCATTAAATGTTCCACACAAACAGCTAGATGATTAGAGAGGCTGAAATTATGCGTCCCTGCCGCACCCCATTCCCAATCTTGAAACCGTCGGTTGATCCGTTTTCTGTTCCTACCATGTCAACTTACACTTTTCGGGGGACAGACTAGGTGACTTGGAATTCCAAAATAACCCAGCACATGCCATTAATTATCCTCCAAGCAGTTCAAGGCTTTCAAGAGGGTATTCAACATGGCCGACGATGGTGTGACCCCTTGCTGCAGCTTGCCGAGTGACCTTTCTGTTGAGAGAATGGTCTTCCTCGAGGCCAAACTCCCGGTCCTAGAATATCAAGAAATCCCTTTGAAGCGAGGAGGACTCTCCGAGTGATTATAACACGAACAATTTAAAAGGAATAAAAATTTATCTATTTCCCGCCAACATCTCTGCGTGGACTCGGTGCGGCTTACTTGGGGCAGCGGCCCAAACAACATGAGGACAAAATAAAAGCCACAAAATACAAATCTTGACTTAGAAAAGGAAAATCAGGATTTAAATTTCTCTATGTCAACCAAACACAGGATTAAAATATATAGATTAAACTTCAAAATTGCTTCAAATGTGTCCCTCTGGGCTTTACGCCCTCGTTGTCCGCGATGATGGTCTGAGGGTCGCATTTCTGGCTCGTGTGTCAACATCGCGATGCTCACTGAGCATCTGCGATCCCTCTGCTTCCATGCTCTTTGGAAGGCCATGCGGCTCAATCTGGCAAAACCTACATGCTTCTGCTTTCCCACCTGGGTTCAAACACCTCCTGCTTAAGATGAGAAGCGCCGGCGGTAACTGTAATCTGACCCAGCCAATTTTTTAAACAAATTTATTTAAAAAAACCGGAATCAGTGTTTCTTTTCTTATGTCGATGCTCCCCCTGGCCGGCAATGTATTCTATTCACAAAAAAGGTGGACTTGGATTTACAGAGAGGGAAAACCTAGAAAGAACCTATGGTGCAGTTGTCAAGACTGACTTTGGTGCAAAAACTCAGAATGGTGGGTAATGGTGCTCTAGGTTTTGATAATGGAACTGGCTTTTGGAAGCAACTTTTGAGAAAGTGGCAAGCAGAGTGGATTTGGGGCTTGCACCACAGCTTTCAAGAATGGCAATGACCAGCTGTATGGAAATGAGATGGCAAACTTGCAGCGTGCAATGAACCTACTATCCTGCAACTGGCGGTACACCAACGATAGGTGATGCAATGGCACCCAACTACCCAACAACCTAGTCTATTTTCGTGTCTTTTTTTCTCATATTTGCTCCTCATATTGTGTCTTAACATAAAATCTTATGGAACATGCAGAAACGTCTGCAGTGCAACAGTACCAGGTGCACTTTTCCACTATTTAAGCTGATTATACAGTCCAGGACAATTCATAGTGTTTTGTAATAGAAAAATAAGACTGTGTTTTCACAAAGGAAATGTACGGTGCTTTAAAATCCAACTTTGTTACCACTGCCACCATTACATGTGGGACACCCTGCCCAAAGCCTCTTGTTGTTTAGGATAACGGAAACTTTTTCTTTATCTCCCACCCCTTTCCAATGCTTTTACAATATGGGATCACTGAAATCTCACAATGACAGGGGTCAACCTTTTTTTATGGATCCCTGCCACTGCCTGCTATAATTCTTTTCTCTATGCGTGTGTATGAGAGGATGTGACACTGAGGGAAAGTATGTGATCCAAATCTTCCGCTGACTCATAAGTAGAGAAACCAACCACTCAGAAACTCTGTATTACTATTAAAAACAATGAATTATTTCTTCATGGCTTCTTTTGTCTCGAAATTGGTGCTAGGTTTAAGTTCTTTGTTTTCATTTCTACACAATAAAGACAATATCTTTCATTATTTTACATCTACAACTTGACTGAAACTGTAAACCAACAGAATTCATTTCCCTCTTTCTAGCTCATCTGCTTGAGAACTTTAATAACTGAACACCAGACACACACAAGTCTTCTTCCCTCTAGTTTAACTCCATAGAAACATGATCCTTACATCAGAGCCTTAAAACCTGCCTCTTCCGAAAAGCCTTCGAGGATTGTAGGGTGGATCTTTGCCTATTGAAGAATAGGTTGCCAGGCCATGAGTATTTTGCACTTTATTGATTTTTAACTGTGAAACTACCTCTTCTATGTTGAAGTATTCTGCCCTCGGCCCAGAGCCGTGTTTTTAGTCCTCTGTTTTTTAACCATGTAATGCTGTATGCCGACTTTGACTGCTTATTGATTTTATGTTTTATTGATGCAACATTTGTTTTTTTTGTGGATAATTTTGTGTTTAATTGCTGCCATTGTATTGTTGATGGGCATGCCCCATGTAAGCCGCTCCGAGTCCCTCCGGGAAGATGGGGCGGGGTATACAAATAAAGTTCTTACTATTGTTATTATTATTATTATTATTATTATTATTATTATTATTATTGATGTGATGGTGGCCACGACAACCCTGCGGACTGCCAGCTTGCTTGTGTCCATCCGGTAGGGCTGCGGCCAGGGCCGCAGACGGTTTGCTGTCAGGGAGTGTGCCTTTGTGGCGGCTAGAGACTTTGGGGCTCTGGTCTGGTTGATACAGAAGTCTCTGGTTATAGAAGAGGAAACATGGTGGAATGGGGCCAACCCTGGGGATCTCAACAAGTTTTTCATCGTTTAATGCGAGTGTGGTGCCCAGACAACCGGAAGGCTTGGATCTTGTTTGTGCTTGGCCAGGGTGATGCGACAAACACAGTGTAATGAGAGAGACACTCAAGAAGGAAATTCCTGCTTCTTGGCAGAAATGGGCAGTGCTGGGTGACATCCCATGGTGGCCGGCCCCCCTGGGCAGTGGGGCTTGGGCCCCCATTTCACTAGCAGCCCTAAAGGCCACACCCCCTTCCCCATGGGTGCTGGGGTAGTGGCGTGGGGCCGGCCAATGGTGCCGGCCCCCCTGGGCAGTGGGGCTTGGGACCCCATTTCTCTAGCTGCCCTAAAGGCTACACCCCCTTCCCCATGGGTGCTGGGGTAGTGGCGTGGGGCCGGCCAATGGTGGCCGGCCCCCCTGGGCAGTGGGGCTTGGGCTCCCATTTCACTAGCAGCCCTAAAGGCCACACCCCCTTCCCCATGGGTGCTGGGGTGGTGGCGTAGGGCCGGCCAACGGTGGCCAGCCCCCCTGGGCAGGGGGGCTTGGGCCCCCATTTCTCTAGCTGCCAAAAAGGCTACACCCAATGTGCAGTCAACGAAAGATAGGAATGGCCACCCCCAACACTTGTCCAAATGTCAGACGTGTAATGGATGTGCCCTCCAAGGGCGCTCGGCAACATTGCCTCTACGCGTACCTTGCAGGCTTCGTACAGCCCTGGTATCACTGTCCTTGAAAAGGTTTGTCGCGATGGGATTTTGTATTGCGGACAGTGGACACAGCAGTTCCACGAACCGCACAAAGCCTTCTTGCTCTACCATTCTGAAGGGATGGTGGTCGAGAGCCAGCATCTCTCCCAGACGCTGAGTGATCTGCTCAACGGTGGGTGCCGTTCCCCCTGTTCTCTTCCTTTCAGTGGAATGGCCCCAATTGTCCAGGGTTAATTGAGACCCTATCCCAGCAGACCCTAACGGAGAAGAAGGAGAGCTCAGGGTGCTGCTTACGGGGATAAGGGATCCCCCTCCCAAGGGAATTGAAGGATGATGTCTCTTCATGTGGTACCGCAAGCCAGTGGTGGACAAATGCCTCGGGTCTTTACCCCTGCTAATGTGCATCCCGCAGTGCCTGCACATAGCCAAGGAAGACTGTTGGGAATGGACCGTGAAGTGGTCCCAGAGGAAAGACTTCGGCCTTCCCAATGGTGGGGCATTGAGTCCCGAGCAGTGAGCACCCCTTTTCCTTGTTGCACAAAAAAAAAACCCAGCCACCGCTTTTTATTAGATAGGGGCAGGGTGTGTGGTGTGGGGCTCAGGTCACAAGGGAGTGGGACACGAGCTCCCATGTCTTAGGAAGCTGAAATATCGCCACCTTATTTTTAGATAGGAGCGGGGGGGTTTCCAGTTTCTGCAAATGACCACCATTATCGCTGATTTCCGGCCACAGAAACAAAGATACACAAATAGAAAAGAGGGACTTTCACAGTGAAGAACCCAATTGAACAGGAAATAAGACTTTCAAAACAGGAACAGGTTTCTTAAAATATATAAAAATAGTATATTATAAAAAGTTATAAAAATTCGCCAAAAATCATAGGAGACAGGAAACATTCTGCAATTTGTTGAGCAAAGAGTGTGGAATGTATTCTCCCACTGTACCAAATTTGATGAGAATAGCTCAAGAAATGAGGGCGGGAGACCCCCAGAAAAGTCCCCCCCCCAGTTTCCTGTTTTTTGGCGATTGCGCATGCGCGTCCGCCATTTTAGAAACATTTTAGAAACATTACGAATTTTCGGAAATATCCGAAGATTTTGGGTGAAACATTTAGAAATAATTTCTACATCGAAGAGCCGGCACCCCCTACTTTAGAAACGAGAATTGAAACAATTTTTCCATCGATCGGACAAGCCTACTAACTGGAGAGACATAGAGTACAGTATTGTATTGTATTGTATTGTTTTTTAAAGTCACATTTCAAACAATTGAACTCTACAGTGCTTGATAACAGTGGCTACTCTGCCTGCCTGCCTGCTATTTATATAGTGTTTGTCTCTGTGGAATCTCATTGTAGGGTTATAAAAAAAGCAGCAGGACAATGGAGGGAGCAATCCAATCTCAATAACTAATTTCTTAATCTGGTTTGAAATAGAGATTCAGTGCTGGCCACTTTGGGTTTCAGTTTCTATTATAATGAAATCATCAAACTAGCTCATCTGAAAGAGAGATGTAACCCATTTGTTGTTGGACATACCTCCCCCTCCCCCCCCCCCCCCAGCAACGATGTATAGTTTCCCAAGGGCAACAACTATATTGACTCTTCATCTTCCATCATAAGGGTAACTTTATGACTATAAAATACTCAGCAAGAGATCTAAAACCGCTCTTTATGGCCAGCCCAAAATAATACCATGAACACTAGTTGGAAAAGGAATCTGATTAAATTCCATTGAACAGAATGAAGGAAATTCAATAAAATAAATAAATCACTGCAAATACGGCAAAATGTCGAGCTATTTATAATCATCTGCTGTTGGAAAATGAGCCTCTTTACCATCCACTCGGGTAAAACAACCTCACAATTTATAACTCCCCTTTCCCGTCACCCACGCTCCTCGCCACTTCTGGAGGCTGATAGAGAGAGGAGGGGGGAAGGGAGAAAGGAGAAAAAGGAAAGAAGAAGGGTAAAGTGGCAAGAAAAGGAAGAAAGTCCCCCATTTTTGGAAACTAAAAGGAGCTTACCAGAACAGAGAGTCTGACCTTGAACTGGAGATTTGTTGTGTCTACACAAAGTGCCCCATAGTAACCACGCGAGAGCTGAGGAGGAGTCCCCAGCTCAAACCGGCGAAGTGCCAGCCCCTGGACACAGGAAGCTGAGGGAGCAAATTAAGAGACACACATACCATAGAGACACACATACCATAGAGACAGACGGAAGCAGCTGTTAAAGGGGACAGATTGTGGTGCACGAGAGACCCACAGACTGAGGCTCACCAGAGAAGTATCTATTTTACAATATAATCCTAAGAGTTAGCAAAGCTGACCGACAAGATGATGACTCCAAGAGGAAAGTTTGAGAAAGACTTAAAAGATCCCAAGAATCAACTGAGAAGAAACTCACTTTTGGAAGACACAAACTGGCGGGAATTGTTGAAAGAGATCCAGAAAATCTCAGAGAAGCAAGACTTACTTCAAAGAGAGATTCAAGCAATAGCTAAAAAACAAGACACCCAACAAAAAATTTGGCAAGAAGATATGGCAGATTTGAAGAATGAATTAAAAGAAGAAATAAGATCGATTAAGGCAGAAGTGCAAAAGAATACACAAGAGATTCAAGTTTTAAAGGAGGATAACAAAAGAACTGAGAAAGTTCAGATGAAACTACAACGCAAAGTGGAAAGTATGGAGTTTAAAAATGTCAGACTGGAGAGAATGCAGGAAAGACTAGAACAGAATATAACTGAACATCAACTAAGATTTCAGAATATACAAGAAGAAACCAAAGAAGATACGAAACAAATTATTGCGTTATTATCTGCCAAAATCCTGAATTGTATGAAACAGGAAGCCATAAATTAAACTAATAAAGCACACAGAGTCTACTCTAACTATGCCAAAAAAACAAGGTCCCTAGAGACATAATTGTACATTTTGTAAAAAAAAAAAAAAAGCACAAGAGAGGAAATCTTTCAAGGAGCCAGAATGAAAATGATTACACACAAGGACAAAAAGTCCAGATTTTCAAAGAATTCTCCCAGACCACGCTCAATAACCGCAGAAAATATTTCTTCCTTACAGACGAACTAAAATGATTACAGATCAGGTTCCGCTGGGAAAAACAAGGATTAATGCTGACATACAAAGAAGAAAAAATTTGGATCAAAACGGAAGAGAAAGCTGATGAATTTTATAGGAAACTAAAGAAAGATCTAGCCCAAAGGACACCACCACAACCAGGAAGTGAAGAAAAGAACCAAAAAAATCCAAAAAAAAAAAAGAAAAGACTCCCCAAAAGAAACATACAGTAGTCTTCTCCCCTCCCCCACCTACCCCTACATAAAGTTGGAGAACCTGAGGATCAAATTGACAAGGAGGACGAAGAAGAGGAGATTAGCGACAACCCAGATGAGTAGTTTGTTAAATCAAATAAAGTTTTTTTCTAACAACATAAATGGTTTAAATTCGCCAATTAAAAAAGAGACTCTTCAATTATCTCAGTAAAAATAATTATAACGTCATAGCTCTACAAGAATCCCACATTGCAAAAAAACATGCTAAATATTTAAATAATACAAAATTTGGCAAAGCATACCACTCCCTAGACACTAAGAAAAAAAGAGGGGTAACCCTATATATAGACGAGAAATGGACCTCAGAATTGGTATTCTCTGATTATGAAGGTAGAACAATAGCAGTAAAGATAATATTGGGAAAGGAAACAATTTTAATATATAATATTTATCTGCCAAACGGCCCAAAAGGCAAATTTGTCAGCTGGCTAAGAAAGAAAATAGATCAATCTGAATTCGATCATTTAATAATCTTAGGGGATTTTAATGGAGTATTGGACCATAAAATAGATAAAACAATAAACCTAACAAAAAAACAGCAAGAACAAGGAAAATAAATCTCTCCCAAGTAATTTATTGCAACTAAAAGAAGAATTTGACCTCCATGATGTGTGGAGAGTGAGAAACCCCAACAAAAAAGACTTTACATATCATTCTGGCAGACACAATACATGGACCAGGATCAATATGATCTGGGCCTCAAAAACATTAATAACTAAAGTAAGTGAAATAAAAATAATAGCAAGAGATCTGTCAGATCACTGCCCTTTAATTATGAATATCAATCAGAAAAAGCCCTCCTTCAACTGGAGGCTAAATAACAACTTGATTAAACAGGAGAAGGATATTAAGGTGATCAAAGCAATAACTAAAGAATATTTTCAATTAAACGATAATCAAAATACTATACCCCAAATAACCTATAAACACCTATAAATCGGTAGTTAGAGGAGGCTTTATACAACTACAGTCATATAAAACCAAGATAAAAAACCAAACATTTCAGATACTTCAAAATGAGATTGAAGCATTGGAAGGACAAAAATCTAATCACAATGATAGGAAAACCCAACACAAACTGGAAATCTTATGGGGGGAAAAAAGAATCTAGATTTAGAAGAATTAGCCAACAAATTAAAATGGGCAAAGCAAAATTCATTTGAAAATGCTAACAAACCGGGGAAATGGTTGTCTAGGTTATTAAGGAAAAAAAGATGTGGACAGCAAATTATAAAAATTAAAACCCAAGATAATGAAATGTATAGCGATGAAGAGATAAAAAACGAATTTGAAAAATTTTATAAAATTCTCTACACAAAGGATCAAATAGATCCAGAAAAAATAGTAGAATACTTGGGCAAACAGAAATTACAGAAGATCTCGGATGACCAAAGATTAAAACTTAATAAAGAAATCACAACAGAAGAAATTAAATAGGCCATTAAAAAAATTAAATGCTGAAAAGGCCCCTGGTCCAGACGGCTTTATGGCTGGATTCTATAAAACAGACCAAGAAGAGGCAATTGCTTTTCTAAAAAAAATTATGAATTTGGCATTAAATGATAAAATTATCCTTGATCCATGGAAAACAGCAGAAATTATATTAATATATAAAGAAGGTACAGACCCAAGTAATGTTAAAAATTACCGTCCCATTTCTTTATTAAACACCGACTATAAAATATTTACCAAAATTTTAGCCGACAGATTTACAGAATTTTTGAAAGATTGGAACTCTGATGACCAAACAGGCTTCCCCCCCAACCGTGGCACTAAAAAGAATGTCCGTATAATATTAGATGCAATAGAATATTTTGATTACAATCACCAAAAAGAGGTTGGCTTCCTCGCACTCGACACTGAGAAAGCCTTTGATAATGTGAATTGGGATTTTTTCAAATTATTATTAAATGAATTAGACATGGGGGCACAATTCCAAAATGGTATCAATGCAATTTATCACCAACAAAGAGCTAAAATTAAGGTAAATGGCCAAACAACGGAAGAATTTGAAATACTAAAAGGTACACGTCAAGGTTGCCCTCTATCCCCACTTATTTTTATTTTTACGTTAGAAATTTTATCGGAAACAATCAGGAAAGATAGCAACCTTACGGGCATTAATTCAGACCAACAATCTATGAAAGTCAGTGCATTTGCCGATGATGTTATCTGTATCGTGGAAAACCCAAAAACAAAAATTAACTATTGGCTAACAAGAATAGAGGAATTCGGCTTACTAGCTGGCTTCAAAATTAATAAAAAGAAAATGGTAATTCTTATAAAAAAAATCTGTCCAAAAAAGCCCAGAAAGATCTAAAAGAAATATCTGGCCTGGATACACCAGACAAAATTAAATATTTGGGAATATGGATAGCAAATAAAAATAATAAATTACTAGAACTCAATTATGGGGGGAAATGGAAAGAAATAAGGAAAGACTTGACAAATTGGAAGAATTTGAATCTATCGCTTTTGGGCCGAATCGCCACCATAAAAATGAACGTCTTACCAAAACTATTATATTTGTTCCACAACATCCCCATTATTAGATGTATAAAACTATTTAAAAGTTGGGACAAGGAAATTAACACATTTATTTAGAATAATAAAAAGCCCAGGATAAAATTTAACACAATGATTGTCCCAAAATCAAAAGGTGGATCCTGTGGGATTAGTTGGACTTCAATAGTTACTTGTATGTGGTCTTTAGCCTAGATTTTAAATTGGTAAATAATTCAATTTTATAATGGTTTTTTTAATTCTTTATTATAATTTTATTTTTATTAATGAAGTCTGACATGGATGTACAGAACTGGGTACCCCTGTTACGAGCTGGTCATTGACCGTAATAAAAGTTTAAAAAGTCTTACAAAATCAAAAGGTGGATTTGATCTCCCCAATTTGCAGCTATACCACGAATCTTGTGCTTTAGATTGGGTTATGGACTGGGTAAAATTGGAAAAAACAAAAATTTTAATATTAGAAGGCCACGATTTACGATGGGGCTGGCATGGATACTTATGGCAAGAAAAACTGAAAATAGATAAAAGTTTTGGTAACCATTTTATAAGCTCGGCCCTCCTCAGAATTTGGATAAATTACAAAAGATTTTTCTACGAAAAAACTCCCCTATGGTTGTCTCCCTTAGAGGCAAATCAACGAAGACTACTTGGTTGGAAAAAATGGCCAACGTATAGGGAACTAATTAAGAAAATAACCCCTCAGATACACCCCCAATTAAAAACTTGGAGGAAATCCAGAAAGACTATAAGAATATTTCGTGGTTTCAATATCATCAATTAAAAGAAATTTACAAAAAAGATAAAATTAGGGGATTTAATATGAATAGTAATTTTTGGGACAACTTACTAACTAGAAACAAGAAAATTATAACATTACTATATAAAAAATTATTAGAATGGAACACCGAAAGTGAAATTATTTAAAAAAACTCCATGTTGCAGTGGTCCAGAAATATAGGTAGATCAATAACAATGGAAGAGTGGGAAAATATTTGGAATAAAAAAAATAAAATATTGTTACTCGACAGATTTGAAAGAAAACTGGCTTAAGACCATACATAGATGGTACTTAACGCCCAAAAAACTTGGCCAAATGTATAGTAATCTTGATAATAAATGCTGGTGGTGTGAAGAACATGTGGGCTCCTACTTCCACATGTGGTGGAACTGTAAAATAATTAACGACTACTGGAAAAATGTTCATTTGGAATGTAAAAAACTATTAAACATAGAATTTGATTTTAAACCTGAATTTTACCTCTTAGGCCTACTCAATATACCAACTAGTGGAGAAACAAATTCCTTTAAAGAAAAAGAGAATAAAGAAAAAATATTCCCTGGGAGTCTGTTAATGATCTCCACCACTCAACCCTTCCCAACTCACCGTCCCATATCCAAACCCCTTCCCCCCCACTCATACTTGGATAACCAACTCCTACTCCCCTCCCCGCTCCTACCTTTCCACCCCACCTTTCCTTCCCTAATTCCCTTCTCTTTTGTGCTCCCCCTTAGACTCTCTTACTTATTTGTAAACTGAAAAAAATGCAATAAAAACTATTTTTTAAAAAAATAGTTTCCCAAGGGCATCAGAATAAAAACAATTTTTATTTCTTTTTAAAATTCTTCTCTTAAAATTCTTCAATTGTGGAGAAGAAGGGTACCGGCAGCGGACCAGCAGTAACTCACACCCAAAGACTAAATTGTTTCAAACCCTTAATAAATGTATCTTTTCTCTCTACTTTCTGCCTACCTTGTATCCTTTAATACTATTTCTATTCCTATATTTGTGTATATAATATATGTGATTTATGCCTAGCCATAATGAGATGGGCCTCAGAGGTCTTCACCTTTCAGCCACATCACAGAAACATTTCCTGGAATAGGAGAGGCTGGACTGACTCCCCCAGCTATCCCTGGCAAAGACAATCAAGATCCATTGTGTGTACATGTAGAATAATAGTTTATATGCCTGATCTGATAAAGCCAACCGATCTTTGTTCAGCCAGATATCCTACTTGGGCTGAAAGATTGCTGTCCGTGGAAACAGAAGCTTGAAATATATATATTTGGAGACACTTTTTATTCCAAATCCAAGGCTTGATTAAAGAGATCATCACCTTTTGTTCCTGGAACCTCTCGCCTTTGTTTCCCCAAGACATTTCCCCATTACCTGGAACTGGGAAATTAAGCCAGTTGGAAACTCATTAACATTTCCCAAATATGGGCATGGACCCTCCAGAGCTCACCCCCTCCCATGGGGGGCATCTCCCACAGCTGATTGGCCCTCCTGGACCAATCCCCCATCATCTCCTCCCCACCAAAGGGAATCCCCAGCTGAAGGTGGCAACATCATCAGAGTGCTGGACAATCAGCGCATGAATCCAAATCGGCTCTTATTTCAGCCAATCAGGGGAGAGAGTGAGAGGTTTGAATAGCTGACAAATGTATAAAACCTTGGGTCTCTGTATTCATGTTATGCTGTACCTTTAAAAAGCATTTGCTTGTACATGCATCCTATCTGGACAGGTTGAATAAACCTCTGTGGCTTGTCCTCACCCTGGCAAGTGACTTCTCTGTTTTGGTCTATTTCGGTTTAGCCTGAACGCTCTGCAGACATGGATCCTCTTATCCACAGTCCTGACTCTAAATATGACTATACTGTCAGTGCTTACTCTTAATCTCTTCAAACATTATAGATAGGATCAAGTCTTTGGCCCATCTGTCATTGCTCATAACCTTCCTATATTTCTACTCACTTCTTATATCTTTAATTTTTTTTATAAAAAACCAGGATTTCCAGTAAGTACAGAAAGAGAATAAAGTCAAACAATACCTTCTGCCTAGGACTGGTGGGAATTGTTTGCCCAGGAACATGCCTAGTAAAGTCCCAATTCACTGTAACTATAAAATATCAAAAACATACATTGCGTTGGATCAAAAGGAACCCTTTGCTGAATACAATCTAATTTCAGGGGGATGATCTGTGCATGGCTTGTGAAGTTGTAGGTCCAGTACTCTGTATAGCAAGCTCTTCTTGATACAACCGAAAGCAGATCCAGAAGCAATCGTATTTTACTGTTATTTTCAACAGTACTAGTGCAGCCTTCACATGCAAAACCTTTTAGACTCCTCTACTAGGAGAGATATGTCTTTTCTGATGTTTATGAACAGCTACTTCTATCACTTAGCCAGCTTCACAAGCAGTGAGGATGTGGATTGTAGCTCCACATTTTCAGGGCAACATGTTTCCTATCATGCTCATTTTGCTTCACTTTCCAAATTCCAATAAAAAGTCAAATTATTCATGGATGGCTACCCCCTTCTATAACTATATAGCTATATGCATGTACAAATCACAAAGGGCAATATGGACAATAGATATCAATTGTAAGGTTGTAAAATTGAAACCAAAATGCTATTTACCACAGTCTCACCACTAGATTTCTATTTATTGCCTATAGGGATGTCAAACTTCAAGCATTCTGTGAATAGTAATATACTTCTAAAAATGAATGGGATTGCTTCAATTGCTTCCTTTGGTCTCCCCCTCCCCCCTTATAGGAAAATATCTCATTTCCTTGATATTAAGTTTAAGGCAATAATGTCTGGACTACAGTAATTTTTGTCAGTAGTTAATATATCTCAGTTCTCAATGAATAATGGCATATTATGGCCAAATAGATTGCATTAATGAAACTGCTTTGCTTTGGAGGGAAATTATATGATCTAATTTGGCTCTCAGATTTACAGAATGACTATTTGTCACTTGAAAGATGTGTTTTGGTCCCAGAGTTACAGATTTAATTCGTTCCCTTCTATCTTATAAATAATTTTTGGGCATTCCCGTGTATTCTTTCTCCATAACAATAAATGTTCCTCTTAGCTCTGCCAAGAAATCAATACTTTCATGACAATTCCGTAAAAGAATGCAGTTGTCTTCAATAGCTGCAAATGAGAGGAAATTTAAGCTGCAAACATTTGTCACTCGAGCATGAAAACAGCATCGGTGCTCCTGCTGGTAAGCAGCACGGTCTCTAATGGATGAACTTATCAAGTTGCGGACCCATGCCAATATTATTTATCTTGGGGAAAAAGCCATGAATACCATAACATAGGAGAGACAAACTCAATGCATATGAGTTAAGCATTGAAAGACTAAATGTTTTCATTTGCTTTACATTGTGGATTAGCATTAGCTTGGCCTGAAAAATGGCAATAAAAAGTATAGCTGAGAAAGCGAACAAATTATGACAATTATTGTAAGGATCTCCCTTCTCAAAAAGATTGAATATGGATCACTAGAGGCCCATAGGCTACAAAAAAGAGAGACTCTTATAAGAAATATGCTGTTTGGCTATACTGTCCATGGAATAATTTCTCATGTAATAAGTTGAAATATCTAATAAACTCTGGCGTTTTTCAACTAACACTAAAATGAGAAAATTTGCCAGTTTGGCTTCACCCAGAAAAAGATCTGGCATGGTATTCATAATGGTTGGATACACAAGAATTCAAAAGTGGAAGACCACATTATAGCTGGACTGATTAATCAAGGAAGCCATGACCCTGAGTTTACAAGACCTGAGCAGGGTTGGCAATGACTGCGCTCTTGGAGGTCTCTCAAATACTGGGTTGCCATAAGTCATCAAGTCAAATCTGACTTGATAGAAAATAACTATAGTACCTACAATTCTCTGCAAAGATGAGAAACCACACAATTCCGTTAGGAATCTTGGTTTTGCAGACTGGCATATTCTGCATGCCAGAGAAGGTGGAATCAGCACACTCCCCTCCTCCTGTACTGATATTTTGTATGTAGGTGAAGACCTTTATACAGTTCATGGGGCTAGGATGTTTTCAGTCAACGATTGCCTCTCTATGTGCTCCCAACAACAAAGTTCAGAGCTCACAAATGTATGGCAGCTTAAAAAGCAAGCTGCTGTCTGTTCTAGTAACTTCATGGCTGAATATTTTACAAGCTACCAACTTAGGTTTCCGTACATTTCTATGTTTTATAAACAGTTCAGTAAATAAAGAAGTCAGATACCATCATTTCAATGCAGTCGTTTCCTGGAGCGAGGAATCATTACAAAAAAGAATTATAGAGTACATTTGGGAAGCAAACTGAAATTGCTGTCCCTTATCAGCATAGCATCTCAAATGTTTCTAGCCACATGGCAATTACTAATAAGATTGCATTTCAGACATCTAAATGGTGAATTTTGAATCTCTCTCATGATTTGGAACTTCAACTAGAGTTGAAGGGCATAATAATTTATCACTGATTTAAATCTCTTTGAAATATGGATGAAATTCTACTATCATTAAAGTCAATAGCATAGAAATGCTTCTTCTTTTAGAAGAAAATTTCATCTCTGAATAAGCAGAGAAATACAGTTCAGGAATGCTCTTACAGCAAAGATGCAATACACATTCTTTGCATTTAGCCACACAGATTTCCTAATACAAACTTTAACAGACTGTGCTGGTGCAGTCAGATGCTTACCACTCTGTGTCCATAAAGGAACTACGGATACTCCTGAAGAGTGATAATTTATGCCCTAGCAATGAATAGAAATGAACAGGATAACTTAAACCTTTTCTATGCAATCTAGCAAAATGTTGGGAGCATGGAACGAAAACAGAGATTTCTTTCTGAAGAGACTAGTGCCTTCTTAGTATATTGTGATAATATGCCACCAAAACAAGAAGACTAGTAATAATAATAATAATAATAATAATAATAATAATAATAATAATAATAATCTTTATTTATATATTGTTCTATCTGCCACTACATTACTTCAACTAGGAACATCAGTTCAAAAGAAAACAGGACACAATAGCAGCATCTTCTTCTGAGTAAATAATAGTTTCTCCATTAATAAGCCAATCTCAACAACAGGGCCATCAAGCTTTTAGACCAATTGACAATTTGAAATTTTCAGAAGAAATCATGGGTCTTGATTCCTCATTTTTCCAAATGCATGCTGTTCTAAGGACCTCATCAAACTGAAGTCCAATTTACCGGCGGTAGTGGGGGGATTCAGCATGCTTCATGAGAAATCTGGCAAACAGTGAGACAACCTGTCTCCTGATGCCTTGCATCGCCTGCAGCATCAATTTATTCATCCCACGAGAAGCATCGCCACCCAGCTTTCCCCCATGCTAGTCCCATTATACTCTGTGAGAACACGGGAAGCCTGTTGTTTTTTCTTTTCAGCCCCCTAGGAAACTTGCAGCATGCTGACAGGACAGAGCCCTGCTGGAAGTATGTAGACGTGCGTCATCTGATGGTATCCATCAGGCCCCGCTCTCCCAGTGTGCTGCAAGCATCCTAGGATGCTGAAAATCAGTAATGTGATGAGGTCCTAAATAGTTAACCTGGTAGGAGTATCTTGTAGTAATGTACACTAGCTGAATTAGTTCTCCATACCACATATATCATTTAAAATAAAAACATTATCCAGAAGGATCACAGCTATATACAATAATGTCCCAGTATAAGAAAATAAAAACACAAAGGAAGAAAGACTACAGCATTCACAATGTTTTTATGAAAACTGACCAAATGTCCAAATACAAGTCCATTAGTAAATTTTATCTATGCATCATTCTTGTATCATTCTTTCAAATGTTATAAGTGAAATTACATATAGTAATGATGAAATTAGTAGTGCAATCTCTTTCTCAATTACAGATTCTTTAAACTCATATACAAGCTACATGCCTGCATTCATGACTGTGTGTGTAATTTAGCTCCATGTGTTATAATTTATGCAGGAAAAATAATGATGGATTATTGTTTTAACACAGACATCTTCATATGATTAGCTATATATGGATATACCATGTAAGTCACATACATATTTGAAGTAGTAGTTGATGGTTTCCAAATCAGTGTTTTATTCAGAATGAATAAAAGGCTAAAGACATTTAATGGATCTCTCTAAGATACTGGACCCTGTTCTTTGGATGTCCCCTTAAAGTTTAGACTAAGGACCTCATCACATAGAGGTCCTTAAGCTGAGGGACAGTAGGACATCCGTGGGGTAGCATGGCGAATCCATCTGGCAGCAACCCGCATCGCCCACTTGCCATCCCATGCTATTATCCGACTGACCCCAGTTTGCTCCTGCACTGTCCCCAATTCATCCTATGAGAATATGGGTAGTCACTTATGTTCTCAGGACTGGTGCTTAGCATACTGCCAAGACATAGCATGCACTGAGCTGGCACGGAGCCCTGCCAGAAGTAACCCTACATGTGATGGGCTCTGTCAGGCTCCGTCCTGACTGCATCTTGACCGTGTACTCGGATGGAGCTGAAAGCCCATGTGATGAGGTCACAAAACTCAACCTGTATTCATCACTCCTCTGATATGAAAATCACCAGATGCCCTTTCGCATAAGAATTCCAGAGAACTAAAACAGTGCATTTCCTGTTATAGGCTTGGACCATCTTTAGGAAAAGCATAGAATTAGATAATGACAGTTTGAAATAATTGAATTCACTGTTTTGACATGCTTCAAACCAAAACAGTAAAAGCATGCCTTGATAATAGATATAAATGGAGATTGGGACAGAGTAGAACAACAAGGAACGTAATGGAAGATATGTGAAGTAATTCTGACAGCTTCCCCAAACAATACTCTTTATGTAAATTTATAAATAGAAAAAATCTATTTGTGAGATGTGTGAAAACAAGAAAAATTGTTTAAATAGCAGCCACTTAAGAAGCAGGATTGAGGGACAGAGATCCAATGGTTAGTCCCATCTAGAGTAGATTCAGTGAATGAATGTTGATAACTCAACACTTGTTCTGTTGATTTAAAGGGTTTATACTACTTGAACCAAACTATTGAGTCTTGAGCACTGATTCAGACTGGAAATCACTGTCTAGAAACAAAATACACCAGTCCATATTGGATTCATTAATGGTATATATTAGATCTATGTAATAAAACATGCAATGCAATTCTGTATGTCAAAAGTGAGGGACATAAATAATTAAATATATTTGTTTTGAAAAAATAGGTGGTTAATTAGGAATAATAATAATAAACTTGATTTATATCTTGCCACCCCGAAGGGACTCAGGACAACTTACAAGATACTCCAGGGTGCACATATCACATACAACAGGTAAAAATTAGCTCCTTCCCTGCCCATTTTCTTCTGGGAATTGAAAACATGGTTGTTCCAGAGTGCGTTTGAATGAATAGGCCCAATAGAGCTGTCATCAGAATACTTCTTTATGTTTTAAAAGCGTATGGCACTTTATCACTGTTACTCATTTCCATGATACAGCACTTTACAAAACCTGTCCCCGCTGGTTTGCTTTTAATTACTCTGATTTTATCTGCTTGGATTTTAATGTATTGTCCATTATTTTATTTTGTGTATTGTTGAAATGTTTTAAGTTTTGTCAAATGCTGTGTCGTTGTTTCAGGCTTGTCCCTGTTGTGAGCCACCCCAAGTCCCTTAGGGGAGATGGGGCGGGATATAAAAATAAAGATTATTATTATTATTATTATTATTATTATTATTATTATTATTATTATTAAAATGGTACAAAAGTATAAGACAAGTCACATATAATTATGACAACAACCCCCATCAACACATTAGCATAAAATCAAAATAATACAATTTTAAAACAACAGTAGAAAAAACTAACTGCCATCAATTCTCACAGTGCCGAGTGTCAGCTTCATATGGGCACATTCAGCCTAATCATGGTCAAAGGCCTGTCTGAACATACATGTTTTCCAATTAGAATGGAAGGATTGAAGGGTGAGGGCTAATCTAATTTCTTTTAGGAGGGTGTTCCAGAGCTGAGGGGCATCACAGAGAAAGCCCTATCTTTTGTCCCCACCAACTGTGCTTAAGACGGTGGTGAGACCAAGAGAAGGGCTTCCCCGTTGATCTCAGAGTCCGTTCCGGTTTGTAGAAAGAGATGCAGTCACAAAAATAGGTTGGACCCAGAGCATAGAAATGACTTTTTTCCCCAATAAGTATCACCTTCTTGTTGCTGTGTGGTTGGACAGCCATTATAAAGTATAGAATAGATATATGTGATCCACAGGCCTTGACTATTTTTCCCATCATCTATCACTGCTGGGAGATGTAGTCCAACAACATGTAGAAGGAATTGCCTTCCTGAGCCCTAGCAAAGTAAGTAACTACAATTAAAATAGTTCCATGCTTTGCATTCTCCAAACTACCTTACTTCTTTCCCATCATGTACACATGGATAACACAGACTAACAAATAGAGTAATTATTTCCAATCCCTGATAAAAATCATAAAGATCCATAGGGATGGATGTCGCAGATCTTTGTGAGTTCTTTGTAACATGGTGGCAACTGAAAGCACAGGGCTGATAATTTTCCTCATTGGTGTTATATAGAACAGATGTAAAATGAACATATAAAATGGTACTGCACTATTTAAATATCCTCAGTGTAACTGCAAAGGATAAAGATGGGGAGAAATCTGGGATCACATTCATTGTCTTTAGCTACCCCATACATGGCTGCAGTCTAGTCCACCCTACTGAGTTGTCCCAGCTGCTCCTGAAAGACTATACACTTGGTCAGTAGCTAGAGATATTTTTATATCTCATTCTATTCTAACTACATATTTTAGTTTTCCAGAAATAATGTGAAATTGGCTGGGCAACTCAACACTGCCCTTGTCTAGTGAGCTAATTAGATTATTAAGGTTTTGAATCTTACTTTGAATCCTAGCCATCAAGTCACTATCCCAAATTTGTATTGGGGGTATTTCTCCTCTTCCTCTGCTGCCTCACTGTGATTTCGTTATACAATGGGAAAACGTATGGATCAATGGGAAAGCAGAGGAGGGGATTCATTGTAAACAAGAACAAGTTATATCTATGAAGAAGTGATGGGAAAGCACAGAAATTTAAGACAGTTTCTAGAGCCTTTCTCTGGACAAAGGTTCTGACTGTAAGATGGATGAAATATTTTGATTCAACCAACATAAATCCATTCATACTACAGTTACTTTTTCACAAGAGATAGAAACAATCAATTGCGTAGGTAGGGAGACTCACCTTCCATCACCAAACCAATAATGACACGAACATGTGATTGGGTTAAAAACTGGCCACAACTTATTTATTGACAACAGTAACAAAGAGGGTTGGCAGCCATGCATGGGTCCTGGATCCAAAATCGGTCAGCCCGAATGCTGACAGATGCAAGCCCGCCAAGGTGCAGCCGGGTAAAAGACCGAGCCAGCGTTACCCCACACCACTGGCAAACAGGGCACTCCCCCTGCCTCCAATGGGGGGGAGGCCAACCAGATCCAGGGCCCATGCCAAACGCCACAACAAGGGGTGTGTGGGATGCTCCACTCCTCTTGCTGCCAGCCCCAGTTCCCTGCCATCAATAAACAGTAAACATTAACAGCACCGAACAAAAGGATGAGTGGAACAATAACAGTCAATACACTTGCACACATGACAAAAGGATGTGTGGTGGCGAAACAGGTTGGGGCACAAAGCCCTGACCCAGGGAGAGTCCGAGTCCCAAAGGCAATGACTCCCTGTGGAAGAAGTCCATAGGTCCAGTCCCGATGAGCATATGGTCCAGGAATGCTTCAGCCGCATGTAGGCCTGCTGGCGCTGCTCTTCGGTCCATGAGCCCTTCTGCATGTAGATCTGCTGGCGCTGCTCTTCTCTCCATGAGGCCTTCTGCTGGTGCCCTTTCCTTTCTTGTCCTTTGGAACAGCCCTGTAAGGATGAGATAGAAAACAACCGGCAGCTCCGTTCGCCTTCATGAGGAGAGATGGCCTAATATATGACCTTTAAGCAGCTGACTTCCAGCGGCCCAAAGTCTTGATGACATCAGCAGGCATACCCCCTACGGCTGCCGTAGTGGCTGCACCAATCCTGAAGGAGTGACCCCCGAATTCCTGCCAAGGGAAGCCAAGGTCCTTAAGGGATAAACTAAAGATGGCCATAAACTGGTATCTGGTCAAGGGGCTCATATCCCGGTGTAGAAACAGTGGGCCTGGGGATGAATCACAGGTATCCAAGAACAGTGACAGGGCTCTAACAGGGCACGGATGCCCTGACTCCAACCCCTGGATATGAAGGGAAACCCCTTTCCCACCCTGGTCTGTCTTGGACCTGCGAACCCGAAGGACCAGTGAGTTGCCCCGTATGGAGACGTCCCCAAGCTGCAGTGCCCTGCCTGAAGAGTCAGATTTTGAGCTAGCTACCGCCTCCCCTAGGTGGAGAGCCCCAAAGAAAGTAGTAGTTAATGCCGCAGTAAACAACTGGACCTCATAGCTTGACGAGCTGATCCTCCGAAGCGACGCGATGACCCGGCTGAGGGTGCTGAAAGATAGGGGGCACCTGGAATCTGGCTGCCTGGGTGCCTGGTTGTTCCATCCTTGTAGGAGTTTTCTGATTCTGTAGGCTTGGCATGGATCCTCGAAACCGGCCGCCTTGCAGTAGAAGGCAATTCCTGCCAGCTGGAGCTGCACAGCATGAGTGGAGACCTTGAAGTACCTCATCCTCCGAAACTGGGCCCCCAGTGCCATACCCAGCTCCGAGTCTGAATTTTGTGAACTTGGCCATTGCAGCGCGGTAGGCCTTCTGCATAGCTGGGGCGACGCATAGCATCAATTCTGTCCAAGCCTCTCATTTCCAAGGGTCCACAGATCCTGAGGGAAGCTGGTGGGCAGGAGATCCACCCCCTGCCATCGCCATCTTGTGAGGGCACCCCCCACCCCGCAACCTATGCGCCCAGTAAGTCAGGCACTGTCTTTCTTGTTGGACTACAAATCTCCTCATTCCTCATAATTGCTGCTGAGACTAATGGACTACAGTCTGACAACTTCTGGAGAGTCAAATCTCTTGGACAGCCCTTGAAAACATTTCTGGGTTTTATATTTTCATCCATCACTTGTTGGCTGCAATAAAAATGATGACAGACATAAAGAGATTATATCACAAACTGTTGCACCCCAGCCGTGGGACACCTTTTCACCCAGACACCATACAGGGACAAGGGAATCCACTAAATACAGTTTATTAAGAAAAACATTAAATATAAGAAAAAGAATAATAAAAAGTACAATCCAAAAGACAAATTCAGAAACTCAACAGTTGCTGGGTATATGTGACATTCCGTTTCATGAATCAAATAACAGAAATGCAAAAACTTGGAACTACACTTTGAGGTGATACAGAAAACAAGGCAAAATCCATACACTTTATCAAAATTATATCCAGAGCTTGAGAACAAAACAATGCATAATCCAGACCAAAAACCATGAAAACTTGAACAGGAATTATAATCCAGAAACTTGAAATTTAACCAAGAAAATATTAACAAGACACACGATTCAGAAACATGGACACTTGGAGCAAGGCCATAGAACTTAGGAGTTGTATCTACTTGAATGCAACATTGTTTTCACAAAGAGCGGTAAGCTTGAAGCTCACTTAAAAGCCTCAATGTCCTCCCATGACATTATTCATCATACACCTGCTTTTCCTCTGCTTATCTCAAAGCCACTGGGAAAAGCAAGTATGTCTTTCATTCACATTCTCAGGGCGCAGTTGTAGCTGCTCCGACCTAGTAACAGACTTGCACTCCCCCACATTCCTCTCAGGAGCAGACTGGCAGATTTTCATGGGAACAGATTTCACTTTCTCTAACATCCCGAGACCTCCCAGGATCACTATCACATCTCTTAATTCCATGTCCATCTGCCCAAAACCCCTCTGAGACACCACAAAATCCACTTCCTCATCCCTCCTAGTCTTAGAAACTGTGAAGTAGGTGTGACTTTTTGCACACATAACATGTGGATGGATTTTTATTTTAGTGGAGTCAGTTTGTGAGTATAGTTGCTCATGTGTCTTGAATTCCTGGAGAAAATGTGGGGTATAAATATATTGATTGATTGATTGATTGATTGATTGGACTGCAGTGTATGATTAGCACCTGAAGGCCTCCATGCAAATGACGCAGTGAATCCATGCTAGGTTTTTTGCAATATTTGAAATAAATTGATCAAGTGCTGAATCTATTTGAGGCATAGGACTCAGCACCTTGGACAGCTTTTTTGAAATCTGAAATATAATTTCCAAGGGAATTTATCTCACCCATGACATGGAAACCATCAGCATTCATTGATTGTGTGCCAATCTGATTACAAAGTAGTAGTAGGGGTGTTCTCCCTGGAAATTCAAGTACTTTAAGTTCTTGAGAATGTGAAGAAAGAGAACATTTGAAAAAAATAGTCACTACAGAGATATACAAAGAACTGCAATCCAAGTGCATTGTGTGTGAAAGAGATCTCGTTGACTGTGCTAAGGCGATCCTCCAACTTCCAGCTGTTTCAGAAATGTTCTACCAAATCCCACAGTTATTTCGGAAGAGGGCACTGTGGGACATCGTGCTGTTATAAATGAAACAAATCAGACCATGTCTCTACACCAGTTGCCAATACCATGTAATTTGCAATTAATTACTTTTGTTTTTGTTTAGAGAACTGTGCATGCAATTATTTTTGTACAAATAAATCATAATGCTTGCACACTCTCAACTGAACAAGAAGAATTGCTTTATGGCATAAAAATGAACAATATTTCCAACCTAATAAGGAAATGTTTCTTTATTTTTTTCCAAGTACCTCATATCTTTCAGATAGATTTTCCAGCACCTTGCCAAGTTCCACAGGCAACAAAATTGTATTGTGTTTTTATTACGAGTATACAACTATGAGGAAATTTTTCTTATCTTTGAAAAGAAACCGAACATCAAAGTCAGAAGAAAAAGTGAGGTCCAGAATAGCAGATCTTAACACAATTACATGCTCTATTGTGAAATGACAATTAAGCAAAATAGTGCTACACTTAAGAACAATGAAACAACGACAACATTATGACAAACCAATATATTTCTACTTTCAAACTTGCAAGGGAACTGAAGCCACAGCAACAAAAGTGATATTATAATCATTCCCTTATTTTAAAGTTGTTCAAAGAAGCCAGGAAGAAATTTCAAATGAAATGATATTTTAAATAAACATCTATGAGAAATGCAAAGATTCGTTACCTTGTCGCAATGTTGGGGCTTGCGCGCCTCAATGATGCCATGAGCTATACTGTGCAGGGCCACCCAAGATGGGAAGGTCATGGCAGAGAGGTCAGACTAAATACGATCCCTGGGGAAGGTAATGGCAACCCACCCCAGTATTCTTGCCATGAAAACTAAATGGATCAGTACAACCAGAGAAATGATGGTATACCATCAGAAGATAGGACTCCCAGGTCAGAAGATGGTCAAAATGCTGCTGGGGAGGAACAGAGGACTAGTCTAACTAGCCCCAGATGTGATGACTCAGTTAGCTCAAAGCTGAAAGGAAGGCTAACAGCTGATGGTGCTGGAGGTGAACAACAAATCTGATGTTCTAAAGATCATCACACTATAGGAACCTGAAATGTAAGATCTATGAGCCAGGGCAAACTGGATGTGGTTATTGGTGAGATGTCAAGATTAAAGATAGACATTCTGGGAGTCAGTGAACTGAAATGGACTTGAATGGGCCACTTCATCTATGTCCACCATATCTACTACTGCAGACAAGAGGAACACTGAAGAAATGGAGTAGCCTTCATAATTAATAATAAAGTTGCTAAAGCAGTGATTGGATACAACCCAAAAAAAAGATAGAATGATCTCAATTCGAGTTCAAGGCAAGCCGCTTAACATCACAGTGATCCAAATATACACCCCAACCACAGCTGCTGAAGAAGCAGAATTAGATCAGTTCTATGAGGATCTGCGGCACCTACTGGATAATACACCAAAAAGAGACATTATTTTCATTACAGCAGATTGGAATGCTAAGTCAAATGACAACCGGGATCACAGGCAAGCATGGTCTGGGACAACAAAATGAAGCAGGACGTAGGCTGATAGAATTTTGCCAGGAAAACTCACTGTGCATAACAAACACCCTTTTCTAACAACCTAAAAGACAGCTTTACAAATGGACTTCACCAGATGGTCAACACCGAAATCAGATTGACTACATCCTTTGCAGCCAAAAGTGGCGGACATCCATCCAGTTGGTGAAAACAAGACCTGGAGCTGCACAATTCCAGAGGTTAGCCAGAACAGACAAGGAACTATTTTTAAATGAGCAATGCATGGAAGTGGAAGAAGACAATAGAATAGGAAGGACAAGAGACCTCTTCCAGAAAATCAGAAACATTGGAGGTAAATTTCAGGCAAAAATGGGCTTGATCAAAAACAAAGATGGCAAAGACCTAACAGAAGCTGAAGAAATCAAGAAAAGGTGGCAAGAATATACAGAAGATCTGTATAGGAGGGATAAAAATATAGAAGATAGCTTTGATGGTGCGGTGAATGAATTAGAACCAGACATCCTGAGGAGTGGGGTTGAATGAGCCTTAAGAAGCATTGCTAATAACAAGGCAGCAGGAGATGACAGGATCCCAGCTGAGTTGTTTAAAATCTTGGAAGATGATGCTGTCAAGGTGATGTATGCCATATGCCAGCAAACATGGAAAACACAAGAAAGGTCATCAAATTGGGGGGGAAAACAATTTATATCCCCATACCAAAAAAGAGAAACGCTAAAGAATGCTCGAACTTCCGTACAGTGGCACTTATTTCCCATGCCAGTAAGGTAATGCTCAAGATCCTGCAAGGCAGACTCCAGCAATACATGGAATGAGAGTTGCCAGATGTCCAAGCTGGGTTTAGAAAAGGCAGAGGAACGAGAAACCAAATTGCCAATACACGTTGGATAATGGAGGAAGCCAGGGAGTTTCAGAAAAAACATCTATTTCTGATTTATTGCCTATTCTAAAGCCTTCGACTGTGTAGATCATAATAAACTGTGGTATGTTCTTGGTGGTATGGGGATACCAAGTCACCTTGTCTGTCTCCTGAGAAATCTGTATAAAGACCAAGAAGTCACAGTAAGAACAGACCACAGAACAACAAATTGGCTCAAGATTGGGAAAGGAGTACGGCAGAGCTATATACTTTCACCCTACCTATTCAACTTGTATGCAGAACACATCATGAGACATGTGGGGCTTGACGAATCCAAGGATGGAGTTAAAATTGCTGGATGAAACATCAACAGCCTTAGGTATGCAGATGATACCACTCTGATGGCTGAAAGAGAGGAGGAGCTGAGAATCCTTATCACCAAGGTGAAAGAAGAAAGTGCAAAAGCCAGGCTGCAGTTAAACATCAAGAAACCCAAGATTATGGCAACTAGACCGATTGATAACTGGCAAATAGAGGGAGAAAACGTGGCGGCAGTGACAGATTTTATATTTCTAGGCATGAAGATCACTGCAGATGCATACTGCAGCCAGAAAATAAGAAGACATCTACTTCTTGGGAGGAGAGCAATGACCAACCTCGATAAAATAGTGAAAAGCAGAGACATTACACTGGCAATGAAGGTCCGCATGGCTAAAGCAATGGTATTCCCCATAGTAACCTATGGATGCGAGAGCTGGACCATAAGGAAGAGTGAGTGAAGGAAGATAGATGCTTTTAAACTTTGGTGCTGGAGGAAAATCCTGAGAGTGCCTTGAACCGCAAGAAGATCCAACCAGACCATCCTCCAGGAAATAATGCCTGGGTGCTCAGTGGTGGGAAGTATATTAGGGGCAAAGATGAAGTATTTTGGCCACATCATGAGAAGACAGGAAAGCTTGGAAAAGATCATGATGCTGGGGAAAATAGAAGGAAAAAGGAAGAGAGGCCGACCAAGGGCAAGATGGATGGATGGTATCTGTGAAGTGACTGGCCTGACCTTGAGGGAACTGGGGGCAGCGACGGCTGACAGGGAGCTCTGGTGTGGACTGATCCATGAGTTCACGAAGAGTCGGAAACGACTGCGTGAATGAAGAAGATGAGAAATGGGGAAATGGGGGCATCACCAAACAAGAAATAAATAGCCAATGTATGTAGGAGAAAATTCAGAAAAGCTAATGCGCAAAATGACCTTACTCAGGAGGTTAAAATAATAAACGGGGGGTGACAATGATTGGATAAAGAGTAAGAACAATGAAATTGTAGGGACATTATGTAAAAAAGACGATAAAATGCTAAAAGGGCACAGGAAGAAAGACAGACTTTTTAATGCCTCAGTCTTCTGCCCAAAGAAGAATAGCACTCTAATTAGTTAAAATAGAACAAATTATGCAGTAAGGGGGATGCAGCCCAGAATAGGTCAAAAATGAATATCTAGCTACTCTAAATGAATTCAGATTTGCAGAGCTAGATGAACTAAATCCAAATTTACTAAAGGAACTCACAGTTCTAATTTCATAGCCAATATCAATTAACTTTGAAGATAATTGGAAGACAGAAGGCTTCCCAACATACTGAAGAAAGACAAAGGTTGTCCCCATCTTCAAAAATGGCAGAAAAGGAGGATTCAAACAACTATTGAATTGTCATCTTGATGTTACTAACATGAAAGGATGAGGAATTGATCATTGAACCGTGAGTCTATCTATACACACTTAGTAAGGAATGCTGTGATTAAAGCCAGAATGGGTTTCCCAAAAACATTATTTCTTGAAAACAATTTATATTTTTATAGAATTATAACCTTGGTAGATCAGGGGTGTGCTGTACATGTGGTGTACTTTGATGTCAGTAAGCCTTTTAACGAGGTCTCCCATGATATTGTTGCAGGCAAACTGGTGAACAATGGGCTAAGCAATGCTGCTGCTATTTACATTGACTGGCCAAAGCTAGAGAATGTTCATCAATGATTGTTCTTCATCCTGGAAAAAAGTAACTGCTGAAGTGCCTTAGGATTTTTTCCTGGCAGCAGTGTTGTTTAATTTATTAATAACTTAGATCAGGCATGGGCAAACTTCAGCTCTCCGGGTGTTTTGGACGTCAACTCCCACAATTCCTAACAGCCTGTCGGCTGTTAGGAATTGTGGGAAATGAAGTCCAAAACACGTGAAGGGCCGAAGTTTTCCATGCCTGACTTAGAATTGAAGTCCAAAACACATGGAGGGCTGAAGTTTGTCCATGCCTGACTTAGATGATAGAATAGAAGACATACAGTAGATATCAAATTTGCAGATGACACAACATTCTTGTAGCAATCCCTTGAAGTATACAATCAGAACGCCAAAGCACATTGACAGATAGTTGGTCTGAAACTAACAAAATGAACTTGATCAAGAATGAATGTAAGATATTATATTTAGAAGTAAAACTAAAATCCACAAATATAGGATGGGTGACACTTGGCTTGAAAACAATGTATGTGGAAAATGATCTAACTACAAGCTAAACATGAGTGCGATGCAGTAGCCAAAAAGGCAATTCTGAGTTGCATCAAAAGGAACACTCCAGGTCAAAATAAGTAATAGTATCCCATGTTGTGTTGGTCAGACCTTATCTGGAACACTGAGTGTTCACTTCTGTTCATTACAGTTTTAAAAAAGTACATTGATAAGTTGGACAATGTCCACCAGAAAAAGGCAATCAAGAAGATTAAAGGCAAGGAAATTAAAGCCTATGAGAAATTATTTAGTTTTGGGAGTGCAACACTGGGAGGTGACACCATGTATAAATATTTGAAGAGATAACATGTAAAAGGTGGATCACCCTTGTTTCCTGCTGCTTTAGAGACTAGAAAACAAACCAATGAATTCAAATGACAAGAAAAGAAAAAATCCACCAAAATGATAGGAAGCAGTTCTGTTTTTTTAGTGTAAATGCTGTTTGACTGTGGTATAGACTTCCTCAAGAGTGACAGACTCTTCATCTTTAAGGTTAGAGTTTAGATGGACATGTTTCCAAAGTACCTAAGTTGAGTATTGCTATTATTATTACAGTAGAGTCTCACTTATCCAACCTTCGCTTATCCAACGTTCTGCATTATCCAATGCAGTCTGCCTTTTAGTAGTCATTTTTTTAGTCAATGTTTTCAATACATTGCAATCTTTTGGTGCTAAATTCATAAATACAGTAATTACTACATAACCTTGCCATGTTTGGAACTGCTTTTTCTATTGATTTGTTGTAAAACATGATGTTTTGGAGTTTAATTTGTAAAATCATAACGTAATTTGGTGTTTAATAGGTTTTTCCTTCATCCTTCCTTATGATCCAACATTTTCCAATGTTCTGCCGGCCCGTTTATGTTGGCAAGATTCTACTGTATTATTATTATTATTATTATTATTATTATTATTATTATTATTATTATTATTATTTTACTGACATAAAAACACAATTCTTCTTCATTAACATCAGGGGTCCCCAAACTAAGGCCCGGGGGCTGGATGCGGCCCTCCAAGGTCATTTACCTGGCCCCCGCCCTCAGTTTTATAATATAATATTTTTATATCAGTTTTAATAATATATTATATTGTATATACATATAATATTGATAATAATCTTATGTTATACAATATAACACTAATAGTAATACCATATAATAATATAAATTATATGTTATATATTACATATTATATAGTAGTATAGTGGTATAGTTCAATATAGTAATATATAATGCTAATATTGTGTTATGATAATAATATATTGTATGTACATACAGCTGCTCTGAGTCCCCTTCAGGGTGAGAAGGGTGGGATATAAATGTAGTAAATAAATACAGTAAATAAATAAATAATTTTAGACTTAGGCTCGGCCAAAGTCTGGCATGACTTGAAGGCACACAACAACAATAACAATCCTAATTAAATTGACTATCTCATTGGCCAGTAGCAGGCCCACACTTTCCAATGAAAGCCTAATAGGTTTATGTTGGTTAAAATTGTTTTCATTTTAAAGTATTGTATTGTTCTTTCGTCGTTGTTGTTGTTGCACTACAAATAAGACATGTGCAGTATGCATAGGAATTTGTTTGTATTTTTTTTCAAATGATAATTCGGCCCCTCAACAGTCTGAAGGATTGTGGACCGGCCCTCTGCTTAAAAAGTTTGGGGACCCCTGATTAACATAGTCGTTTCCACCCTGGACTTTCCACAGATATATAAACCCCACTTACCTAGCTTCCAACAGACCTCAGAACCTCTGAGGATGCCTGCCACAGATGTGGGTGAAACATCAGGAGAGAATGTTTCTGGCCAAGCATGCCCAGAGACCTGGACTCGAGGGCGAAGGCCAGAACAGGCCATGGCCTCGGAGGCAGGAAGGCCTCTTAGCTGCCAGGGCCTCTGGTGACCCATCCCGAGGCAGGCGGCAGGACCGAGCCATAAACTGGCGCGAGATGGGCGGCCACTTGCGCCATGCGGCTGCTTGGCCCATCCGCAGTGGTTGGAGAGGGCGACCCGCCCATCTTGCTGTTTGGATCGCCTCTGTCTCTGCTTGTGAGAAGGAAGGGGGTCGCCGCTTTGGGGAGGAGAGAAGCGGCGTTTCTCTGCTCCCCAAAGCAGTGACTTCCTTCCTTGCGAGAAGGAAGGGGGTCGCCGCTTTGGGGAGGAGAGAAGCGGCGTTTCTCTGCTCCCGAAAGCGGCAACCTCCTTCCTTGCGAGAAGGAAGCGGTCGCCACTTTGGGAAGGAGAGAAGCAGTGTTTCTCTGCTCCCCAAAGCGGCAACCTCCTTCCTTGTGGAGGCAGGCCAGGCCGCAGCCACGGAAGCAGGAGGTGCCTCAACGGCGCCCTCTAGAGGATGGCACCTCAGGCAACTGCCTAATTTCCCTCGCAGTAGAACCACCCCTGGTCATACCCTTGATCCAATTTTCAGCTAAGAAAATGTGGATGTATGAGCAGAGGGGATCAATACCTCTGAGTTATCATGGACAGATCATTTGCTGGTCAAGGCTAGTATCACAGCTATAACTTACCCCTGTAGGGGTGGAGAAACTATTAAAATGGTCCATCTTCAAAGGCTAATGGGTCCTTTGAGGTTTCAGAAGGTCTTAGAGCAGGCATGGGCAAACTCCAACCCTCCAGGTGTTTTGGACTTCAACTCCCAGAAATCCCAGCCAATTGATCAGCTGTTAGAAATTGTGGGAGTTGTGGAACAAAAGCTTTAGCTAGCCTCTTTAAAATTGTATCTAAAACCCAGAATATGCCCTTCAACTCCGTTGCACTGGAATCACTAACCACCACTTCTAACCTGTACATAAATCTATAGATACATAATGTGGGGCTTCTACAATCCTGTTATAGTTGCTTGGATCTCAACCAGAGAAATGCATTTTTCATAGATTCCTTTGTTGGAGATAGAAAATAGGAGGTCAGCAATTACTAATGTATGTATTGGGGAGGCTGGCAGAAAACAACGCAACTGATTCCATCATCCAAATTACAATATTTTCTTGCCCCCTCTGTTCAACCATGCACATTGGGTACACCATTTGCATTACCAAACTGACAATTTTTTTTACAGGATCTTCATTTTTGCAAATGACTACACTTAACTCCAGCCCACCCATCCTCCCCTCCCCCATCAAGAAATTACAAAAAGCCTTCTGGCATTTTAAATGCAAGCATTTGCATCTATAATTTAACATAGCTACAAAATTGCATCTGCAAACATGGAGGGGTTTTTTGAAAGCCTATTATGCTATGCTTTTTACCTCTTATTATATATAGTTTCCCTACCCTTTTCTTCTCTTTTGCTCCCCAAGGAATTATGCAAACAAAACGCTAACTGCTTTTTATAAAAGAAATTATTCCCCTTTCTTCTTTTTGCTGTTTAATATGACTAAATCCAATAGTGCTTTCACTCCCAACATGCTTGTTCATTATAAGTGTGGGAAGCTATGGCATGCTAGCATAAAAATAGTCGGGAACAAGCATGCCTTTAGGTTTTATTAATACATGTAAAAATGACACTCAGAAATCAAGTGTAGCTTTTTTATTATGAAAATTCTGTAATGTACTGTCTTCCTCCCCCTTGCAATAACAACAATAGGGAACAAGGTTGCTTAGTCAAACAACATTTTGATATTCTAAAGCACAAAATGAGTGTGTGAATTATACTAATACACCCAGTAATCACTATTCAAGTACTTCTGCTTGAACATGGAATTGTGGCAAAGAAAATCATTCCTGGAATGGCATGGTGTTATATTCTTCAAATGAATTAGCTTTTATTTGTTCAGGCATGAAAATGTTGGTCAACGAGAATTTCTCAGTGCTCCTCCCCTTGCCAAAGCCATCTACACTAGTCAGTATTGACTGTCAAACACAAAGGCCCTGCAGTGCATCTTTAAACTGCAGCACAAAAATGAGGACAATCAACCCCACCTCTGCCACCTCCACCCTTCCTCCAACATGGAGATGGTAGAGTATTAAATAGCCCATGCAAGCTTTCCTTGCCTCTCCATCTGTGGGTGATTCTATGGAGGCAAAATTGATAATGGAGTCGTGCCCAGTAGCAGCTGGTGACTCCAGTGTTAGTAAGATGGTGAATCGACTTCTGATTTCAAAGCAGGCTTTAAAGGTACTCTCCAAAACCTGGGTTCAGCACATTCTCATTAACTGAACACATATTCCAAAGAAAAGAATGGACAAATCCACCTCTGAGTATTCCTTGCTTTAAAAAACACTATTAAATTCATGGAATTGCCAAAAGTTGACAAGTGACTTGAAAGCACACATGCACATAGAGAAATTGAAATCTGCCAGCATGTCTACCATATGGAATTCTTTGATTAAAACATTGATTATCTCATTTCTGTAACATAAAGCAGACTTTCTTAAACCTGTACTAAACAAGTTTGCATTTATATTTCATAAGCAGCTCTTACATTAATTCACTGTAATGGAATGCTCAATGCACACGAATCAGGTAATGAAGCATTTAAAAGGCAATAGAGTATTATATATGCACCTATATTGAAATAGGGAAAATGTTGGACTTTAGCCAACCTCAGACTGTTTATTCCAAGATGACTGCACTCAGAAACTGACACCTGGGAACATGAAAATTGCCAGAATAGGATTCTCATCTCTCCCCAGCTTTCTTTCTTTAGAATTTAGAGTTAATTCCTTGGGTAATCTTGTTCTACCAAGACCCTTAAATGTAATTATCAACTTCTGCAAGCAAAAAGTAGAGTTCTGTGCCATGATTTTAAAATATGAGAATAATAATAATAACTTTATTTTTGTACCCTGCCTCCATCTCCCCGAAGGGACTTGGGGCGGCTTACATATGTGCCTAAAACAACAGATAAAATAAAGACACCGTACAATACAAAATAAGGCATTAGTATTAAAACAACAATTTGAACTCAGAACTGCACCCAATAATCTAAAGTGTCATCCATTGTAAAAACATGGCCAACAAGAAGAAGGGAAGGGGATAGTGCAAGTTGTAGCTAAGGAACAAGGGCATGGGATGAAAGTTTCTGTGCTGTATCATAATTGCGGGACATTGGGCTAGACATTCTCAAAGGATTGTCTAAACATCCAAGTCTTCAATTCCCTCCAGAAAGAAGACAGGATGGGGGCCTGCCTAATATCCATAGGGAGGGCATTCCAAAGCCGGGGGCAACTGCCGAGAAGGCTCTCTCCCTCGTCCCCATGAACCGTGCTTGTGACCACGAGAAGGGCCTCGCTGGCAGATCTTAATGCTTGTACAGGGTCATAGGGGAGATGTGGGCACAAAGATAGGCAGGGCCCAAACCATTTAGGGTTTTGTAGGTGATTACCTGCTGTTGTAGCCCAGCCTGCACCTGAGCTGTCAAGTGAACCTTGTGAGCCTTGGGTTGGGCCTGTTCATCCTGTGATTATACCTGCGCCTGACTTTCCAGTAGACTCTGGATTGGAGCCTAGCATTCCCACACAGCTAGATGGGTCTGCTGGTTATGGACAGCCAGAGTTAGAGGAGGTTGCTGAGGATTCTGGGAACAGGCACACAATGGTTTCAAGCAGGCAGCTTGAACCGCATTCCTTGGAAGAGTCAAGGTCGAACTTTCTTCTGCCAGATGGGCATTTCAGTGATGATAAGGCTAACAAGGTTGACAGAAAGAAAGCTATATCTCAACAGAGACAAGAAAGGAAGTTTCTGAGGCACAGCAAAAGGCTATTAATGAGAAAGGGTTTAGAACAAACTTCCCACAGAAAGAGGTCTTGATGTCGGCTTTAAGAAGATCTACCTCTGAGAGAGATTTTCAGAGGTGGTAACTTTGCTCATCGAGTGTGGTTCCTGTTCATGGACTCAAAGAATCCTGTTTTGATGTTACTGTGGATTTTCATGCCAAGCTCATGTAACCTTGTATCTTGAGCTTTGTTACAGTCTCTGTTCTTGCTCTTGGGGAATTTTGGATTATCCAGTCATTGTTCCTAGAAGTTTTGAAGTTTTGATTCCTTGTTCCAGTCAAAGATTCTGTTATCTGTTCCAGATTTGTTCCTATTCCTTGGACTAATTTTGATACTTTGTTCAAGTTTATTCTTGTGTTTGATTTTCTTGGATCCTTGCTTCTCAAGTATCTTGTTCTTGGTGGACTACAACTTTGTTTCATTGAACTTGAACATTAATTTGCTATTGCTTACATATATTCTTCAATAAACAACTTGCTTTGCTTATAGTCTGGGGCTCCAACGTGGTTTTTGTCAATGTGAGATTTGTGTAATAAGAGTGTTTAAATGTAATTTGTGCCATGCTTGTATTGCAGTCAGATTGCATCATCCAGAGTGTGTAATAGTGTGTAAAGAGTTAATCACTAATGAGCGATGATGACCTTGGTGTGTATCTGGAACTCGGGACGATCCAGACACAAGAGTATGTGCATATCTATTGCATCAGTTCAGTCTGTCTTGAGTTCGAGTAGAGTTTGAGATCTGTTGGAGAACAGATCAGTCCTGTGTTTGTTTGTCGTCTGCAAGAGTCTGTTTGTGCTGTTTACTGGTTCATTCAGTAAAGCTTTGTATATTGCTTTTACTGACGTCTCAAAGTGTCGCTTCATTCTGCGCTCCATTGCTTTTCATACTACTACTGCTGCACTACAATACTCTGACATTGGGTTATGGGTCCCAAGCCCAAGCCCGTACTGATCCAGATTCTGATGCTGATCCAGGTTTGGAGCTGAAGAGAAAGCTGAAGCTGCATGTTGGGCCAGAGACGGGAGCCTGCTATTCTGTTGAGCTCGCTTATGCTGAGAATCTGTGTGTGTCTTTGGTGAAAGACTGATTCCTGGAGAAGCAGAGCTGCGAGAGTGGAGCATGCTGGAGCCTGACTAATTAATGACCAAAAGTGTGAAGGAGAAGCCGTAAAGCCATAAATCTGTAAGCTGAGGGGGACTGCCGGACGCCACTGAAAGTGTGGAGTGCGAGAGGGTCTCCAGAAGGTGAGAATGGCTGCTTCAAATCCATTGACAATGATCAAAAAGTTAAACGACCATAATTATAAACAATGGTCTGTATACATGCAGCATTTGCTTGTGAGAGAAGGGCTGCAAAAGACTATATTGGGCACAGAAGCAGACAGTGAAAAGAATCAGAGAGGACTGGTGAGCTTGATTCTAAGTGTGATGCCAGATCAACTAGTGCATGTGCAAAGTTTGCAAACTGCCAAGGAAGAATTGGAATCTCTCAAGAATGTACACCAGAGAGAAAGCACACTGGGCAAGATGATCTGGATGACAAGGCTGTACAGAGCCAAATTGGTGAGGGAGGTGAGGGAGGAAATGTGAGAGAGCATGTGGAGAGAATGAAGGAGATGTTTGTGGAGTGCCAAGCCAGAGGTGTCCAAATAAACAATGAACATCAAGCCTATATCATGATGTCAAGTTTGACTAACGATTGGGACCATTTGTTGTACTCATTACAAGCCGTGCCATCGCAAGATCTAAATTTGGACTCAGTGTGTTCGAGAATCCTGGAAGAAGAGGACAGGCATTTCTTCGAAAGAGAATCGACCGGAGGCTGCAGGAACGAGGGGGAGTCGCCGCAGACGGAGCCAAGGAAGGAGCCCGTATTTGCAGACGTTCGTGTGTCAGCTGTGAGGAGGTGTTTCACTTGCAACAAACCGGTGCATCTAGCCAGGGATTGCCGAGGAAAGAATGAACAGACCAGAGGACGCCATGCCAGGGGCTTCAACAGGGGAAGAGGCCATGGAGGTGAATATACCAACTTCTCTGGGCCTAGAATAATGATGGCAGCAAACGAAGTTGTGGACAGTGATCAGAGTGATATAGACAATGTTTCCAATGGAGATGATGTTGAGAATGACATGAACTGTACAGAATATATGAATAAGGACTTAAATGTGCCATTACATAACTCATGTGCACATTTCTTTCACAGGGTGATGGGGCATGTAAGCTTTCGTGGTTTGGAGAAATTAGTTAATGTGTGTCCTGATTTAAATATGCTAAAGTGCGATAATTGTTTGGACTGTGCAGTGTGTAAGCAAGCAAAGGTCAAAGTGTACCCTGTAGTATAGAAAAGTAAAATGAAGGCTAGTAGACCTTTTGAGATCATTCATGCTGGTTTAACAGGACCCTTTCCAGAAAGTGAAGGGAAAGCTAGGTATTTCTTTGTTATAGTGGATAGATTTATGAGATATGGATTTGTCTATAATTTGAAAAATAAGAGTGATGCCTTCCTAATGTTCAAACAATGGGTGCTGGTGGTAGAAAGGACATTTCCTTACAAAATGGCTTCTTTAGTCATGGATAGAGGTGGAGAATTCTGTGATAGTAATTTTCAAAATTGGCTTGCTGAGACTGGTATAAAACATAAGACCACCAACCCGTATACCCCAGCAGAAAATGGATTAGCTGAAAGATGCATAGGAGTAATTAACAACATGAAGGAGTGTATGTTAAAAGACGCTGACGCACCCAGTAGTCTCTGGGGAGGAGCCATTTATATGGCCAATTATGTATTAAATAGAGTGTGGTGCTCAGTGATAGGACAGACACCATTTTTGCCTTGTATGGTAGACCACCCAATCTGAAATATCTTAGGATTTTCGGTCAATTCGCATATGTACTCATACCAGCCCAACAGAGGAGGAAGGGGCAACCAAAATGCCAAAAGTTACGCTTTACTGGGTATGAAGGAAACAAATATCATTTTTATGCAGGTAATGGAAGTACTTTCCAGAAGTGCCAACTTTGAAACACATAGTGGGTGGGAAAGGATACATTGTAACAAAGAAGTGTTTGTTCAACTTGATCAAAGAGATGATGAAATTACAGATACAAATGAGAATGTTTAAGAAGAAGATTCATTATCAGATAGTGACGAAGTGCCAAATGTTCCTTCACCACGTTCTAGACTTAGGGATAGAAAAAAAGAAAGAGAGACCAAAATCTAGAGATGAAGAAACTAGTGATGCTGAAAATATAATTTTGAGAAGAAGCGGAAGGGTTAGAAAGCCACCAGGCAGATATGGCAAACCAGTACTTTATCAGACTACAGGAAATTTGTCATTAGATGATGAACCTGGATGTTACCAACAAGCTATGGAAAGTGTTAATGCAGAAGAATGGCAAATAGCTATGGATAATGAATACAATTCCATGATACAACAACAAGTATTTGACATTGTAAATAGACCTAAAGATCAGAAGGTAGTAGATTGTAGATGGGTTTATAAAAAGAAAATGCTTCTCCTGATGGCAATCAGAAATACAAAGCCAGGTTAGTTGCCAAAGGGTTCACACAAGTAAAATTTGAAAACTATGACAAAACTTTTGCTCCTACTGCAAGGCCTGAAAGCCTAAGATTAATGTTAACTCTGGCAGCAAAAAGACAATTGGATATTAGACATTTTGATTTTGAGACAGCTTATTTGAATGCAGATCTAGAAGAAAATATTTATATAGAGCAAGCGCCAGGTTTTAGATCTGGAGATAAAAATAAAGTCTGCCTTTTTCACAAAGCCATTTATGGTTTATGTCAATCAGCTAGGTGTTGGAACCTTTGTGTACATGAAGAACTGTGTCATCTTGGCTTCAATAGAAGCGTTGCTGATGCGTGTGTGTATACTAGGGGTGTTAGTGACGATTGGATTGGTCTTTTGATTTACATTGATGATGTCTGTGTTGTGACAAAAGGTTTGGATAGAGTCGCCAAAGTACAAAAAGAACTGGAAAGAAAATTTAAAATAAAAGACCTAATTAATCTGAAAAATTATGTGGGCCTAGAAGTGGATAGACCAGACAATGGATAAATAATCCTAAGTCAGAAAGCAAAGATAGAACAATTGATTGAAAAATGTGGCCTCACTGATGCTAAAACTGTATCTACGCCCATGATAGTTGATTATGCAAATCAAGAGTCTCAGAAGTTATTTGAACGACCTGATGTATATCATTCTGTAATTGGAAGTCTAATGTACATTTCAAATCATACCAGGCCTGATATCAGCTATGCTGTTGGGTATCTTAGTAGAAGAATTGCAAAACTGAGAAAAATAGACTGGATTGCATTAAAAAGGGTGGTAAGATATCTCAAAGGTACTATTGGTTATTGTCTAGTATTTGGAAACAATGAGAAAGATATTGATTGCTTTGCTGACAGTTCTTTTGCTACTGAACAGGAGTGTAGATCTGTATCAGGTATAATTGTAAAATTTGCTGGCAATATGTTAGTATGGCAATCTCGTAAACAGAACAATGTAGCACGTAGTACCACTGAGTCAGAATATGCAGCTTTATGTGAAGTCATAAATGAGATCCAATGGCTACAACAGCTAATGTCAGATGTAGGAGAGCAGTGTAAAACTCCTATTGTGATTAAAGTGGATTCACAAGCCTGTATTGCAATGACAAAAACTGAAAATCTAAAAAACAGAACCAAGTACATAGGAGTTAGATATCACATAGTAAAGCAAATGATTGATGAAAATATAGTTAAGTTACAATATTGTCCTACCGAATCCAATGTAGCAGACATTCTGACAAAGCCTTTACCAACTTCCAAACATGTAGAGTTGAGAAAACTCAAGAATCTGTTTGTACTGTTTACTGCTTCATTCAGTAAAGCTTTGTATATTGCTTTTACTGATGTCTCGAAGTGTCGCTTCATTCTGCGCTCCATTGCTTTACATACTACTACTGCTGCGCTACAACACTCTGACAGTTTTGAGGTGTCTCTGCAGCCTAGAGGTGCAACACCTGCATTTTGAATTGGAACCGGAAACTTGTCGGCAGCCAGTGGAGCTGTTTTAATAGGGGCACTGTCTGCTCCCTATAATTAGCTACAGTTAGTCACCTAGCTGCCAACCTTTGCACCAGTTGTAGTTTCAGGGCCATCTTCAAAGGCAGCCCCTCGTATAGTGTGTTGCAGTAATCTAGCCTGGATGTAACTAAGACATGGACCACCGTGGCCAAGAGAAACAGATATGGAAATGGTTACTTTCCTTCCTATTACCATGTTGTAAACGCTACTTTTGTTTCTGGATGTGAACAGCATATTACTAACTCACATGAGAGATCACACCAATATAGTAGATTATGCCCATTATACTGTATTCCATGAACATCGGATGCAAACTTTTCATTCTTGGGCTATATTTCCTCTTACTGACCAGGAGTGGCAGCTAAAAAAGCCAACGGGATTCTGGCCTGCATAAATAGGCGTATAGCATCTAGATCCAGGGAAGTCATGCTCCCCCTCTATTCTGCCTTGGTCAGACCACACCTGGAATACTGTGTCCAATTTTGGGCACCGCAGTTTAAGGGAGATGTTGAAAAGCTGGAAAGCGTCCAGAGGAGGGCGACTAAAATGATTAAGGGTCTGGAGAACAAGCCCTATGAGGAGCAGGTTAAAGAGCTGGGCATGTTTAGCCTGCAAAAGAGAAGGCTGAGAGGAGACATGATAGCCATGTACAAATATGTGAGGGGAAGTCGTAGGGAGGAGGGAGCAAGCTTGTTTTCTGCTGCCCTGCAGACTAGGACACAGAATAATGGCTTCAAACTACAGGAAAGGAGTAGAACTACAGGAAAGGCTTCAAACTACAAGAAAGGAGAAGAACTTCCTCACTGTGAGAGCTGTTCGACAGTGGAACTCTCTCCCCCAGGCTGTGGTGGAGGCTCCTTCTTTGGAGGCTTTTAAGCAGAAGCTGGATGGCCATATGTCGGGGGTGCTTTGAATGTGATTTCCTGCTTCTTGGCAGGGGGTTGGACTGGATGGCCCATGAGGTCTCTTCCAACTCTACTATTCTATGATTCTATGATTCTATGAGTCCTGTTCATTACCATCTTCCTTTATACTTTGAACTATTACTGGCATACATAAATATTATATATTTATATGTTCTTCTATATGCATGCAAATAGACGAGGTTTTTTTTATAAATAAATATATAGATATATTTAAGAGCAAGTGGTGTAGTGGTTTCACCATTTGGACCATCTAGCCAAGGAAATCCAAGCAAATTTTCAACTTCAGGTTAAGGCAAAGGCAAATCTCACACACATACCACTCTCTGCTCTGGTGAACAAATCTTGTCACAAAAACTGCTTGATAAGGTTGTCATAAATTGGAAAATACTTGAAGGCAAGCAACAACAGCAGCAACAAGAAGATATATTTGTAAATAAATAATCTATACACACATACACACACAGGTCTGAAACTGCATAACATACATTACCCATATAACTCATATTATAAAAATGTGGAAGGTGAGAAGCATTAATCAGGGAAAGCTATACATAGTAAAATGAGAAATAGAATGTATAAAAATTGCAATACTTGGCACCAGCAAGTTAAAGTTGACAGGGGTGGGCAAGTTATAGTTGACAGGGATGAGCTAGATAACTTCACAATGTTTTACTCAGAAAATGAAAATCTTAAGAAGAAATTTGGTTGCAGTAACAGCAAGGAAAGATGTAGCAAAAGCAGTCAGAGGATATTATTTATTTATTTATTTTTACTTATATCCCATTTTTTCTCTCCAAAAAAGAGATGTTATGGTTCAGTCTGATGATGATGAAAGGGGATTTGGGTTTCAGCAGTTTGTTCCAGGAAATGTGGAACAGCAGTTTGTCCCAGGGAATGTTGACTCAGAAAGGCAGGTGGATTCGGGAACTGCAGATGGCTTGGGAAAACACACGGAACAGGGGAATGTGGAGAGTTCTCAGTTGAGCAAAGATAAGGATGACCTTCTACAGGAGTCTGAGAATTGTCAACAGAGCTCAGATGGTAGTGAGGTGGATGAATGCTTGTTAGACAGGGATTTCAGGTTAAAGTTGAGATCAGGCCTCCGTCACTCTGTGAGAATTGCAGGCAGACGCAGGGAAACAAGAGTGCACAGGAATGTGTTTATGTCTTGCAAGGAGGGTTAAAAGAGATGTAATTTGGGAAAGATTCCAATCAGGGCAACGTCGCTTTTGGAAAATCATCTCTTGCCTTGTTTTTGGTTCAAGCCTCGTCTCATGCCTAGAATCTGTGTTTGGATTACTTTTGAAGCTCATGTATTCATGTTACCTTGGATCTACTGTGCTATTTTTGAGTCTTTGGACTAATAACTATGAAATCATTGAATTGTGTTTAAGGATTGCACTTGCAATTGGATTTTACTTTCTTTACTGCTTTTTATTAAGTTTTGCTATCTTTCTTCAATAAACTGAAAAACTCAAGCCTACTGTGGTGGAGTTTGTGTGTTGTAGCAAGGTGAACCAGTTCTGAGGTGCGACAAGAGACTCAAAGCAGCTTACAATAAAATTGATACAATACAATTTAAAACCTGGAAAGCATACAAACATTAAACTAGAATTAAATATTAATAATATTAAAAATAAACCCTTAAAAATTAGACACCTTGAGTTCCCACGAGGAGAAAGGCGGGGTATGAATAATGATGATGATGATGATGATGATGATGATGATGATGATGATGATGATTTAAAAACTATTCATAGCTACCCTGTTTCCCCGAAAATAAGACATCCTCTGAAATTAAGACCTAGTAGAGGTTTTGCTGAATTGCTAAATATAAGGCCTCCTCAGAAAGTAAGACCTAGCAAAGTTTTTGTTTGGAAGCATGCCCGCCAAACAGAACACCAGAGCATGCAGGATTGGTAAATGTACGTACCATAGATTGTTGTACATGGAAATAATGGCAGTAACAAGAAATTCTTGATAGAATTTAATTTGTCTGGTTATGCTGGTTTGTGATGACAACTACTGTACAGTATATAATAAATGTTCATTTTTTTGTTCAGCAATAAATGTGAATTCTTCTTCATGGAAAAATAAGAAATCCCCTGAAAATAAGACCTAGCACATGTTTGGGAGCAAAAATTAATATAACACATTGTCTTATTTTCGGGGAAACACGGTAAAAAGCCTATTCATAATTAGAAAAACCAATTCATAATGTGGTCTCTCTCTCCCTCTCTCTCTCCCTCTCTCTCTCTCTATATATATATACAGTAGAATCTCACTTATCCAACATAAACAGGCCGGCAGAATGTTGGATAAGTGAATATGTTGATTAATAAGGAGAGCTTAAGAAAAAGCCTATTAAACATCAAAATAGGTTATGATTTTACAAATTAAGCACCAAAACATCATGTTTTACAACAAATTTGACAGAAAAAGTAGTTCATTACACATTAATGCTATGTAGTAATTACTGTATTTACGAATTTAGCACCAAAATATCACAATGTATTGAAAACATTGACTACAAAAATGCGTTGGATAATCCAGAACGTTGGATAAGTGAAACTCTACTGTGTGTGTGTATATGTGTGTGTGTGTGTGTGTGTGTGTGTATGAGTATAATGTAAAGTCAGATTGGATCATATCAATAAGATGTGAGAGAAAACTCATCAATATAACCATAATCCTCATATAGGCTCCAATTACAAAGGCAGATGCAGAAGAAATTCAAATATTCAGTGTTGTACTCCAGGAGGAAACTGATCACACATCAAAATAGAATGTCTTGTTAATCAACGTGATTGGAATACAAAGTAAGAAATAGAGCAGAATCAAAGATACAGTAGAGTCTAACTTATCCAAGCTAAACGGGCCGGCAGAAGCTTGGATAAGCGGATATCTTGGATAATAAGGAGGGATTAAGGAAAAGCCTATTAAACATCAAATTAGTTTATGATTTTACAAATTAAGCACCAAAACATCATGTTATACAACAAATTTGACAGAAAAAGTAGTTCAATACGCAGTAATGTTATGTTGTAATTACTGTATTTACTAATTTAGCACCAAAATATCATGATATATTGAAAACATTGACTACAAAAATGGCTTGGATTATCCAGAGGCTTGGATAAGTGAGGCTTGGATAAGTGAGAATCTACTGTAGTAGAAAAATTTGGTTTGAAACCAAAAAATGAAGCAGGAAAGCAATAGTTTAGTTTGTTCATTGCAAACACATTCTTAAACAAATATAGAGGCAACTGTATACACTGATTATCTCATAGCCAAAACAGGAATCAAATAGACAATATAATTGTAAGCAGAAAGTGAGAAGATCCATTCTCTCTGCAAAAACAAGACCAGATCATGAAGTGTTATTATTTTTAAAAAATAGAGTAAAGCTCAAGAACACTAAACCAACAATCATGCCAAAAGTCAACATAAGAAATAGCCTCATAAAAATTTTTAAAATGTAAAAATAGATTTGTACTATTAAGCTGTTTGTAGTCTCCATTAGCATCTCACTATAAAATGTCCATGAGTGCGTAGAAAAGGTGAAGGCTTTATATAGGTAATGGAAGTCAAATATTTTCTCTACTTCTTGTTTCTCTTTCATTTTATTACATTTTTTCTTGTTCTCCCCCTTCTTTCTCCATTACTCTTTGCTTCCTCACTCTTTTCTCCCCTCCTATTCCCCTGCTACCCTCTTCCCCAATCTTTTTTGGATTTTATTGAATTGTGTAATTAACCATGTGTTACCAATAAAAATTATTGTAAAAAAAGAAAAGATGAAGGCTTGAATTCAGTACACTTTTTTAAAGAATTTTTAATAGCCGCTTTGTAATGTTCTATCAATGTTCCTGCTCTACAAATGTGGAATCAATTTGTATTAGTTTTAGTTTGACATGCATTGATACATATGAACAATTTAGGATGGATTAATTTAAAAATATAATCTAACCTTCTTTCCTAAGAAAACTCTATGAAATTCATGAGCCGAGCATAAATCAACAGGTGATTTGAAGATGCAAGGATATTGTTTCTGAAAAGGGAAAGTCGTACAAAGTAAAAAAAATCCCAAAGATTAAAATGAGAACTTCCTTATTCATCCCTTATATATAAGAAACACAGCAATTTCTCAACCCCTGTTATCTGGGTGCCTTGCCGAACCCCTAACAATGCATTGCCAAGTTGAAGAAATGACAGTGGGAAGATTAATAACACTGAAGTGAAATTATGCAGAGTTCTATTTTTCATCTCTTTTAAAGAATCGATTTAGATATGACACCTCCACCTCAGGAAAAAATAACTTTGCCTAAAGTAGTCCTATAAGCAGCCTCAAAAACACCTAAAGTCTCTGCACGTAGCATCCGCACCTGCGTCCAGTTGCTGCTGCTGCCAGGTGATATAATACTGATGTTCCAGTGCGACAGGCAAATAAATAAGTGCACAAGAAACAAACATTTTGAATGCTTTGAAACAGTGATTCAAATGTTGACCTTGACACCTTGCTATATTTGGGAAGCACAATACAATTGATTCATAAATTAAAACATTCTATAGGAAAAGCAAAGCATAATTCATTTATGTTTTAAGCTGCTTGCATGTGCAGACATAATCTTATAAAGGTGTTCCCTTATAGTTAAAGAAAGAATGCTTCTTTTATTTTTTATTTTACAGTAATACTTAACTACATGTAGTTTGATATGTATTTGTGTTTCAGAAGTAGGTATTTCCCCCTCCGAAAAAATCTCATTGGAACCAAATCATAATGGGCAAACTCCAATTAGTGCCCTCCACCACAAGGTTTCGATCTGCACAGCAGGGAGAGAAGGAGTTCCCGATTCCATTCCAGTATCCCCCCCCCCCACTTGTTTAGGAGGAATGTGGGGCTCTGTAGCAGATTAAGGAGGTGTCAAAAGGGTGAGGAAAGGAAATCTCACTGCATCAGTTGGAACAACATGATGGTGATCAACATGGAATATTAATCAATCAAAAATTAAATCAGTGCAGAACAATGTGTAAATTGACCATAAGATGAGTTTGCTTCTTTTCATGAAACTCAGCACAGTTTGGATGAATATGGCTTTCACTATCTATAACATTATCTTTTTTTTCCAAGTATAGCATTGTTCCACCTCATTTTTGCGTAAGTTTGGAAGGTGACAAGCAAAAATAATTATAACAGTTTTGTTACCCTTTTGTATGCCATTATCTCTAACACATATATTTTTTACAAACATTTTCCATGAATATATACATTTTGTACTGAGTTTTCACTAATGTACACATATTACAGCAATACAAGATTCAGAGACATGCAAAAACCAAGATAAAAATGTGTTCTAATTTACATATCAGAACAAGAAATGTGAATTGGTGAGCTGGTGGTGTAATGATTTGATAGTTGGACTAGGGATACATCTACATTTGTTGTAGTAGAGCCAGTAAGTAATGTTGCAAGCAGTAGTATGAGTACCAAATGGGGGGAAAGGGCTACTCGCGAGCAGGTGTCAGATGAAGAACAGCAACGGAAAAGAATCCTGGATATACTTATGGCACCTACTGATGAAGACACATTCGAAGGGTTTTCAAGTGGCAGGGAGTCAATGAGCAAGGAAGGAGATGTGGTGGATGGGAATAGAGGCACAAAGAGGGTTACTTGGGAGCGGGAATCAGATGAAGAATGGGAGAGGAAGAAGATCTGGGATATACTTACTGCTCCCACAGATGATGAGTCATTTATGGGTTTCTTTGGGAATTATGAGTCTGGGAGTGATGAGGATGGGGAGAACACAATGGATTGGACTAAGGTACAAGAGATAAGGGATATATGTGCAGAGCCAACCTCTAGTGACACGTTTGTGTGGTTTTTGGGACATGAGGATTGGCAAAGGGGAGATACATCTGAATCATGGGGAAGCCTAAGTCTTGACAAGAGATGGAGGAACTGGAGGGATGGAAATAGGGGTTCACGTGTGAAGACAAGGACATCTGTAAGAGATGATGATGGGGTGGAGGCCAGCTCATCATCAGATAATGATGTGTAAGTTAAAAGTAGGCTCTGAAATGGGGAATCTTTGCAGAAGGCAAAGTGTCGGTTACGTATCGTGTGTATTTGTTGTTGCCTGTTCTCGTGTTGGGTTTTGGGTCCAGGTTCTGCAGCCTGGAGTTTGTGTTACCTATGGATCTTTGACTTGAACTGACTTCTCGTGAGTGTGGCTTTCTCCCTCCCTGGATTGTGGACTGACTTGAGGATGACTGTGTTTGACAGCATTGGAAATGACGTATCCTTTGGCTTCTTTGGCGATGACTCTTGGACTACGGCTGGCTTTGGCAACTCCTTCTTGCAGTCAACTCTTTGGGGGCAGCACTGTCTGTTGGAACTCTTGTGTACAGCGCTGCTTGTTTGCTGGTTACTTTGACTGCTTTTTAATCCGGTTTTTCCCTCTGTTTAACCCGGATTATTTTCTGTTTGCCTTTTGGAGCCCAGTTTGGGTAAATTCTTTGAGTTTTGGCCAGAGACACTGAAGTTAAGTGTCTCTGAGCTTTTATTTGTTTTTTGCAATAAACCTTTTGTTGGACTAAATATTGTGTGTGGCTCTTTAAGACCTCTGTGTCTCGACAACATTGGTCACTTAACACAAAGGGGAATTAAACTCCATGGCAGCTAAATGAGTCATGGAACTAATCTAGGTTAATGCAGGTCAAAGCTGCTTAATACATCCTTGAATCATGTTAACCACAGACATGGGTTGCTCTAAATTCTCCCTCAGAATCCAGAGCAAACCTGAATGACAGCCTCATCACACAACATAACAAACTAGAGCTGTTTACATATCCATCTTGTGTTCCCTGAGCCCAGAAAGCCCAGGGACATGGGATGACAATCATTGTTCCATCCATTCTCCTTGTTGTGGCAGCCAGTGAGAACAACATGGGTCATGCTAGTTGTTTTTTGCCTGGAGGGACATTGGATAGAGCAACAAGAGAAAAGAGGGGTGGAGGGGCGATTCCTCCCCCCCCCCTTTCTTCATCACTCTGGCGTCTGCCAGCTGCCACAAGGAAAACAGGAGAGGTGGTATGTATTGCCTTTTCATAATGCCAAACCAGGCTCGGTATTGCTGGATGGTCAAAACTCCCTTCCACCTCTTCAAAGGCTAGATGTTCAAAGGATGATCAGAACACCCTCCCACCTCTTCCTAGGGCCAATCCGGCATTCGCTGTTCTGACTTGGCCCCAGGAGAAAGTGGATAAATGGTCAACGTAGACTTTCCCTAGGATTCCTGGGAACCAGGGCTTGAATCTCCGGTTAGCTATGTATGCTCAGCTTTAGAAACACACATGATGACCTTAAGGAAGTCAAACTCTCTCAGATCATCAAAAGAAAGTAATGGCAACCCCTTCTGAATAAATTTTGCCAATAAAATTATAGGATAGGGTCATTGTAAGTGAGAGTTGACTGGGAGGCACATTAATTAGTGATATCATATTAACTGAGTAAAATTATATTAAATTGTAAACCAATCAAAGTTCACCACCACCTTCCACACCCCTAGGAAAATCTGGAAAGACTGTGAGGTTCAGTACTAATTGATAGTTTCTCTGCCACATGCTGTGACAATGAGAATTGTATTTTAGATTAATCATACAGAATCATTGAAAGAAATGAATAATAGAACATACAAAATGTTATCACTTGTTGTTTGGTAACTTGGAAATAATAGTGATGCACCCAATCCTTCACATTCATTCAACACATACTCAATACATTACCTTCCCAACTCATCAGAATTCTAACTGTATTTAGCAAAATATGAGAATAACCCTTTTCGCCCAGTGTTCCAGGAGATGCTGTAAAATTATAATTATCTGGTTTCAGATTGAAGAGATACATTGCAATTGTGTACAAAAAAAGGTCACTGGTTCATGCATTGTCTGACAGCCTACCCAGAAAAAAACATTTCCAGCAGACCTTTTAATTTTTTTTTCCAATTGTACCAAATGTTAATGCTATTTCCCTGACTCATGTCCTAGCTGTTTTAAGTATATGTGATTAACTGCTATCACAAAAAGAGAGAGTTCCAAATGTCACATCAGATCTGGTAAAATAATTTTTGATATTTTTTATTATTTCCACTGAGCAAATGTAGAGAAATATTCAATTTCCATAAACTTGGCCAAGAGCTGTCTTTAGAACGGAGGTAACCCACTTTCTTCCTTTAATAAAGATAATGATCTATTTATATGTGTTGGAACCATTACCAAAAAAAGAAGTCAGAAACTGCCAGCTCTTTCTATAGTACTATAGCATGATGTAAAATCTTGTCAGATTACGCACAAAGCCATCAGTCTATGCTTAGAACTATTTGATTTTTGCTTAGTTTCTCAACATAGTTTAAAAGTCCTTCAAAGAGAGAGAAACTGAAAATAATACTTTTGCATAACTTAGGAGTATGGTATATTTGGGTGATGCCTTTCACTTCTATGCTAAGTGTTTTTATATCCTGTTTTTAAAGGTTCTTGTTGTTAGCTTTGTTCCCAAACACTTCTTTTCTGCTCAGATGACATTTCTTCTTGAATGGTCCACAGCCAACTTACAACATAAGTGGTCTTTCAACCTATACTTCTTCCAACATCTCTGAGTCACATCTTTTGCTGATGGAGATAACTGTCATCCTCTAGATTACCGAAGCATGTAAAATTGAAATCATTTTGACTCATCCTTCTCTGTCTTCTCTTATGTCCAATCAGGTCCTCTTACCACTTATTTTTCAACATCTCCATGATTTGCCCTTTCCTTTCTATACCTACTGTTAAAATAATTGTCCATACCCTTATTATTTCTCATCTAGGTTACGGCAGCTTCCCTGCTGGCATCCCTACTTGCTGTATTTCCCCATTAATCAATACACAACTGTTTTGCTATACTTGTCTTGCTTTCCCATTGTTATTCATATGTCACCTCTCTTCTTAAGTCCCACTCTGCCTCACAGTGTGCTTTCGTATTGATTTCAGGGTTCTAATCTTCACATCTAAAGCTATCTGCTTCTCTCTTGCTGAATATGCCCCCTCTATTTCCCTCCTTATACTTCTTGTAGCTGCCTTCATCTTGCAGAAACTCATTTATCATTGGGTCCCATGATATGTTTTTCCCATTCTGTTTTTTGACTTTTATTTTGGTACTTCCTAAGCTAGAAAAGTTCTCTCCCACACAAACCAGGTGTCTTTCCTTTCCTTCCTTTCTGCTGATACTCCAGTTCTAGTTCTATAGTGAAGGCTATGCTAAACCATTTACATGTCAAGCATTTGCTATCACTCCATCACCATATCCGTGATGAATTTATTTCAAAAAAAATATGCAGGGATAGATATTTTTACCATAAAACAATATCTGAAATCCATCTTGGACTGATACCTTTTTATAGGTGATCACTCATATGAGTATTAGTGACTTCCAAAGGTAGAGTTTTGGCGGTGGGTCCATAAGTGACTTTGGAGACCTATTCTGGATATGCATGGTCTTTCACAATGATTTCCAGATGGAAGGCGATCACAAGGGTTTTCTCTATGCACATTTCTCCCTTTCACCTTCTATTTGTGCCTCTTCAATATCCATAGCACTGTTGGTAACAGCTGATCTCCAGTTAGAATGCTCAAGTGCCAGAGCTTCTCAGTTCTCAGTGTTTATACCACATTCACACTCGTTATCAGGCAAAAATCATATGGGGTGAGAAAAGTGATGGCACTGGAGCCATGGCATCTACATTGTTGTTTTATGAAACTATCAAAAATATAACATTCCATGGCCTAGATGTGACTTCGAACAAAAGCAATAAAAATCAAATTACCTTTGGTTTATCAGTGTGAAGTTGCTTTAAGAACTGTCTCTTACATGTTTTGTGGACTAGGAAGAGTCAAATCTTTAAAACTTAGTTTTTCTCAGTTTTTCATTTTTCCCATTAAGTGCAATTCTATTCCATTCCTTTACCAAATCCATTTGTGAAGTTCTTTTTGGTAAGGTTACATGGTAAGGAAAATATATCCATACTTGCATTGATGTTTCCCTCTTGGAGTCCATAGAAGTTTGGGGATGTTTTTGTACTTTTTTATTTCTGGACAAATAAATTCAGGAAAGCGCAAACATTAAGATATTGCTACTTCAAGCTCATAGGATCTGAGAAGCTAGAATACAATAAAGGAACATTAAAATACAGACTGGAGCCCCTGGTGGCGCAGCGGATTAAACTCCTAATCTGCTGAACTTGCTGACCGTGCCACATGACGTTGGAAGTTTCTACGGACAACGCTGGCTCTTCAGCTTAGAAATGGAGATGAGCACCAACCCCCAGAGTCAAACATGACTAGACTTAATGTCAGGGGAAAACCTTTACCTTTACTAAAATACAGACTATGACTGGATCTACGCTGCCATAGCATGCAGTTTGAACTCAATTATCTGGTCAGTGTAAACTCATATAATGCAGTTCAATGTAGTTCAAATGGCATCATTTGACAGTGTAGATCCGGCCTAAATTAATTTCTGCTTCATCCTTGTACCAGGCTGTCATGGGTTCTATTGCTGTCTGTTGTTTTTTAGAGAACGAAAATCTACCAATTCTCCCAGAAGATGTCCTGAAGAACAGAGAGTCTTGCAGCAATTGTCATTTATCTCAGTAGGATGTTTTGATTGTTGAGATGCCAATTTTTTTGTTGAGGATGAGAAAATCTATGTTCTATTGACCAGCAAGTTCACAATCTGAAATATATAAACAATGAAGAACAGCAGAAGAAATAGAAAAAAAGCAGCTGGTGTTAAATCATTTCAAGGCAAGGCATCAAAGTTTAGAAATCTTGTTGTTTTTTCACATTACATATTCTAGACGCACTTCAATCAATGTGGTCAGTTACTTTTCCAGGCTTTGGAGTTACTGTGTATGAAGCAAGAGAAGATAAAGAGTATTTTCATTTTTTCTGTGTTTTTGCCACAGTTGATTATTCTGAAGCACAAATATCCCACCTTTACTTCTAGTACCTAAAATAGCTAATGAAAAATGTAAAACAACAATGAAAAGAAAAAAAGTTTATCTAAGCTATAGTGACAGCAGGCTGTCACATCAATCAAAAATAGAGCAGAACAAGGAAAAATCAGCAAAAACAGGAGCATCATAGAAACAATCTTCATATTTCACTAATCCCAAATAGCTTCCTAAACTATTTTGTTTTAGAAAAGCATTTATAATGCAAGAAATCCAATTTTCAGCATGGGCAATTCACCCAATCCAAGAGTTAAGCCTTTCTAAGTCCCATACAAACTTTAAAAGGAAGTACAGTACATCCCATTGATTTCAGTGGGATTTGTTTGTGAGTAGACATGGATGTGGTATTTTAAGAGTAGCTTTGCTTTATTGATTCTGTATGTATGATAAGAATAAATAATTATTTCAAAGCAGTATTTACTCATCATTTCCTATACACCTTTAATCAGAAATTGGTCCTGAAAAGCAAGATTATTCATCTCTCTTTAGAAAAAAGAAAGAAAAGAAAAAATTGTAAAACTGAAAATCAGTTGAAATATCCATGTGCGTTTGATAGAGTCAAGTCTCTTGGGATTCATCTACACTATAGAATTAGTGTAGTCTGACACCATTTTAATTGCCATTGTTCAATGCTATGAAATCCTGGAAGTTACAGTTTTACAAGGTATTTAACTTTCTTTACCAAAGAATGTTGGTGCCTTGCCAAACTACAAATCCCAGGATTTCATAACACTGGGCCCATGGCAGTTGGTTTTTCCAAATCAACTCACAGATCTACCAATCTAGCTTTCATACTCCAGACCAGGGGTCCCCAAACTAAAGCCCGGGGGCCGGATGCGGCCCATCGAAGCTATTTATCCGGCCCCCACGGCACAAAGGCAGAAGGGGGTTGGGCTAAATGACACAAGGGGTCTCTTCTTCTCTTACAACTATTATTATTATTATTATTATTATTATTATTATTATTATTAACATTGAGGGTGGGTGGCCATCTGTCAGGAGTGCTTTGCTTGTGCTTTCAGTGCACAAAGGCAGAAGGAGTTGGACTAAATGGCCCAAGGGGTCTCTTCCAACCCTCTTTATTATTATTATTATTATTATTATTATTATTATTATTATTATTATTATTATTAACATTGAGGCTGGGTGGCCATCTGTCAGGGGTGCTTTGCTTGTGCTTTTGGTGCACAAAGGCAGAAGGGGGTTGGACTCAATGGCCCAAAGGGTCACTTTTTTATTGTTGTTGTTGTTGTTGTTGCTGTAATTTTTATTGCTCTGTGGCCAACTATTGTCCGGCCCTCCAACGGTCCGAAGGATCGTGAACTGGCCCCTTGTTTAAAAAGTTTGGGGACCCCTGCTCCAGACCTTTCACTTTCTCCCTTGCTTCTTTAGCAAAGCTAGAATGATGGATGAGAATAAAATTTCACCCCACTTTCCCATATCCAATGCCTGGCACACTGATAGAGCTGTTAATAAATCAGGCATCAAGTGAAGAAAAGACCCATGACACACATGTATCACAGCATATAATGCCAGTATGGAACACAAAAGATGAGCTGAGAAACTTCTCATGCTTTCTCTACTCCAACCTTGTTGGAGCAGCAAAGAAGCTTTCAAGAAAGCATATGAAGCATTGAGACAGTTGTAGAGATGAGGTAATAGCAGGATGGAAAAACAAACTCTCTTGCTTGAATTAATATCCAAGATGGAATACTCTTAAGAAAATAAGTTCACCTCTAAGAAAAGCATTATAAGTTACTACCATTTTTATGTCTGGTCCAGAAAATACATTTTTGGGTGACTGTTGATATTATATATTGATCCCAATATGCTGTAATAGAGGAAACTGTTCTGAGGCTTAGGACTATGATACTGATTCTCCACTTCACATTGAGATATAATCTGTTTATATCAGTGTGCATCCCATGGTTTTTTTAGGACAGATGCATATTTTATTGAGATGGGATGCATACTCTCCCCATCACACCCAATAATTATGATTGTTAAAAGTTGAAAATACTGCTCTTTGACTCATCACACCATGGAAGGTTGGTTCCTCTCAATCCATTTCAATACCTCCCTGTGTCGCTTTTTTAAAAATCCCTAACATTGCACAGTGACATAGCCTGGAAGTCTCGAACTACTGTTCTCACAAGATTTAAGCTGACATAATGCATAATGATTTTCCAATCACACATAAAAACAACTCCTCAGCAATGTACAAAATCATAGTAAATGAGAAAACATTATTAGAATCCTGTGTGCAATTACTACGTTTCTACAATGTTTTGCAGATGGATTGCAATGGATTACTGATGGAATGGAGCAAATGTCATATAATAGGACCCTTTTGGAATCATGTTCAAAGAGTCTCAGAAACGGAATATGTTCCAATGTGATAAGGTCCTTAGTAATATTTTCAGGCTGCCAATAATAACTTTGTTTTAAGCAGTAGATTTTTAAAGGCCCCATCTACACTGCCATATAATACAGCTTGAAACTGCATTACATGGTCAGTGTAGACTTATATAATACAGTTTAACTGTGCTGAACAGCATTACATGAGTCTACACTGACCATATAATGCAGTTTCAAATGGCATTGTATGGCAGTGTAGACAAAGACAAAGCTTCCAAAGGATAATCGTTTTTATCTGTCCAGTGAAGAATTTTTAGCCATGTGGAATTAATTCATGAGCCATCATTTGTTCAGAAAAATGACATGCAGTTGTTATATTGTACCTCAGAAGGATGCTAAGAAGGGATGAGGGAAAGGCAAAACAAGAAAATAAATCTCTGTGCAATCGCTAGTAAAAGCAATACTTCACATGCCCAATTTTCTCAAATTGCATTAAGTCAACTTTTTAAAAAGCTACAAAAAGCATCTGATCACTCCAGAGAGAAGCACTGCACATGTGATTGTTTGTTGGGGGGCGGGGGGGGGTCTTTTAAAAGATATTTTATATTGCAATATTAATACCTCTCCCCTCCATTTCTTGTCCCCAGCACAACATGTGCTCATTTCTTCTGGAGGGAAGTGCTCTGTATTTCATTCATCTTCCTGAATTGCGAGGGGAAATGTAAAATTAAAGCCTAACAACAGAATGCTTCATGCCGGGTCTCAGAAGAATAGGGAGAGGCAAAGCAGGGCAACATTGTGCTAAGTCTGGGCCTCAGCCAAACTTCTCCATTCCTTGCCATTTTCAAAGCCTCAGGGAGTTTGTTTTGGGGACTTTCTATTGACTAAATCAACTTGTAAAATGATCTCAATTTTAATATTTACCCTGCCGTTCTTTTCCATTTATGCATATTTTAAATAGTAGTTGGGGAGGGGCTGTTACCTCTATGAAAGCTGCTACGAAATAACAAACTGAATATTTAAAAAGAAAGACAGGAAGAAAGAAACGAATCATTTCTTAAATAACCACCAAATGCTGCAATGATCCTAACAGTTCAGTTTAGAAGGGAGAGAAGATGATTTTATTCTCTTCTCCTCTCCCAATCTGCAATCTAATAAAGCCTACTCTACCCTGCTGTGCACATTTGGAAGTAAAAGAAATGATACAGAATGTATTATTGATCATTCCTAGTGAAGCATCAGGAATAGTAAATCATATGGAACTACACAGTTCATTAGACATTGACAGAAGGCGATGCTGCAGCTCTGAAACCTGTAGAGATGACAGCAAGCTCTTCCATTATAGATATCATATTTTTACCCTCTAGATAACTTTTTGAAACTAAGGCATAATCCTGCTCTCCAAACTTTCTCCCTTCTTTAGACAGATTACTCACAAAATACGTTTGTGCCAATACAGTTTCTTCAGGAGATAATCTCAATTTTCCCCATTAGTATGGATGGAATTTGAGTATTTACAGTATGTGTATGTTTGCATTTATAGTATTTATATATCCTCTCCTAGTCCAAGGACACCATTGAAGAATTATTGCTTACAATGTTCCCTCACCTATGTCTATTACTGTTCCTAATACTGAACATAAAAAATAAAAAAATGAAAGCCCTATCCACCATTTTAGTATACTTATCTTCAGAGCCATTAACCACCCTGCTGACTTCATGTCCTATATGCAAAATGTGAAGCCATCATGCTATCTGCCATAGAAAGCAAATGCATTACTTTTCGGGTAATTTACTCATAGCTACCAGGTTCAATGCTTTTTAACTCAGAAATCATCTAATGAGCATTCACCATAAAGTGAAGAAGCATAGCTTATAAATGCACAGCCTCAGGTTAACATTATAAATGGAAAGTCACACTCCCCCCATGATTATTTATACAACTAACAAGACCATCGCTATGCATATGTATGACGCGTCTTTCAGCGAGTAATTGTTACTTGCTTTGCTTGCCACTACACAAATAGTAGAACCTAGCCCAGAATCACACAAATCAGTGTGGTATGTGTCACACCCATAAAAGGATTAATCAGTTCTCATTAGTTGCTAGGGGCCGGGCTGTGGCGCAGCTGTTGAGCAGCTGCCTTAAATCACTCTGACCATGAGGTCATGAGTTCGAGGCCAGCCCGTGGCGGGGTGAGCACCCGTCAATTAAAAATAAAAAATAGCCCCTGCTCGTTGCTGACCTAGCAACCCGAAAGATAGTTGCATCTATCAAGTAGGAGATAAGGTACCACTAAAGTGGGGAGGCAAGATTAACTAATTTACGACCTGGAATGAGGAAGTGCCGTCAGTGTGGATGATGAAGCAGCTGCTCCCCCCTGTGGCCAGAATCGAACATCCCCTCAGAAGAACGTTAACTTGCCTCTGTATGTGTCTCTCAGTCTCTGTTTGATGTGTTTATGGGCATTGAATGTTTTCCCTTTGTGTGTTATAATGTGATCCGCCCTGAGTCCCCTTCGGGGTGAGAAGGGCGGAATATAAATACTGTAAATAAATAAATAAATAAATAAACTGTGTCCTGACCTTGGAGTATGTTCCGACACTGAGGGCATTCGAATGAGGTAATGCTTCCATAGTGAGCTTTCTCAGGGCAGAGTATTGTCCCCCTGCAAAGGAGTATTGTGGGAACAGGGTTTCTCTCAATCTAGAAGCTGTACCACAGGGATTAGCACTCTAAAAACAGACTTGTTAGATAAAACCAGTTGTCCACTATCAGGCTTCCAGTGCATTTCCTCTGAAATGTTTGATGTTAAACATATTCATGTATAAATGGCTTGTTTTCTTGTTTTCTCATGTAAACCAGATTTATCCCACAATAGTCAACAGTAAGAAATCCAATATTTCTCATAATTGGATTTAGATCCAGGAGACCAGATTTTGAATCTCAGTTTAGTCCCTGAAACCCACTAGTGATCTTGGGCAAATCACAGTCTGACTTCAAAGGAGAGCAATCACATTGATGCCCAGGAATAGGTACTGATTATCTTCCCCAACCTCCTTGGTTGGCCCTGAGTAGACTGGAAACTCATTAAAGGTTTGAGGATTATCCACTAATGAGTTTTCTCCTTTTTGCATTTGGATAAGGAATAGTTTGGTCTAGCACACTTCTTCAATTGTGGTTCCTGGCTCCAAACGAAATCCCCTTAACTCTATGTTGGATCCCCCTCCCAAAAAAACAAACAAACCTGGCAACAGTATTTATTATTTATTTATTTACCCTATTTATACCCCACCTTTTTCCACCCCGCAGGGGACTCAAGGCAGTTTACATAGCGGCAATTATTCAATGTTTTAAAACATATACAATTTTAAAAATTAGAATTAAAATAGAGTAAAAGTTTTCTGAAGATTACCTAATGGCTGTTTTAGACATTTTCTCAAATCTGATGTGCAGTGTTTACAGTGGACTCTGTAGAAAACGTTTCAGCTGTACTTCATAAAAAGGAAAATGAGCCTGTTTAGCAAGCCTTGCAAATGCTGACTTTTAATCAGTAAATGTTTGATATTTATACCTATTTTATATACCTGGAGTCACATAAAAAATTTCCCAGGCCAAAAGAGGTCATGTGTGGAAAAAATTTAAGAAGCCCTGGCCTAATATAGCCATTAGAATAATTGCCTTGTTCTTGGGATATTCAAGTGCTACATCACATTCTTTTCTGTTTCAACTATAGAAAGACCAAATGAAGGAGCTCCAGCAACAGCTGGCAAACAAAAATTTGAGGACTTAATCAGTCATTGTGAAATTTTCCTTTTAGGTTTTCCTTTTGCACTTATCGCAGATCAGTCTGACACCAAATATTTTTAAACTCCAAATCTGGATTGGTATATGTATTTTTATGTTGGTTATAACAAAGAAGTTATTAGCACATTAAAAAACAAATACCGTTCAACTGTCCCAGTTTGGCAAGGACAGTCCCAAAACTTCAGCTACTTTTTAAATGTCCTAGTTTCTCTCTCTTCTACATTTTTCCTTCATACTCAGCATACTTTAAGTGCTGCAAACTGAGTTCAGAATGGAAAGTAGTTTTTACGCAATTAATTCAGCAGTTTCTTCTAGTTTGCCCTGAGATTCCTCATTAATAACTTCTGCTATCTCAATCATACTCTTGGCCACAAGGCATTTGATGACCAGCCCTGAAATAACAAAGTCAGACACATGAAGTTGGATGAAGTAAGAGCCACTTTATTTGACCTATTAGTTATTTAGGATTAAACCTGGAAAACATGGTAGAGAGGGGGCTCAACCTGGTTGGGGTCTTAGCTAGGAGCAGGTGTTTGCATGTGACAAACCTGTACTGTCTCCCCTAGTTCAAAAAAATCTGACCCCAAGGGCAATATAGTCTTATGGGTTTCTCACCCTGGAAAGTCATATTTTGGAATACTAACCAAGGATACCACTCTCCCCACCCACCCCCTGACCCAAGAAGGCCCAGAAAGCAAAAGGGGAGAGCAAACCACCATTGCAGCCTCAAAGACAGGCTTCTTTCCCTTCCCAGGCCGCAGAACCCAAAGAGGCTGTTTAAAAGCCCAATGTTTCACCCAAACAGTGCCAAAGTGTATACTGACTTTGGTATTCTCCCCCAAACTGCAAGCACAAGGCATTTTTGTCCAGAATTTTTCTGTAAATCTATTACCACATCCTAAACTAATTGCTGTATCCAAACAGTTTTCAAAGGTCGAACCACGACCCCCCAGAAGATTTATAGTTTACCAAGGGCTCAGAATAAATATATGTTTTGGTTTAAAAAGAAAGAAAGAAAGCCCTTTTTTGGACTTTCACAAGTTTGAGGCATTGGCACCAGACCAGTGGCAGCTTCACACACACACCCCAAAGACTCTATCATATTTAACCCTTCAATAAATTGTATCTGTTTTCATTATTTTCTGTGTATCTTCTGTCCTTTGACTATAGACTGTATCTATTTCTTATATAAAATGTACATAAACTGCTTTATAAAATGTACCAAAGATGTAGCATACAGACGGCCAACCCTCCGTCACCCAGTAGAAATAATCCCCTGGGAACAAAAAGGCTGGGCAAACCCCTATGTCTGTTTCCCAAGCCAGGTAATCCTTGGCTCCATGGTTTATATATATGCAAAGATAGATGACTTCCCAAACCAGCCCAGATAAGCCCAAGGCTGGGGCTTGGGAAACAGCCTGTAGAAACAGAGACTTTAAAGCATATGCATTTGTTAACTCTTATTTAACAACCAAGCCCCTGATGGCCCAGGATCATCGCCTTTGTTCCAGGAGTCTCGCACCTTTGTTTCCTGAAGCTCATATGTTTGTTCAACATGGAACTGGATAGTTGAGCTAATCAACATCTCATTAATATTTCTTTGACATTTCTTTCCACCCAAGGGGGCATCACACATGCTGATTGGTCCCTCACCCAACCAATACTCAACCATAATTTCCCTCACCAAGGGAATCACCACCTGAAGGCAGTGACGTCAGCAAAGATCCCAGCTGATCAGGGTGCAGATCCTGACCAGCATGTTTTCAGCCAATCAGAAGAGGGAGCGGGAGGTTTGAATGGCTGTCAAACTGTGCAAGACATCTTGCTTCCCTCTGTATGTTTATGCTTGTACATTTTGATGCATATTGCTTTTACTTGCATCTCTTTTGGCTGAATTGTATTAAACCTCTGTGGCTTGTCTTCAACCTGGTATGTTGTTTTTCTGTCCTGGCCCTTCTGATTTAGCATGGCTCATCTGGCACAGATCCTCTTATCTGCAGTCCTACCTAAATCACTACACTAGAGTAATTCCATAGTGTGAGAGTCCATTGATAGGTATGTACATATTTCTATGGTAATATGTATTTAGCATATGAAATATTTTAAAAGAAAAATGAAAACATTATCCCCAGCTACAAATACCATCCAAACCACATCCATTTGCAATAAGATTAGATCATACTTGTCCCCATGATTCTTGGAATGAATATTAAGGCTGCTACATGTATCTGACTCCTTGAGTAGTCATCTCATCCCACTGCGAAGCTCACAAGTAGGGCATGAAATCAACATATCTCAACAATTGTCTGTCCCTAACACCTCATCACACTAGAGCATGGGTTCACTTTAAATCTAGTTTCTACCTCCTGCAGAATTCTGCGACTTGTAGTTTAGAGAGGAGCCTTTAAACTGCTCATCCAAACAGATCCTGGGCCTCAGTAAACTACAAACCTCAGAATTCTGCAAAAGGCAGAAATGGGCTTTAAACTGGATCCATGCTCTAGTGTGATGAGATTGTAGAGATTATACAATATAACATCTTCTAAAATCACAAAATGACCTCAGATCCCTAAATTGCCAGTGTAAATCATATTTACTATAGTGTAGTATTTACCTTTATTGCATGATTACCTCAGTTTTTAAATAAGTCACTTGTCTATTGGCAATGCTTATGTTCTTTACAATCTCATTCAAATCTGCAAGTAGAAACATTTTATACACACGTCTTGGATAAATTAAAGTTGAAGGGCAATTTTGAAAGTTTGCTTTCACTGCCATAATATTCTAGATTTCCAATTTTGATTATTTACCAAAATATATCTTGAAAACAGACAAGAAGAACTGTTGGGAGGAGTATCTTGAAGATGGAGAATGTCAAAAACAGGCTTTTGAAAACAATCCTTTCTGTATTTACTTTGAAACAAGTGCATTGTTTCCTACTGAGCTTAATGAAACTTTTTCCCAAGTGACAGAACATAGGAATGAAGCCTAAATCAATGAAACACCAATGATATGTTGCCTGCACATGTTAATTAGAGGGGAAATTGTGTTGTTGTTTTTTAAATAATCACAAAAGTATACCTAAAAGGGTATAAGAGAAAGAAAACAAAATTAATTATGTTAATCAGGAGATGAATGTTTCAGGAAAGTTAAAATGTTTTCTGGGCATGATTTAAAAGAAGAATAAAGGTCCATTTTAGAATCTTTTTAGAACAGACAGAAAGCAGGCAACTATCCTGAGGAAATGAAATCCAGCCAGCATTTTGTTGTTGTTGTTTTTTAAGATGCCCTAACAATAATGCAGCAGGGTGAAAAGATCGGGAACACTTTATACACATTGTGCTAATTACTGCAAGTACTTAAAGTTGTAATTAGCTTATTATACTGCAGAGAACCTAACATGGCATGTCTTTCAAAAGAATTTCTCTCCAGATCATTAGTGGGAAAGCTAACAACATCTGCTTCAAATAAAATCAACCAATTAGCACAGGCAACTTCACATAGTTTGCAATCAGAGAATTATATTGTGCCAAGTGCTAATTTCAATATGAATACTATCTACTTCTTATATCCCACGCTTATCTGCCAGCACAGCTGGTGTTTAACACTACTAACTTCAGTCAAGTCTCTGAAAATGTATATTAATCTGAAATAACCTAATCAGAGTTTGCAACACAGACTGAGGTTGATCTTTGCTTAATTAAAAGTGACCTTGTCATTTCACTGCCTATAAAGCACCATTATCCCATCATTAAGGGTTCAGTTACCATAAATATTCAGGTTTGTGTGAGGATGCTGGAAGACAGCCTTTCAACTACTTTCAGGTAGCAAAGTTGGAAATGACAAGCTGCTATAGTAGAATTCAGGGCAGGATGCCAGCAGTTCCCAGCACTTGGGACTCAACGTTTGCAGCAGGCAATTAGCTTTACTTTCCATGCCTGAACCTTGATAGGCAAAGAAGACAGAAGTTTTTCTAGTTCCTACTTCCTTGATTCTTTCACTCTGAAAGTGTGTATTTCCTGAAATTAAAACAGATTAGCTAGCCAAGGTTTTTCCCACTTATCATAGAATCACAGAATCATAGAATAATAGAGTTGGAAGAAACCTCATGGGCCATCTAGTCCAACCCCCGCCAAGAAGCAGGAAATCGCATTCAAGGCACACACACACACACACCGACAGATGGCCATCCAGCCTCTGCTTAAAAGCCTCCAAAGAAGGAGCCTCCACCACAGTCTAGGGCAGAGAGTTCCACTGCTGAGCAGTGAGGAAGTTCTTCCTGATGTTAAGGTGGAATCTCCTTTCCTGTAGTTTAAAGCCATTGTTCCGTGTCCTAGTCTCCAAGGCAGCAGAAAACAAGCCTGCTCCCTCCTCCCTATGACTTACCCTCATATATTTATACATGGCTATCATGCCGAAGTCTCCTCTCAGCCTTCTCTTCTGCAGGCTAAACATGCCCAGTTCTTTAAGCCACTCCTCATAAGGCTTGTTCTCCAGACCCTTAATCATTTTAGTTGCCCTCTTCTAGACACTTTCCAGCTTGTCAACATCTCCCTTCAAATACAGTGCCCAGAATTGGACACAGTATTCCAGGTGTGGTCTGACCAAGGCAGAATAGAGGGGTAGCATGACTTCCCTGGATCTAAATGTTATACCCCTATTTATGCAGGCCAGTATCCCGTTGGCTTTTTTAGCAGCTGCATCACATTGTAGGCTCATATTTAACTTGTTGTCCATGAGGACTCCAAGATCTTTTTCACACATACTGCTGTCGAGCCAGGAGTCCCCCATTCTGTATCTTTGCATTCCATTTTTTCTGCCGAAGTGAAGTATCTTGTATTTGTCCCTGTTGAACTTCATTTTGTTCGTTTCGGCCCATCTCTCTATTCTGTTAAGATCATTTTGAATTCTGCTCCTGTCTTCTGGAGTGTTAGCTATCCCTCCCAGTTTGGTGTCATCTGCAAACTTGATGATTGTGCCTTCTAACCCTTTGTCTAAGTCATTAATAAAAATGTTGAACAGAACCGGGCCCAGGACAGAGCCCTGTCACTTCTTTCCAAAATGAAGACAACGCATTGGTGATCACCCTTGGGGTTCGTTCGCTTAGCCAATTACAGATCCACCTAACTGTAGTTTTGTCTAGCCCACATTTTACTAGTTTGTTTGCCAGAAGGTCATAGGAGACTTTGTTGAAGGCCTTACTGAAATCCAGTTAGGCTACAGCCACGGTGTTCCCTGTATCGACCCAGTTTGTAACTCTATCAAAAAAAAGAGATCAGATTAGTCTGGCATGACTTGTTTTTGGTAAATCCGTGTTGACTATTAGCAATGACCGCATTTGTTTCTAAGATCTTTTCCAGAATCTTGCCTGGTATTGACATGAGGCTGACCAGACGGTAATTGTTTGGGTCATTCTTTTTTCCCTTCTTGACGATAGGGACCACTTCGCCCTCCTTGTTACACCCCAAGGCAGCGTGAGCACTGGAAACTAGACAGAGACCAATAATCATATAATATCTTTATTAAAGCAAATATAAATTAAGAAATGCATAAGTGGAAAGGATGAGTGGGAAATAGTCCTTTGTGAAAAGGTAGGAATAAGTCCAAAAAGATGAAGAGAAATGTCTAATATAATTGTCCAAAGTCCAAAAACTGAAACACACTCAAACTGTTGGAAAGTTTAAGCGGGTAACAACAAGGAAACAAGGCTGAATAACAAGGTCCAAAGTCACTAGGTGGTCATGGATATCAAGGCAGAAACTAGAGGAAGCGAAGATCAAACTTGATTCAGGAACAAGGCAAGGAAGAGGATTTACTCCGGTTCTAATCGGGAGTCATGGCTCGGCTTGGCCGCCAGGAGCACGAAACTTGGCTGGGTAAACACCAGGAGCTAGAGTCAGTGAACTGTTCTTAGGTATTTGCTAGGTTGACACCACAAAGTGTTTGCAGTGCAAGACACTTTTATGGAACGAAGATCAGATCCCAACGAAGGGAAATCAAACTCCTCAAAGGTTCCCAAGGGAATATTCCTATCCACAATCCCCTCGAGATGCCAAGTGGTTACTCCTTCAAAGCCCTTGTTTTTCTGATCTCTGGCAATGGAGAAACTCCCTTTGGTTGAAGGGCACGTTCTCTGGGGAACTCTGGACATCTGGTTAAGCCATGGGAGTAACATCTCCAGTATCTCTCCCAATTAAGGAAGCATCTGAACTATCAACTATATATATGAACTATCAGCAGCTGTAACTGAAAGGAGCTCTGCAGACTAGGCAAAAGGTCAGAATAAGCTTCATCCTGATCAAAGTTCATTTCTGAATCAGGTTCAGAAACAAAAGGTGGCTGGGGTATGACTGTCAAGAGTCAGACGCCAATTAGCGAACAAAAATAGAGTTTATTCAGCAGATAAGCCAAAAAGTAATGTTAACACAGAAAAAACCTTGAAACACTTCACTATCAGTGCTTCAAGAGCAGTTCAAACAAAAATGTAATTCAGCAACACAAGCAGGTAAAAACAAAGCTAAACAAACTTAGTGCAAACTGCGCTTTCTGAGTCCAAGCCCTGCTAGCCGGCTCTGTAGTTTTCAAAGGAACAGTTCCCAAAAGAAAACACCAAATTGGTCAGGAAACAAACAAACAAACTAAGAATGCAGTAGACTGCTTCCACAATGTGGATAAAGCCGAAGGCTCCAAAAGGATGGTGAAAAGACGTCGTCCGGGATTCCAAGGTCAGGTCAGGAGATAACAGCGGTGTCCAAAGAGCAAGCCAGGAGTCAAAAGCCGATAGTAGTCATCAATCACAGGGCGAAGGCAGTAGCAAGGTCAAATTCCGATCCAAGGTCTGAAGAGGGTGCAGTCATCCAAAACAGGTCCACGATAAGACACAGCGAGAGCCAAGCTAGGTGATAACAGCAGATTCAAATCATAGTCCAAGTCCAGTCTTCATGGAAACACAGAGATCCCAATGGCGCCTCAGCAACACCTTGCCACACGCAAAGTGCAGTGGCCAAACATTCTCATTTTATTCCCCTTCCTCCTGGGTGACCAAACACTCACACCCAAACACCAGGTGTCCCAAATCTACTCAGAGTCTGAGCTCCACACAGCTAGAGCTCGTGGATCCGGAGTACCTAGCAATTCGTCGGAGTCCCAATCATCCTGCCCACACTTAGCCCCATGAACACTTAAAGAACCATCCTCCCTTCTCCAAGCATCCCAATTGGGATCAGCTCCTGCAGAAACCCCAGGTTCAGAAGTATCCATAGACCCCAAATCCCCAGACATCTCCGGTGGCTGTGCCCATTCAGTGCCCGCTTCCCCAGCCACCACCTGTTCCTCAGCATCCATCTCCCCACCTGAATCTTCCTCAGAAGATCCCCCATATAGCTCTCTAAGTCGCTTCCTGCGCAACTCCTCCAGTGAACCCTCATCACGAGGGTTTTTTCTTCCTCTTCGAATTCCATCCCCATCAACCATAATCCCCGAAGGCGCAGTCACAACAATGACACTCCTCCAATCTCCTAGAACTTCTCCCATTCTCTAAGAGCTCTGAAAGATGTTTGCTAGTGGTTCTGAAATAACTTCAGCTAGTTCCTTCAATACTCTTGGATGTAGTTGATCTGTCCCTGAGGACTTGAATTCATTTAGAGTGGCCAGGTGTTCCTGGACAACTTCTTTCCCTATTTGGGGTTGGATTTCCCCTAATTCTTTGTCCATTCCATGTTGCTGAGGTTGAAGACAGCTTTCTTTTTGTGAGAAGACTGAGGCAAAGAAGGCATTAAGTAGTTCTGCCTTTTCCCTGTCCCCTGTCACCATCACCCCATCTTCTCCTCGCAGAGGCCCTATCGCCTCCTTGTTCTTCCTTTTTCTACCAATGTAAGCAAAAAAACCTTTTTTGTTGTTTTTAATATCCCTGGCAAGCCTGAGCTCATTTTGTGCTTTAGCCTTGCAAACCTTTTCCCTACAGGAGTTGGCTATTCGTTTGAATTCTTTTTTGGTGATTTCTCCCCTTTTCCACTTCTTGTGCACATCTCTCTTGAGTCTTAGCCCAGTAAGAAGTTCTTTGGACATCCATTCTGGCTTCTTCGTACTTGTCTTTTTTTTTCTTTGTTGGCACTTTGTTTGCATTTGCACCTTCAGTATTTCACTTTTGAAAAACTCCCATCCATCCTTAACTCCTGTGTCTTTTAATATTGGCGTCCATGGAATGCAGCTCAGTATTTCCTTCATTTTTTGGAAGTCAGCTCTCTTAAAGTCCAGAATGCATGTTTGACTTGTCTTAGTTTCAGCCTTCCTTTGTATGGCACATGGTCACTTGCTCCTAAGGATCCGACCACTTCAACTGCATTGATTAGGTCTTCCACATTTGTTAAGATGAGATCAAGAGTAGCCGATCTCCTTGTTGCCTCTTCTACCTTCTGGACCATAAAATTGTCTGCAAGGCAAGCGAGGAATTTGTTAGACTTTGTACTCTTGGCCGAGTTTTTTTTCCAGCAGATATTGGGATAGTTGAAATCACCCATGACTACTATATCTCTTCTTTGCACCTGATTGGTCAACTGTTGACGGGCGGCTTCATCAAGTTCTTCATCCTGGCTCGGAGGTCTGTAGTAGACACTCATGACATGATCTTTTTGAGTCCCAGTTCCCTTGATTCTTATCCAGATGCTTTCAAGCTGGTTTCCCGGATTGCAGTCTTGCATTTCTTCTGCACGTAACTGCTTTTGACATATAAAGCTACTCCCCCTCCTCTCCCCTTTGTTCTATTTCTGTGAAAGAGGTTATAGCCCTCAAAGGCTACATTCCAGTGATGGGAGTCATCCCACCAGATGTCAGTGATGCCTATGACATCGTAAGTGTGGTGTTGTGCTAAAAGTTGGAGTTCGTCTTGCTTATTCCGCATGCTCTGCATTAGTGTAAAGACATGTAATTCCCTGTGACCTTCCCCCAAGCTGTTTATTTCGGATTATTGTGCTCTCAGTACTTGGTCCTTGCTGTGTTTGTGCAGCCCTCCGTTTAGCCTTTTGGCAGTTCCCTGTGGTCGTGGGTAAAATACTGTTCGCAAGGCTGTTGTTCCCCTCCCCCAGTGGATCTAGTTTAAAGTGCACCTGATTAGGTTTGTGAGTCTGTGTGCAAAAAGGTGTTTTCCTACTTGTGTGAGGTGCACCCCATCACTTGCCAGTAGGCCATCTTCCTGGAAGAGTAGGCCATGGTCAAGGAAGCCAAAACACTTCTCCTGACACAATTTTCTGAGCCAGTTATTGACGTACTATTTTTCTGGCCCTTGCCTTGTAGAGCCGTGTCCTACAACGGGGAGGAGGGATGAAAAGATCACATGTACATTACACAGTTTTAGCTTTGTTCTGAGAGCTTGAAAATCGTTTGTGATCTTTTGAAAAGTATGCCTGCAGTATCATTGATTCCTACATGAATCAACATAAGCAGGGAGGGTGATGGGGCTTTAGGAGCCTGGTGAGCTTCTGAGTGATATGATGTATTTTTGCCCCCAGGAGGCAGCATATTTCTCGAACCATCCCATCCGGTCTGGAAATGATGGCTTCCGTTCCTCTCAGGAGGGAGTCGCCTACTACCAAAACCTGTTTCCTTTGAGGATTGACAGGGTCCCTTTTGTGCAAGATAGTGTGTAGGTCCCCTGAAAATTGTTCCTGTTGAAGTAAATTGTGTAGGTGTAAAGTGTTTTCCTCCTCCTCGACATCCCTAGTGCATTCATCAATGACAATCCATTGATATGGGTCCAAGAGCCCATCACTCTCCCAAGGGTGTTCCTGTTGTGCATGGTCTACGATTGGGGATGGAGCATCTACATGATTGTGTAAGTATGAATGTGGTAATGCATTGCCTTGTCAGGGCTATCCAGTGTGTATTGATCAAGGGTGGCCCACTGAGTGGTATCTAAGTAACTGTGGTCCTCCACATTCCTGATCAGATGTTAGTAGTGTAAGAATTTGGAATCTGTTGTGTAAGTCAAGCTGAGCAGAAGTATTCTGCGGAGGCTGCCTGGTCCTGTGTCTCTTTTTACGGGTGACCTCCTTCCATGCCTAAGGGTTGTCCACATTCAAATTGATCTCCCCATAAAGTCCCTTATCATGGTGGTGTATCATGGTGGTGTTGGTGTGATGAGGGTTGCGTATCTAGAACAGCGTGTTGTGCAGTGTCTAAGAAGAGCTAGAGTTCCTGAATGTCCTTAAGGGTCTTAATACGGTCCTCGAGTTGTTGGATCCTCTACTCCATCAGAGTCATCTGTTTACACTTGGTGCAGATGTAGTTGACTAGTTGTGTGAAGAAGCTGAACATGCCACAGCTTGTGCATGTGATGAGAAGGTTTTGCTTTTGTTGTATGTCTTGGTGAGTGAGGTTACAAAGCGGGATCTGTATAGTGTTAGGTAGAATCATAGAATCATAAGAGTTGGAAGAGACCTCATGGGCCATCTAGTCCAACCCCCCGCTAAGAAGCAGGAAATTGCATTCAAAGCACCCCCGACAGATGGCCATCCAGCCTTTGCTTAAAAGCCTCCAAAGAAAGAGCCTCCACCACAGTCCGGTGGAGAGAGTTCCACTGTCGAACAGCCCTCACAGTGAGGAAGTTCTTCCTGATGTTCAGGTGGAATCTCCTTTCCTGTAGTTTGAAGCCATTGTTCCGTGTCCTAGCCTGCAGGGCAGCAGAAAATAAGCTTGCTCCCTCCTCCCTATGACTTCCCTTCACGTATTTGTACATGGCTATCATGTCTCCTCTCAGACTTCTCTTCTGCAGGCTCTTTAAGCCGCTCCTCATAGGGCTTGTTCTCCAGACCTTTGATCATTTTAGTTGCCCTCCTCTGGACGCTTTCCAGCTTGTCAACATCTCCCTTCAACTGCGGTGCCCAAAATTGGACACAGTATTCCAGGTGTGGTCTGACCAAGGCAAAATAGAGGGGTAGCATGACTTCCCTGGATCTAGACGCTATTCCCCTATTTATGCAGGCCAGAATCCCATTGGCTTTTTTAGCTGCCGCATCACATTGCTGGCTCATGTTTAACTTGTTGTCCACGAGGACTCCAAGGTCTTTTTCGCACACACTGCTGTCAAGCCAGGCGTCCCCCATTCTGTATCTTTGATTTCCATTTTTTCTGCCGAAGTGAAGTATCTTGCATTTGTCCCTGTTGAACTTCATTTTGTTAGTTTCGGCCCATCTCTCTAGTCTGACAAGATCGTTTTGAATTCTGCTCCTGTCTTCTGGAGTGTTAGCTATCCTCCCAGTTTGGTGTCGTCTGCAAACTTGATGATCGTGCCTTCTAACCCTTCGTCTAAAGATGTTGAACAGAACCGGGCCCAGGACGGAGCCCTGCGGCACTCCACTTGTCACTTCTTTCCATGATGAAGACGACGCATTGGTGAGCACCCTTTGGGTTCGTTCGCTTAGCCAATTACGGATCCACCTAACCGTAGTTTTGTCTACCCCACATTTTACTAGTTTGTTTGCCAGAAGGTTGTGGGGGACTTTGTTGAAGGCCTTACTGAAATCCAGGTGGGCTACATCCACAGCATTCCCTGTGTTGACCCAACTCGTAACTCTATAAAAAAAAAAGAGATCAGATTAGTCTGGCATGACTTGTTTGTGGTAAATCTGTGTTGACTATTAGCAATGACCGTATTTGTTTCTAAGTGTTTGCAGACCATTTCCTTAATTATCTTTTCCAGAATCTTGCCTGGTATCGATGTGAGGCTGACCGGACAGTAATTGTTTGGGTCGTTCTTTTTTCCCTTCTTGAAGATAGGGACCACATTCGCCCTCCTCCAATCTGCTGGGACTTCTCCTGTTCTTCAAGAACTCTCAAAGATGATTGCCAGTGGTTCTGAAATAACTTCTGCTAGTTCCTTCAATACTCTTGGATGTAGCTGATCTGGCCCTGGGGACTTGAATTTGTTTAGAGAGGCCAGGTGTTCCTGGACAACTTGTTTCCCTATTTGGGGTTGGATTTCCCCCAATCCTTCGTCCATTCCGTGTTGCTGAGGTTGAAGATGGCTTTCTTTTTCTGAGAAGACCGAGGCAAAGAAGGCATTAAGTAGTTCTGCCTTTTCCCTGTCCCTTGTCACCATCACCCCATCTTCTCCTTGCAGTGGCCCTATCGCCTCCTTTTTCTTCCTTTTTCTACCAACGTAAGCAAAAAACCCTTTTTTGTTGTTTTTTATGTCCCTGGCAAGCCTGAGCTCATTTTGCGCTTTAGCCTTGCGAACCTTTTCCCTACAGGTGTTGGCTATACGTTTGAATTCTTCTTTGGTGATTTCTCCCCTTTTCCACTTCTTGCACATGTCTCTTTTGAGTCTTAGCTCAGTTAAAAGTTCTTTGGACATCCATTCTGGCTTCTTTGCACTTGTCTTATTTTTCTTCTTTGTTGGCACTGTTTGCATTTGCGCCTTGAGTATTTCACTTTTGAAAAACTCCCATCTATCCTTAAGTGCCTTGTTTTTTAATATTGGCGTCCATGGAATGCCGCTCAGTATTTCCTTCATTTTTTGGAAGTCAGCTGTCTTAAAGTCCAGAATGCGTGTTTGACTTGTCTTAGTTTCAGCATTCCTTTGTATTACAAACTGCAGGAGCACATGGTCACTTGCCCCTAAGGATCCAACCATTCATCTGCACTTTATGTGTAGACTGCCAACCTCCCCCCCCCCTTTTGTGTGTTTGTTTATGTTGTTTTGTTTTCTGTGTGTACTGTAAAGGTTTGTTAGTAAAGGTGTCACACTCAGTTTCCAAGCAATTTTAGCCAAAGTTTACCTGAAGCCAGGGAGCAAAGATGTCTTCTTGCTTCCTCAACTTCTGCAAGAACCCAACATCATTTAATTTTCTCTGCCTATGGCAACTGGGAACAATAAATAAATAAAGATCTGGGATATATTTATTTTATTTCATATACAGCAGCCCCATGTATTTCTTGGGGAATAGCTAGGATTTGTAACTATTAGCCAAAACATACATGGAACACGTGTATATGCAGTAAAACAATGTATCTTGCAACATGTCACAGATGAAAACTAGGGCATGGTGTGGCCAAGCAACATTAGAGTATGGTCAGAATTCTTTTATGAGGAGGGACTGAAAAGCTTGCGGATACAGGGAAGATCTACAGAGCCATTTAAGGTGGTGTGCAACTGCATCAGCCTGCAGGCATCCACACAATACACACAAGCTGATGTGAGTTAACCTGGGATAAGCCACCTAATACAGTTGCATCCTGGATTTTAAAAACACAGGATGCAACTGCATTAGGTGGCTTACCCCAGGTTAACTCACATCAGCTTGTCCTAATCATTCACCCACAATTCCCATGCAGAAAATGGGAGCACCCTCCCCTCTCCAAAGGTCTAACTGCCATTCCAGACCAGAATGAAGAAGACGGGGCCAGGAAGACATGTTTCCACCATGTCTCCTATATCATCAGTTGGAAGCACACACACACACACACCCCAAAGGTCTGCCATTCTGGACTAGAATGAAGAAGGCAGGGCCAGGAAGACATCTTTCCACCATGTCTCCTGTATCAATTTAGCAATATAATAATATATAATACTCATATTATACTATACTAAAATTATAATATATTGTATATACATATAATATTGATAATAATATGATGTAATACAATGTAATAATAATAATACACTATTATAATTTTATATTTATATTACATGTAATATTACTAATAATATTGCAATATAGTCGTATAGTACAATATAATATATAATGCTTATATAGTGCTTATATTGTGCTATACTAATAATATAATTTATTGTATGTATATATAACTTATAAGCCACCCTGAGTCCCCTTCGGGGTGAGAAGAGCGGGATATAAATGTTGCAAATAAATAAATAGAATAGAATAGAATAGGGGATGGATGTCCCAACAGCCATCTCATGCTCCCTGGGCTCTGGCAGCCTGGGGAGGTGAGGGGGCTGCCACTTCTGTTCTTTGCCCCCCCCATCCCCCCCCCCCAAAAAAGGGAATATATGTACTTGATTTCCTCCCTCTCTGCTACTTGGTCTATGTGACCAACTGCTTTCCTTTTGAAGGGCAGTTCATTCCTCCCAAGCCCACTTGCTGGTCACATGGCAAAGGACCAAAAAGTAGAGCTGCCAGAGATCAGGTACGTCACTTCTTTTTTCTTTTTTCTTTCTTTCTTTTTCTTTTTTTTTGGGGGGGGGGGAAATGGGTGGGTGACAGAGAGGGTGAAAACCAGGCCCATTCCCAGCTGTGCTGAATCAGCTTGGCACAGCTGGACTGTGGGGGCCCTGTCTAACCATAATGAAGTTTGGACCCAGCATTTTTCATGCCAGTTCCACCCATATTATGAGCCTGTGTAGAACCACCCACAGTTGGAACATGTGAGACAAACAAATTTCATGTATTTATTTATTGTACAAGTAGCTTTTCCCAGACTGTAGCTTATTTTTAGTATTAGAAAGTAGGAAACTAAGATGTAATCCTTGAAAAGCTACCAAGCAAGAGAGTGAAAGCACATAATTCAGCCACCTTATTGAAGTTAAGCAAGTGAGGTTGTGGCTGAAAAAACCACCTTGGAGCCTTATAGAAGTTGTCTCAAGTCCCAGCATTGGTATCAGTACAATAGATTTTATTAAAAGAAGAAACAAGAGCCACACAATAACCATACAATAGATGAACTAAGGGCTGTTCCAGACAGGCCTTTAATTCGAGACATCCAAACAATGCCTCTGGTAAAAATGAATTAATGCTGAGTAAACCCGGTTTTCTAGTTTACTCTGCATTAATTAAATACCTCATTAGATCTGGATCATAATTAAAGATCCAGGTCTAATGAGGTATTGGGCCTGTGTAGATTGACTGTCAGGGCACATCATGCATTTCCAGGGGGTCAATCCATACTGCCACCTCACACTATTGGGCTCCTGGAGCCTTCCACCCCTCCCCATAAACCCTAAATTTTACTTCTAAAACTTACTGAACAGAGTCCCTGGCAGCCATGGAGCCTCTCCTCGCATCCTCCTGATGGAGGAAATGATGCCTGAGAAGATGGGGAGGAAGGGCCGGAAGAATTCTCCTAGCCCCTCCTATCTACTCAGGCATCATTTCCTCCATCAAGAGGATGCAAGGAGAGGCTCCATGACTGTCAGGAACCCTTCTCAGTAAGTTTTAGGGGGGAAATTTGGTGGTTCAGGGTGGCTTCATGCTATCCCAATTTCAATCAAGATAGCATGTAGCCACCCCTGCAGGGAAAGCCCAGGTTTTGGTTTGGGGGTGGTCACTAGAACGCAAGCAGAAACGAGTTATATTAACCTGCTTCCGTTCACAGCACTAAACCTTACAGACACAAAACTCTGCAATGGGAAAATGTCAAGTATTCTGCTTTTTTTTTAGAATAATTTTTTATTGTGATTTTTCTCAACACAAACAAACAGACAGACAAAGTTTGACAATAAAACAATACAACAATAACAATAACTGTGTGTCGGACATAAAAGGGGGGGTGGTGGGGAATAGGGAAAGGGGTAGGTGGATGGGTGGGTTGACTTCCATATATAGTTCATTTCAAATCTTTAGATCAGTCTTTACTTAATAATATTTTATTCTTTAAATAGTCCTCGAAGTTAGTCCAGTCAGTGGCCTTTATTGTAGTTCCGTTCGATCTTTTAATCAAAAAGGATAGTTGATCCATATTCTTGATTTCCAATAATTTATTTAACCATAATTCTTTTGTTGGTGTTTGTGTAGATTTCCAGAGTCTTGCAATCACGAGTCTAGCTGCGGTAATGAAAAAAGTAAAAAGTTTATCTGTGTTGGGGTCAATCTTATCCCTAGGGTCATACAAGCCTAACAGGAGCAGTTCTGGTTTTTTAACGAATTTAGTTTTTAATATTACGTTACTCTCCTCTAGAATTATAGTCCAGAATCTTTCTATCTTTTTACATTTCCACCACATGTGGAAGTAGGAACCTATTTGGGTTTTACATTTCCAACATTTGTTATTTGTATCCCTATACATTAAACCAATCTTTTTGGGTGTTAAATACCACCTATGTATAAGTTTAAGCCAATTCTCTTTCAAGTCTACAGCGTATGAGTATTTGATTTTTTTATTCCAAATCGATTCCCATTCCTGCATCTGGATGGGTCTTCCTATGTTTCTTGCCCATAGTATCATTGCATTTGTTATTGTCGTCGTTTCAGTCTCCCAAGACAAAAGATGACTATACATTATAGTTATATTTTTCTTATCAATCTGGATAAATTTATCCCAGAATCTCTGATCCTGTTCAAAACCTACCAGTTTATCTTTTTTATATGCTTCTTTGATTTGGAAGTACTGGTACCAGGACACGTTTTTGTTTATCTCTTGTATTATCGTTAATTCCTTCAAAATTGGCGGGGGTTTTTTATCAGTTACTATTATTAATAGTTCTCTATATGTCGGCCAATTCCTCCAGCCTAATAACCTTCTGTGGTCGGCTTCTATTGGGGATACCCATAGTGGGGTCTTAGTGTGGAACCGGCATTTATAGTTATCCCATATTCTCAAAAGGGCAGATCTAATAAAATGATTACCGAATTGTTTCTCAATCTTCGACTTACCCTACCACAGATAACCGTGCCAGCCTTTCCTTAATTCATGACCTTCTAAATTTAGTATCTTAGTTTTTTCTAATTTAACCCAATCTTTTAGCCAACAAAGAGCACAAGCATCATGATATAATTTGAGATCTGGTACTCCAAAACCTCCCTGGGTTTTCCGTGCAATCATAGTGCTATATTTTATCCTAGCTTTTTTACTTTTCCAGATAAATCTCATAACAACTCTCTGCCAATCTTTAAATAATTTAGCGCTTCTTATAATTGGTAAGTTCTGAAACAGATAGAGTAGTTTTGGGAGGGTATTCATTTTTATAATTGCTATTCGCCCCAGTAGTGAGGCATTTAAATTTTTCCACTTTTCCAGGTCAGTTTTGATTTCTTTCCAGACTCTATTATAATTTAAATCTAATAATTGATTATTTTTTGCTGAAATCCAGATCCCTAAGTATTTTAGTTTGGATGGTGTTTCCAAACCTGAAATATCTTGTAGTACTCTTTGTTTCTTTTTGGACATGTTTTTAGTAAGAATCATTGTTTTCTTTTTATTGATTTTGAAACCTGCCACCCTACCGAATTCTTCAATTTTCGCAATCCAATTATGGATATTCTGAATTGGATTTTCAATGATACAAATCACGTCATCGGCGAAGGCAAGGTATTTATAATCCTGTTTATCTATTCTAGTGCCTAGTAAATTTGTGTCTTTATTAATTGCTTTGAGTAGGATCTCTAGAGCCATAATAAAAATCAACGGCGAGAGGGGGCAGCCCTGTCTTGTGCCTTTGCTAATTACAAATTTTTTTGTCTCCTGACCGTTGATTTGTATTTTTGCCCATTGATTTTCGTAAATACTATTAATACCATTTTGGATTTGTATGCCTAGGTCCAGTTCTTGAAATAAGAGTTTGAAAAAAGTCCAGTTCAGATTGTCAAATGCTTTCTCTGCATCTACCGAGAGGAAGCCTACCTCTTTTTGATTATGATGTTCGTAAAATTCCAGGGCATCTATTATTATTCTTACATTGTCTTTGATAGTTCTGGCCGGGAGAAAACCTGTTTGGTCTTCCCCTATCCAACCCTCTAGGAATTCTTTCAATCTGTTGGCTAGTATTTTTGAAAAGATTTTATAATCAGTGTTTAAGAGAGAGATGGGTCTATAATATCTGACATCAGACAGATCTGCCCCCTCTTTCGGTATCATTATTATCGTTGCCTCCTTCCATGATTCTGGGATAATTTTATCTTGTAGTGCCTGGTTCATTAATTTTCTTAGGAAGGCGATCACTTCTGGTTGATTTAATTTATAGAAGCCTGCTATGAAGCCGTCTGGCCCTGGGGTTTTGTTGCTATTTAAGCTTTTAATTACTTTGAGAATTTCTTTTTCTGTAATTTCCCTATTAAGTTCAAATCTTTGTACGTCTGTGATTTTATCCAATCTTTGTTTCCCTAGATATTCTGTAATCGCTTCCGGCTTAATGTTATCTTTAGAGTATAAGTTCTCATAAAATATTTGGAAAGTCTCTCTTATTTCTTTGTCCGAATTTGCTATTTTCCCCTCAGTTTTAATTTTCATAATTTGCCTGTTTTGTTTTTTCTTTCTTATTAACCGGGCAAGCCATTTGCCTGGTTTGTTTGCGTTTTCAAATGTGTACTGCTTAACCCATTTAAGTTGTTTAGCCACCTCCTCTAGGTCCCAACTTTCTTTCACTTTGACTAATATCTCTAGGTTTCTTTTTATTTCCCGATTCCTAGGGTTGGATTTCAGTTCTTTTTCCTTTACCTCAATTTCTTTGTTCAACCTGTTCCACTCTAAAGCCTTTTGTTTCTTTTTGCTGGAGTTTAAATGTATTAAAAAGCCTCTTGCTACCGCCTTGTAAGCATCCCAAACAGTTTGAGAGTTCGTTTCACCATTGTCATTGATGCTGAAATATTCTTTGGTCATAGCTTGAATTTTATTAATATCTTGCTTATGTTTTAGTAGGTTTTCGTTTAGCCTCCATTTCTTTATAGTGTTCTTCTTATTAATTACCATTATTAATGGGCAGTGGTCTGATATATCTCTGGCCAGTATATTTATCTCAGATATTGTTGTCAGCAATGATTTCGATGTCCAAATCATATCGATTCTGGACCATGCTTGGTGCCTATTTGAGAAATGTGTGTAGTCTTTTTTCTTAGGATTTAGTTCTCTCCATGGGTCTATTAAATCATATTCCTCTTTTAATGCCAAAAGATTTTGTGGTAGGGAGGTTGTTTCTTTTACTCTTTTTGATTTGTTGGTTCTGTCTAATTCTATGTCTAATACCCCATTAAAGTCACCGAGCAGTATCATATGATTGAATTCTGTGTTACTGATATTATCCCTCAGTGATTTCGTGAACTTTGTTTTGGGGCCATTAGGCGCATAAATATTACAGATTAATATTTTTTCCTGTTCACAATCTATAGTTACCGCAATTACCCTGCCTTCATTATCTTTGAATGTTTCTTTGGCTGGGAATTTGTCGTCTACGTATAAAGCTACCCCTCTTTTCTTAACACTGTCTGCCGCAATGAAGTGCTGGCCTAAATAACCTTTATTTAGTAACTTTGTATGCTTACGATCAATATGTGTTTCCTGTATTGCTATAATATTGTATTTTTCTTTTTTTAATCTATTAAATAGTCTATTTCGTTTACTCGGAGAGTTTAACCCATTAACATTATTTGAGAAACATTTTAAATGGCAACCGACTTTACTCATCTCTGGGGGCCCCATCCTCTTCTATTTGTTCACCCGCATCCGATTCCTCTTGGTCCGTATTTAGGTCCAATTCCGCCACTGTCGGGTCATTTTCTTTGGGTGAGTCGAATCTTCTTTTCTTGGTTTCTTTGGGATTTTTGCCACTACCAGATGATGACGATAGTCTATTTATATTTACATCTTTCTTTACAGTTCTGAAAAAATCTTTTGCTTCTTCTTCCGAAGTTATCCATACTTTCTCATCTTTATATGTCGCCATCAGGCCTTCATAATTGTCCCATCTGTATTTAATTTGTCTTTTCTTGAGTTCATCTGTAAGGAAGTAGTACTTTTTCCTTCTGCTTAGTATCGATTTTGGATATTCTTTTAAAATAATCACTTTTCTCTCTTTGTACCAGATTGGGTTCCGGGCATTCCGCGTAGTTTTTTTCAAAAAGTGCACAATGACATCCTTTATTGCTTTGTTTTTTTTTTTTTGGTAAAATTAGATTGCACTCTGTAGACCCTGTCAATTTGCCCACAGGCCTCCTGTTCTGTGCACTGTAGAAGTTGAGCTGTTAGTTGTGTAACCACCCATCCTATATTTTCCTTTTCCTCTTCTTGAACATTTCTATATCTCAACTGGAATTCCAACGATTGGAATTCCAGTCTTTCCTGTATCTTTTCCAGTTTTTTTCCTTTTTCTTCCATAGATTCCATCTTTTCTTGCAATTTGTTTTGCATTTTATCGTTTTTTCTGTTTACTATTTTTAGGTCGCTTATATCATTTGAGTTTTTTATAATTTCTTTCTTCATTGCACCTATCTCCTCTCTCCATTCTTTCTTTAACTCTGCCATTTCTTCTTGGAATGATTTATATTGTAGATCCTGTTTCTTGGCTATCATTTGAACCTCGTTCTCCATAAGGTCCTGCTTCTCTGAGATTTTCTTAATCTCCCTCAGAATGTCTTTTAGACCCTCCTCCTCTGGTAGTGAGGACCTTCTTACATTCATTCTGGAGTCCTTGTTGTCTTTCTCTATTTTCCACCTGGGAGTTGCCATTTCATAAACTTGTAATACAGGATAGTAAAGTTTGGTCTCTATTATACAGGCTTCGTGGTAATCACTGTTATATTAGCAATCAAGTCAGATGACCTACCCACTGGAAGTTCTAATCGTGGAGATGAGAGAGAGCCGTAAATATCCGTTCTTTTATCCAGAAATTATGGAGGTTACTGCACGCCCCCACACTCCAGGGACAAGATCCTGGCCGTCAGCAGTTGGGACCGAGCCGTGACTAGTGTAGGACTTACCCACTTCCTTCTACTAGTATGTACACTAGTTTAGGGATACAATTTGACCTAGAGTAACATTACATTACCCTCCATTATATTGTAATACCAACGGTTTTCTTGTTTTTTTGCCACTCTCCTCTAATTTGGTCCGTTCCGCTCCGTTCTGATCCTTTCCTTATTCACCTCCTCCCATTACTTCGTTCCGTGGGGCCTTTTTCTCCCTTTTATTCAGTTAGCTATGGTTCCTTACTGATGTTTACTCTGTGTCCCTCTCAAAGTTGTCCTCACGGAAAATTTACTCGCGAGATACGTTCCTTCCGGGTCTTTTGCAACTTCCGCTAGCGGCGGAACCTACTTCCTGCCTTTTGTTTAAAGAAGGGTAGGCTCTAGACTAAACAACATGGCGCCAAGGACACCGCCGCTTCTCGAAGCACCCCCTCCACAATCTCCTCTTCTCCGCCGCCTCGACCCACCGCTCTGTAAGCTTCTCCAATATTTTCTCTCTTCCCGTCTGGTGCAGCTCAGGACTTCATGGCCACCATGGCAACCATGGGGCTGTCCCAATTAGTATTAGGCCCTACCCACAGAGCGGGGCACACACTTGACTTGGTTTTCTGCCAGGGACAGGAGGAAGGTGGCAGTGTGGAAGAGCTTACCATCGCTTCGTTGCCATGGACCGACTATAACCTGATCAGGTTTAGGCTCACTGCGGGCCCCCCCAACCTCCGCAGGGGTGGAGGACCAATTAAGATGGTCCGCCCCAGGAGGCTTATAGACCAGAGGGATTCCTGACAGCTCTTGGGGAGTTTCTCGCCACCTCGGCTGGTGACTCTGTCAATGCTCTGGTCGCTCTCTGGAACAAAGAGGCAGCTAGGACAATAGACACAATCGCTCCAGAATGTCCCCTCTTGAGTACCCAAGCTAAACCATCTCCTTGGTTCACTGAGGAGCTGGCAGCGATGAAGTGAAAGAAGAGGGGACTAGAGGGCGTGTGGCGTTCAAAGCCGAGCGAGCCAAACCGAACACGGCTGTGTGCCTACCTAAGGGCATATGCCACGGCAATAGATGCTGCAAAGAAGGTTTTCTTTGCAACTAATATTGTGTCCGCAAAGAACCGTCCGGCAGAGCTTCTCCGAGTTGTCAGAGGTTTGTTATATCCCGTCCCTCAAGACGGGATCCCTGACAACTCGGCAGCCCGCTGTGAAGCATTTGCTCGGTTCTTTGTGGACAAAGTCACTTTTATCTGTTTTGGCTTTGACACCATATTAACGGCAGTCTCCGAGGATGTAGCACAAGCACCTGCTTGTCCTATTTTGATGGATTCATTTCAATTGGTTCAGCCTGAGGACGTTGACAAGGTGCTTGGAGAGGTGAGGGCTACCACATGCATCCTAGATCCCTGCCCATCCTGGCTGGTGAGAGAAGCCAGAGGGGGGTTGGCCGAGTGGGTGAAGGTGGTGGTGAATGCCTCCCTTCGGGAAGGCATATTTCCAGCGAGCCTTAAATTGGCTGTAATCAAACCGCTGTTGAAAAAGCCATCACTGGACCCCACTCAATTGGATAACTATTGGCCTATTTCCAATCTCCCCTTTTTGGGCAAGGTTGTGGAACGTGTGGTGGCCGCGCAACTCCAGGCATTCTTGGTAGATACCGATTTTCTGGATCCGGCACAGTCTAGCTTCAGGCCAGGGCATGGTACCGAGACAGCCTTGGTCGCCTTAGTCGATGATCTACACTGGGAACTAGACAGGGGGAGTGTGTCCCTGCTGGTTCTGCTGGACCTCTCAGCAGCCTTCGATACCGTCGATCATGGTATTCCTCTGGGGCGCCTTGCTAGAATGGGGCTCGGGAGTACTGTTTTACAGTGGCTCCGGTCCTTTCTGGAGGGTCATTCCCAGATGGTGTCACTGGGGGACAGTACTGAACCCTGCGGGACCCCACAAGTCAATGGTTGTGGGGCCAAGCAGGTGTGCTTGGCCCCACAACCATTGACTTGTGGGGTCCCGCAGGGTTCAGTACTGTCACCCATGTTGTTCAACATATACATGAAGCCGCTGGGAGAGATCATCCGGAGTTTCAGGTTGCGGTGTCATCTGTACGCAGATGATGTCCAACTCTGTCACTCCTTCCCACCTGTCACTAAGGTCGGACTGGATGAGGGCGAACAAATTGAAACTGAATCCAGACAAGACGGAGGTCCTCCTGGTCAGTCGTAGGGCCGAACAGGGAATAGGGTTACAGCCTGTGTTTGATGGGGTCGCACTCCCCCTGAAGACACAGATTCGCAGTCTGGGGGTTCTCCTGGACTCATCGCTGAGCCTGGAACCCAAGGTTTTGGCAGTGGCCAGGGAAGCCTTCACACAACTCAGACTTGTGTGCCAGCTGCACCTGTTCCTTGGGAAGTCTGACTTGGCCATGATGGTCCATGCTCGGGTTACATCCCGTTTGGACTACTGCAACGCCTTCTATGTGGGGTTGCCTTTGAAGATGGCCCGGAAGCTTCAGCTAGTACAACGAGCAGCAGCCAGATTAATAACTGAGGCAGCTTATAGGGAGTGTAACACCCCCTACTAAGCCAGCTCTACTGGCTGCCGATATGCTACCGAGCACAATTCAAAGTGCTGGTTTTGACCTATAAAGCCCTAAACAGTTCTGGCCCAACGTATCTCCTCCTATGAGCCAGGAAGATCCCTAAGGTCATCTAGTGAGGCCCTGCTCTCAGTCCTGCCTGCCTCGCAAGCATGGCTGGCGGGAACGAGAGACAGGGCCTTTTCAGTGGTGGCTCCCCGGCTGTGGAACACCCTCCCCAGAGATATACATCAAGCCCCAACCCTTCTGAGTTTTAGAAAAGCCCTGAAAACATGACTATGTGCCCAGGCTTTCGATGATTAAATGATAAAGACGACCCGGACTGGCTTATGACCACAGTACGAGGATATTGGATTAATGAGTCCCTTCAGGTGAGAAGGGCGGGATATAAATGTTGTAAATAAATAAATAAATAAATTTATAGCATTGTTGTGGAAGCTGTTCTCCTAGGGCACTTCCAGGCAGCGCTGAAATCAGCCCCAAAGCGGGTTTAAGAAACCCTTTTTGGCACGGATTTGTCAGCGGGGATGATGGGTAGCAGAGTTGAAATCCAAAAAATTCACCATCCCGGTCTACCTCCTTCTCTCCAGACTGTTTCCCCGTGTGGAAAACAGCACTGGACAAACTCACTCCAGTAGATGAGGGTTCAGTTGGTAGTCCAATGGCAAACAACTTTATTTACATGATCTATTTACAGATAGAGCAAATCAGTCCTTTCTCCTCCATGAGTGCTTGCCGAAAGCACCATGCACACACACACAGCACATTGCTCATCGCTGTTCTCCGCTCGACACAGGAAACTAACCACTCCCCTGCATTCCACAGGAACCAAGATAGTAAGTCCCGGTCAAAACACACTTGACCCCATTGGTCCTGTGATACATCAATCATAGCAGACTCTCATTAACTCCATAATTGCTGAATCCAGATTGATTTTAACATTTCACAATACACAATACCCTGACAGTATTCCCATCCCCACTCCACCCAAAAAAACCAGGCTTTCCCAGGGAGGGTGGTTACATGCCATCCTGGAAGCCTCTCAAAACAACCCTTAAAACTTTTTTAAAAAACTACCCCAGCTGCCATTAAGGTAGTCCTTGCATCAATGTGTTGTCGAAGGCTTTCATGGCCAAAATCACAGGGTACTTGTGTGTTTTCTGGGCTGTATGGCCATGTTCCAGAAGCATACTTTCCTGACATTTCACCCACATGTATGATATACCTCACAACCTCTGAGGATGCCTGCCATAGATATGGGTGAAAGGAGAGAATGCTTCTGGAACATGGTCATACAGCCCAGAAAACACACAACAACCCAGTCCTTGCATACTCCTGGCACGAAGACATGGCAGACCAAGAGATGGGGGATGAGGAACAGAAAGGGCTTGAATACACACAATAAGAAAGACCATGCTTGGAGCTCCTTGTTGCATCACAGGCCTGGAAACTCCTATGATCTCACCACCATGCAACAGTCCAGAATATAAGCAATCTGTTTATTGTAAAATATATCAAAAGTATTGAAAAAATCAGGAAAGAAGAAGTGTATCCAAAAAGGGTTTAGCAATAATCAACGATCCAACAGGAGTCCAAATGTCTCAAACAGATTCATGCCAGGATTCAAGGAGCACCTTAATGTAAGCCTGGTTAGTTTTTTCTTTACGTTTTAAGGGTTGTTTTGAAGCTGGGAGGAGGGGTTGGGTGCCATCCCAGATCTTTGGGCTCTGGGAGCCCAAACGTTTCAGAATGGCAAATGGGGACTCACTCCTGGGTAGTTCCGGGATCGGTTTTAAGGTATTGGTTTTAAGGCCTGTCTGAATTGATCCCTAGAAACCTTCATTCTATAGTCAAATTGCTTGGGAGGCAACAAAGGGAAACAAAATCAAAACTGAAGGATCTAGTAAAGTGATAACAGCACAGATACCCTTTTGTCTTGGGGATGTACTGTATATACAAGGTCATCAGTGACTAGCAAACCATTACCTTCAAACAGCTGTTCAGCAGCATATCTGAAATGAAGTGCAGTAGAGTCTCACTTATCCAACATTCTGGATTATCCAACGCATTTTTGTAGTCAATGTTTTCAATGCATTGTGATATTTTGGTGCTAAATTCGTAAATACAGTAATTACTACACAGCATTAATGTGCAATGAACTATTTTTTCTGTCAAATTTGTTGTATAACATGATGTTTTGGTGCTTAATTTGTAAAATCATAACCTATTTTGATGCTTAATAGGCTTTTTCTTAATCTCTCCTTATTATCCAACATATTTGCTTATCCAACGTTCTGCCAGCCCGTTTATGTTGGATAAGTGAAACTCTACTGTACAATCAAACAGCTTTCTGCAAGATAGGTGTCCATGCCATAATGATATTTAATGGTACATACACTGTAGATCAGCAGAACACTGATACATATTGACCTCTAGTATAGGCAAAACACTGAAGTCATGGGAAAAATATTGTGTGCCCTTAGGGGTTCAACTTTACTTACTGGTATACTTACCAAAATCAATCTCACCAACCATGTGTTAAGAATAGGCCCCAGGAAGGTTCGTTTTGGGATTCTGCATTGTTCCATTTACCAGATTCTCCAATGCACTTCAGTATGCTTTGAAAATTACAAAAGTTCAAACCCTGTGACCATAACAGGTGAAAAAATATGATTCAAAGGAAGTCTGCCTTAAAAAAAAGAGAGATCTTCAAACTAAAAGAAAATAAAGGTGTTCTTTTAAAAGCTTTGAAGAACAAATGGTTTCATGCTAAAAAAAAAAAACATACAAACAAACTAAAATTCTAAGGCCAGGATGTTGCTGGTGGTACACATCATTGTAACCCAAGCAATAGTAGTACTATCCAGGAACAGAAAGGAAAATTATTTTATTTTCATTGTATGGGTTTGACATTATCATTTGGTTCTTCTTGATATGGGTCTAACAGACCTGAGCATAGACTTTTGAAAGACTGTGGCTCATAGTTGTGGCAGCAAGTTCAGCATTTGACCATTATGCCCCACCAGTTATGACCTACCTTATTTCCAGATGTTGGAAAACATTTGAAGATATTCATGCATACATATCACATTACTTTCCCCAGTTTTAACTCTCTGAATAGATAGAGCTTTGTCCTTGACTTACAAATATTCTGTTCCTCGTCCTGCTCAGCAACCTTTATTGTTTTTTTTAGTACTGAGTGCTTGGAGAGGGAGAGTTTGCACACTGAGACTTTTATTTCAAATAATTGGGAGGGGGGAGGTTACATGTGCAAACCTGAGATTCAACTCAAATAATCTGATACCTCTATCTTGGTTGGGAATTGTCTGGTTTTGATTCCATCTCCACTAGACATCAGAAGATTCAAATAGCTATGACTATATATGAGGTAAGCAACTCTGGAAGGCCCAAGAGCTAACTTTTTGCCTCCAAGATTCCACAAGGGCTGAACTGAGCTGAAAATATTTACAAACTAAAAAAAGGAAGTGCCTTTTGAGCTACTTTCATGGGGAGTTGAGTTTGATCTACTTTCACAGGGAATTGAATTCTAGGTTTTGAGTGAGCTGGAAGTTAAGCAACAGTCAAAATTGCAAAACTGCCGCTCCCAGAATACTCCAATGGGAAAAGCATTTTCAGGAGATATATGTACATGGTGGTAGCCACTTTCAGAAACACTTGTTTCTGCAAGCCCTATTCAGGTGTTAAAGTCAAATTACCCCAATCCTAAGAAAAGGAAGGAATAGAAGTGCACTTGTTGACCCTAATACACTATTATGTATTGTCAGACCAATTCCATAGTTACCTTTCCTTATAGTTGACCCTGGCTGCTGCCACAAATTCTGTTGCCATCTTCTCAAGCACAATATCACTATTAAAATCTAGCAACCAAACTGGGCATAGTATTCCAAATGTTGTTACACCGCATCTAGTAGTAAAGCATTACATTACTCATTGTTTCATTATTTTTAATCCCTTTCTTAATCATCCATAATATGGAATTCACCTTTACCACAGCACCTGCCCAATGCATCAGGATTTTCAAGCCACATTACAAGGATTTAATCTTTCATTGTCATTTTGTTAACTGCTCAAATTAATCAACAATTAATATCAGCTCACATATTTCAAATGGCAACTGTTTTTAATCCAAAGAAAGGGATCTAGTATTGCATGAAATAAAGATCGCACAAGACAAAGGTTTGATGGCATTCCTATGATGCAAAAACAAGATAGAAGACTTGCATGGAAATGGGATTTTGTCGCTTAATAGATTACTATTTGGAATGGATGAGAAGAATGCATTGATTCCTACATACCACTGGGGTCTCCTCGATAACTTAACAGCATGATGTCTGGCACCTACTGGTTAATAGACATACTTTCAATATGATCAATATAGGCTCATCACAAAGCCAGCAACATTGAGCATCAGTTTTCATGGTTCACTATGCAGCGTTTACATTTTTCTTAGTTGCCTAATTCTCACCTTATGGTTTTTGATGAAAAGATAATAATAGGCATTTTAAAGAGATGGTGAATACCAATGGATGGCACTAGAGATTAGGGATAACCCTGAATATCTCAAAGTTTTCTAAAAGTTTGATTCTCCCTTCTCTGTATAACTATGAAAGAGGTTGACAATAAGATGACAAAGGGAAATATAAGAAGATTGAGACAAGATAGTGTATCACATACTAAATATGGGTGAGGGGTTTTACCTAAACATAACATATGATACTTTTCTTAACAAACAACAAATATAAGCAATTTCACAAAGTGACAAGCTTTACGGGTTTTTTTTATCAAAAGCAAAAGCTCAAACTTCCCTGGCATCTCCAAGAACAGCAGACACTGATTTAGTACTAAAACATCTTCCCTGGAATTAGGTGGAAAGGAAAAACAAAGTTGGCGGTCCTTAAACTATCAGCACCTAAATTATATAATTCCATCCCAAAGGAAAGCTGATTGCTTTCCTCATTATTTACTTTATAGGGAGCTGCAAAACCAAATATGTTCCAGTCAGAGCAGGTCCAACAATGAGGCGAATTAAGCGGTCGCTTCGGGCACAAAACATACGGGGGCGCAGTCGAGACTGCTTTTTCTGTTGATTTGTTGTAAAACATGATGTTTTGGTGCTTAATTTGTAAAATCTTAATGTAATTTGATGTTTAATAGGCTTTTCCTTAATTGCTCCTTATTATCCAACATTTTCGCTTATCCAACGCTTTTATTTTTCAGTTATTGGTTTGGGGGGGGGGCAAAATTCTGTTCGCCTACACTTGAAAAATACCTAGGACTGGCTCTGGTTCCAGTCAACATTAACATTAGACAGCACATGTACTGGCACAGTCTTAAATCTGCAGTGGTGACCTCTTATATCAAAATAAAAATTAGGTTGCTGTGAGTTTTCCAGACTGTATGGTCATTTTCCAGAAGTATTATCTCCTTACATTTCACCCATATCTATAGCAGGCATCCTCAGAGGTTATGAGGTCTGTTGGAAACAATCAGGGCCAGCTAACACCTCCGAACAAAGGATTCCCCCAGGCAGGAAGCACACAGGCTTTGAAGCTGCAGGGCCACTCAATGCTCATCAAGGTGGCCAATTGCCCCATTCACACATGCCTCAAGTCGACAAGAGTTCTTTCTCCCACCTTGGACCTTCCATAAATCCTGCTTTGCTAGTTTCCAACAGAACTCACAACTTGTGAGAATGCAGATGCATCTCATGGAGCCCCACCCCCTGCAAGTTGCCATGGCTCCTCAGACGGGGAGCAGAAGCAGCAGCAAGACTCCTGCCAGTCCCCCTGCTGCCAGAAGGGAGAAGAGGCAGGCCACCCTAGAGGGGTGGGGCATGAGCAGGGGCAAAGGCAGAGTGGGTGCCCACTATGAGGGAGATAACCCAGCACCTGGGAGAAATGCTGGCTCTTGGCGACCAGCCCTTCCTGATGGTGGAACAGGCAGGGGTTTGTTGCTTGGTGGTGCTGGTTGCTCCCCACTACAAGTTCCCCTCCCGTACCACCTTCTCCAGGACAATGGTGCCATTCCTGTATCGGGGCTGTAGGGAATGCATGGAACAGTTGCTGTATAGTGCCAGCCAGACATTTGGTCCAGCTGTGATGGTGGACACATGTACCTCTTCCTCACTGGGCATTGGTGGGAGAGAGAGGACACCAGGGTGACAGGGCATCGCTGGGCCCTGCTCCATGTAGAAGTGCTTGACAAGGCCCACACTTATACGGCAATCTGCCAGGCCACAGAACGCATGCTGGAGAGGTGGATGTCTAGGAGATGGCATCTCACGACGATTTTATGATAACAGATAATGGGGCAAATATAGTGCAGGCAGTGGAGGATGCTGGCTTCCACATGTTGCACATTTTGCACCTTACCATCCTTGAAGGGGTAGGGCTGGCTAGTTTGCTCTCTACAGAAACCATATGACAGGCACCATCTGCTCTGGCAACTTGGCCACATGCTGGAAGGATGAGCTGGTGTCAGCAGTGAGGGCAGTGTACCTGCAGAGGGGTGGAGAGAGAGAAGGTGTAGCTGGCACACCTGGCGCCACCACCTCACCACCCTCATCCACACCAGGGTCTATTTTATTTCTTACCCCTTTTTTAAAAAATCCACTACCCTTTCCCTATATCACCTCTCAACTCTGACATGCTTCTGCCCCCATATCCAGCAAGTCAGACCTGCAATGATCCTACTTACCTGCCTGCTTCCTCTGACAAGACCAGCATTTCACTCTACAAGTATGCTTTGCTTGCTTGCTTATTGCTTATAAGTCTCATTAAGTGATTTAGGTTAATCATAATTACTTGTGCTTAAATTGAAAAAAATCTTTAAAATCAGTGGATGACCAAAATGCTCTGAAACCTTGCAGGATTAATGCCCTGCTTGTGTTGTCTCATTGTGCAAAAATTCAAGGGGATACAGTAGAGTCTCACTTATCCAACATAAACGGGCTGGCAGAACGTTGGATAAGTGAATACGTTAGATAACAAGGAGAGATTAAGGAGAAGCCTATTCAACATCAAATTAGGTTATGATTTTACAAATTAAGCACCAAAACATCATGTTATACAACAAATTTGACAGAAAAAGTGGTTCAATACACAGTAATGCTATGTAGTAACTACTGTATTTATGAATTTAGCACCAAAATATCACAATGTATTGAAAACATTGACTACAAAAATGCATTGGATAATCCAGAATGTTGGATAAGCGAGTGTTGGATAAGTGAGACTCTACTGTACCTCTTTTAGTTTTAAAAAAAATCTGGAAAACTTTTAAAAATCAGCGAATGACCAAACTGTTATAAAACCTGGCAGGCTTAAAATCATAAATGCTGCCTACAAGTGGGCCAAGTTTCATCCTTAGCTGTAAAATGATGGAGAAATCAGCCTCACAATTTTCCCCATTGTCACTAATGGAACGAATCATATGAAGCAATTATGAAGCTTCAGAGATTTGGATTACGAAACAAAATGGCACTCCTTTGAATCTTTACAAATCAAAGCAGAGGCCATCTAAATCTCCAACACAAATTATTAATCAGATTTCAGCCGTTCACACACCTCTAGTAAATATTAGGGCTGTGCAAAAACAATTCATTTATGGGTCGTAAGTGTGATTAGTTAAATCTGGATTTATGATTCTAGGGGAGAGAGGAGCAGCGGGTAGTACTCCAGCTGGTACTCTTCCCTCTCTGTCTCCCTGCAGGAAGCTGGGAGATACCAGGGGACAAGGCATGTCCACCCTGAAATTAGCGCACTGCCTGCCCTCCTGCTTTTCTTTCTCCTGGCCTTGGGACAGACAGAAGGATACCCCATCAGAGGAAGATGTGCTCAAATCTTTAGCAGAGTGTGGCAGCAGCCTCCTGCAGCCTTTGAGCAGCAGTGAGGAGTTGTCCCCACTCCTCTGCCTCCTCCTCACAGTGCCCCATGCATCCTCCCTCCTTCCCCCATTACACTGGGGAAATGAGACAAGGTGCCCTGTCTCTGTCCCCATCAGAGAGGGGAAAGGGCAGCATTATCCTTTTCACCATCAGATGGAGAAAATAAGTTTAAAATGAAGGTAGCTGCATCGGACACTTACCCAAGCGTAGGCTTTCTTGGCACTTCAAGCATCAATGGGGTGGGACCTGCCAAGTGTCATGTGATGGTGCTCTGAAGGTCTCATCCCCAAAGTGCTGCAAAGGGGCAATTTGTCCCAGTGTGATGAGGTGGCATGTCATTGTAGCACCAGGGTTTACAGTCCTCTATGCTCTGAATCCACCTTTTGGCTAAAAGAAAGTAGGAAAGATTAAATGTACATTTACCTATTTCCCACAGAAATAATAGCTTCATTTCACCTTTATCTAAGAACATTCCTCCTTTAGTATAGATTTCTGTCCTAACCTTCAATCAGGAAGATATTGTATGAGGGGGCAGGGGGACAACTGAGTAACAAGCTTTGAGTAACTGATTGATACTTTATGCATAACACTTAATGACATCATCAGAGGTCATTCCTGGTCCCAGGTTTTCTGCTGGAAACTTCCAGACCTTGAACGATCCTGAATTAGCAACCTTCATCTTTTTTTTTCTTTTTTTGCTTTTTGGTCTAACAAAAGTTTCTTATTTCCTCATGAGAAGTGCAATACATAAAAAAACTAGAGGAAGGAAGACAGCAGAACTTCCTTGGCCCCTTCTGCTGGTTCTGTTAATATTCTCCTCTGTGTGGAACCTCCTATAATAGGCTGTACCTTCTTATATTCAAGTGTATGCTAGTTTGGGAAGAGCAGAAACATGCTGGGCCTTTTTACGGCATTTGATTATAAATAAATGTATCCCTTGTAGGCCTTTTTCCTCTGAAGTAAATTTGTCTGGTAAAGCCAATGAGCATGATTCCCTACTTTAAAATGTTTTAAAGAAAGAAAACTCACATCTCTTTGAGTGACTGAATAAATGAGAAGATCATTTGAATTACCTACTTCCACCTTACGTCTGAAGTTAGCATTGTTTGCAATGATAAAGTAGAAATATTCTGACGAGCTGTCTGACTTGTTATGAATCTGAACTTTTTATTGCATTTTTCCTTATGCCCTCTGCTGAAACAAAATGTTACCAAGAAGAAAGATTAATTTCACACTTGGCAAAACTCGGCACTTGGCAGCAATTTGTATAGCACTGCAGAAAAATAGAAAGTGACTCATCAACCATCCTTAGGCTCTGTACCAGCTTTTCTATTCTGTCTTTGCAAGGCATACAATTTAGAATTTTTTGTCATTTGAATACATTTTATCACTATCAAAATGCTAAACTGAACTTAAGAGGAAGTGATATCCTCTCCATTTAGCTTTGAGAGTATAATCAGCTTTATAGCAGGTCAACTACTTCCACTAAAAGCAGGATGTTCTCATGATAAGAAGAAGAAGGCAGAATTGTGTTCCTCTTGTGGAACAGCAGCTAAATCTCACGGCATGTGGTTTCCCAGTAACTGGGTTGTGCTGCAACAAGGGACATATGTAAATGAAATTTCTCTAACAATTGAGTTAAATGTGGGTGCATAATTTCTAATTATGTGAAACTATTTATGGATAAGGTTATATAGGTGCCACAGAAGGCAGACTGATAGTGGCAGGAAGATTTAATGAGAATGGAAAGCTTGGAAATACATGGGGCATCAATACACATAGCTGAAAATCCCAGGTTAATGAGGAGTAGCTACACTACCTGCCTTCATCCTGCAGCAGAGTCCAGACCATCCAGCTGGATCAAAACCAGTTTGGTCCTATTTAATGATCACCTTATACCAACTTCTCCCATGAAAAGCTTCCCTTTAGAATCTATTCTGAAGGTCTCACAATGTGATGTGGTCATATGAAGGAATACAATCTTCCAAATAACATGGCCCAAATCATGAAGGGCATTCTAGGCCAAACATTGTAATCTGGGTTGTGCACATAAACAAACTTGCAGCTTGTGAAGCTGTTGTAACATGAGACTCACTTGTGCCATCTCTCCATTCAAGGAAATGTGACCAAGAGGTAACAGAATACAAAATGGCAAAAATGTAAGTTTGGCTATCAGTACAAAGCAATGAAAAATTCATTTCAAAGGTGTTGTACAAATACAGCATTCACATTTCACACATATGCTTATGAAAATAAATATATTTTGCTAGATCATTGTGCTATTTTATTTTCTTGGTATCAACCATAAACTCCTTTCCTATCAGCAAGATGAATCTGCACTATGAAATTTAGCAACAGAAGAAGATGCTGTATTTATGTTCAGATCCTTTTAGGTGGAATAAATCTAGCCCTTGAGAATATTAAAATGTGCCATTATGTAGAATAAGTGAAATGAATTATTAATCTGGAAATTGGGTACAACATAAGTAGTAGCAAAGTACTCTTTTTGACACTGTACAAGAAAGATGACTAATCAGAAAGATCTTTTCTGGAGGTGAAAGCAACTTGGTTCTCTTTTCCAACTACCGTATATACTTGAGCATAAGCCAACCCAAATATAAGCCGAGGCACCTAATTTTACCACAAAAAACTGGGAAAACTTATTGACTCAAGTATAAGCCGAGGGTGGGAAATGCAGCAGCTACTGGTAAATTTCAAAAATAAAATTAGATACCAATAAAATTACATTGAGGCATCAGTGGGTTAAATGTTTTGAATATTTACTATATTTCAAAGAAAAACAGTAAACTAGCTCTATAAGTGGAAAAGCAACAATAACTTTATAATCATCATCATCATCATCATCAACAGCTTCATTTGTACCCTGCCCTATCTATCTCCCCCTGGGGACTCAGGCCAGCTTCCAACATAGTAACAGGCAAACGTATAATGCCTACATTGTATTTCCCCCTGAAACCTTTGCAAATCCTCTCTCTATGTGCATTTTCCTCCTGCAATATTTCCAAGCCCGATTTATCAATGTTTATATCTATCTAGACATCTGTGTGTGTGTGTGCGCGCGCACGCGCATTTTCCCTCTGCACTTGCAAACATGTGAGGGTAAAATTAATATAAAATTCATATATAAAATTAATGTATACATATAGGAACAGATATACAGGTACATGGAAATCTCTAGTTATCTATATTTACATAGGATTTGCAAAGACCTGTAAACATATGAGGGGAAAATTCATATACAGTAGAGTCTCACTTATCCAACATAAACGGGCCAGCAGAACGTTGGATAAGCGAATACGTTAGATAACAAGGAGAGATTAAGGAGAAGCCTATTCAACATCAAATTAGGTTATGATTTTACAAATTAAGCACCAAAACATCATGTTATACAACAAATTTGACAGAAAAAGTGGTTCAATACACAGTAATGCTATGTAGTAACTACTGTATTTATGAATTTAGCACCAAAATATCACAATGTATTGAAAATATTGACTACAAAAATGTGTTGGATAATCCAGAACGTTGGATAAGCGAGTGTTGGATAAGTGAGACTCTACTGTATTAATGTATTTGTAGGGGGGACATCTATATAAATATTTAGAAGCTTTGGGGCATGCATTTACCCAAGGAAGAAATGCAAGCAAAGCCCCCCTAAAAACAACTTTGTCCTCTTTTCTCCTGCCCTTTCCCACCTCTTTTCTTTCTCCCTTTTTCAAACTCTAAAAGTAGCCAGAAAAGGCTTTTTAAAACTTCTCTCCCCCTCCCAAAAAAGCCTACCTCATTTTTGTTTCCTTAGGAATAAAAAGAAATACACACCTGCTGTTGCTCTCTTTTCCCTCTTTCCCTCCCTTTGGACTCAAATGTTCTTGCAATAGTAGTAGTAGTAGTAGTAGTAGTAGTAGTAGTAGTAATGAATCGTGCAAATTTGCAAGAACATCTTTTTTCCTTCCCCTTCTACCCATGCAATCTGGCTTGCAAGGGTTTCTTTCTTTCACATTCTCCTTTCACTTTTGAAAACATTTGCTTCTTGTCTCTGTCTCTCTCTCAAAAAAAATTAAGATAACCAGCCTGGGAGTAGAAGCAAAGAAGGGAGGTTTTGGAAAAGAAAACATACTGTGACCTCCTGCTGGCTTGACCTTGACCCGAATATAAGCCGGGGAGGCTTTTTCAGCTCATAAATAAGGGCTGAAAAACTCGTCTTATCTTCGAGTATATACGGTACATCCTTAATTTCTGTTGTCGTTTTTCACTTGAGCTGCTGGATTGAGAAGAAGGAATGTTTCTAACAGACTGGAAATGCTGGCTTGATGAACTATTTTCATTTGCGTGTGAAATGCAAGTGTTGTGTGGACATACATTATATTCTCATGGCCAGACTCATTTAAAGAAACATTCATACCAAGCACTATTGCAGATCTTTAAATGGCTTCTTTATTATTTTTCTTTTCATTATTGTGCCTCTGCAGGAACTATATTGAGGAAAATCAGGGGATCAGCAGAATGCTGCTCCTATTTCAGAGCTTTTGTTAGGGCCTGTGTGGCCGTATTAACATGAACAGTATTTCACCAAATCCCATTTGTCATTATTTGGAGCCATTTCCTCAGCAGGTTATCACAAAATACCAAGGACAAGTTGGGTTGACTATTACCTGAATGAAACCAAGAATAAAAGAGTGTGTTCTTCTTGTAGAAAGAAACCTGCTTCAGTCAAAATGGAGGAAAATTACTGCAAATACACTGTGCATATGCTCATCTAAACAGGGCCAATCATAGGCATATAATAAGCTTTCCAGCCTTCTATTTTGCTTCCATTGTTCAGCTTTTTCTTTGAGTAAACCATCATAATAACTACACTATTACTAAATTCTGTTGACCTTTTTTCATTATGTCTTGAAAACAGAAGTGATTCACAATAGAAAGAATCTGGAGGTCCTCCATTCCACAAGAATGAAAAGCACCCCCAAATGTTGCGGCTACCCACAGACAACTACAGCAAATCAACTACGGCAGACTCTAATAGAGACCATTATCTCTCCATTTCCACTCATCCTGTCCCCTGCCTTGGGGCTGCCTCGGAGGACAGCAGCCCTAGAAATGGTAACACATGACATCCTTTTGTTTAGCAGCAGTCATTCAGGACCAACAAAGAGACTATTTCTGGCCATAAGAAAACCTGTTTTGTCCAGTAATTACTTTTTTAAAGTAATTCATTCTATTACATGTTAGCATTAGAAGAGTAAAGCATTTCTGTGGTTCATTGCAATGATGAAAAGAAATAACTCACTGTGTTTTTGTTGCACTACTTGTTCCTCTTCCATTATTTTCTAGTATGTGGGGGTGTGTCGAGCAGGAACACCCCCACATTTTCTTATCTTACTGATAAGAAAATGACATAAAATATTAAATTCCCTAAGAAAATAAATCTTTAAAATATCCTTTTTAGTAACTTCTGAAAATAATGAGAAATAATTGCACAAGTAACAACACTTTCAGAGGAGGCCACTGAGGAGATTCAGGGGGATGAAGCACCGTGCCGGGGAGAGAGGTCAGGTGGAGTGTCGGATAGAAGATTTGCCTACATCTGTGATTAGCCCAGGTGAAATGCAGTAAACATGTGTTGGAGAAGAGACTCAATTTGGGGAGTGGGACAATTTGGGAACACAGGCACAGCAGGGTAGTAGTAGTGGGCCAACTACGCAGTTTACATTATCTGTCAGTCCTGCTATCCATGGTATCTCTAGTTTAACTTTGTCCAGGGGCAGACCCACCTTCTACTCAGATGTATGAATTGGATGGCATTGGGCCTAGGAATAATCATTCTTATGGTGCTGTGCTTTATTTTACTATCTGAGGAGCAAACACTCCCTTTGGGTGATCACTTGCTTCAGTCTGCTAGAGATAAGATTTTAATGAGGATTATGTAGATTACTTTTTCTTTCTCTATAGAGAAATGGAAAAGATCAGGATGAACTAGATGGCAAGGAGAGGAATTTCCATAAGGAAAGTCAATAGAACATGGTCTACTTGGCTAATGGTATTTTTAATATATGGGGCAAAGCCATGTTGGCCATTTCCACTATCTCAGTAAATGGATATGTTGATTTTGCAAGGCCAGCCTGGATCTTTTATAATGGGACTGCAATGAACCCCAGCCTCTGCTGGAATCAGATGCAGTCACAGTTGTGGTTGTCGTTTTTTACCCCAGCATGTCGAACTGATGCTGAGTATTCACACAGTGGTCATATTGTTCAGAATGCACACACTTCAGAAATTATCCAGCACCAAGACAGGAATAGAAGCTTCTTTGCTGGGAGTTTGGGACTTAGGGTGAGTACACATGGCACATGCATATCATGTAAGCGTCACCATAAGTATTCCATATTTGGACCAAAGCTGTCTCCGTATCTTGACCAAGCCTGAAACTATGTCAAGGCTGTCCTGGGATTGATATGAAGCATGGCTTTGGACTGACATCTTCGGAATTGTTTCTCCTTTTTAAATAGCAATATTGATTTGGGAAGGGAAGCCAGGTAATTCCTCTATTCATTTTTTTTGTTACAATATGGGATCATTGGGTTCTTCTTGGGGTTCTGATGTTTTCCCAGAGGAAGCTGAGGCAAGGGTCTGGGTGAGTCGCTGTCTCAATTCCTCATTCACCAGGTTAGTTCCCTATTGCTTCTCACATAGTTTAAATCATTTAAATACAATACAGTCCTTGTATCCATGATGAATATGTTCTAAGAGCCTACTGTGAATACCTGAAACCATGAATAATAGTGAACTCTATATTTTGAATATATTTGGGCTGGAGGAATATCCTAGAATTTCCTTGGAGGACCTTGACAGCCTTAGAAACACTTCCAGGATTTTTTTTCTTTTTTCTTTTTTGGAATGTGGGTACTTGAGTTGTACTAAAGTTAATAGATCAATAGAGCGCTCCTTCGTCAACCCCATTCTTTTGAGTGTCGTCTGTTTGTTCCCATTGTGAGTCAACAAAGGCTGTATAGCATTTATAATAATAATATCCAGTTTGAAAACTTTCTCTGGGACTATGAGACATACTTATTGACTCAGTCTTGACTTGTGATTTTTAGACTTTTGACACTTTCAACCAGCTGTAACAAAACGTATGAAAGCAGATGGTGTGAGAACACATGCACAAAATAAACCCAAAAACCAAAAGCATTTTAAATGCACAATCTAGAAGTATTTTCTTATTGCCATGTACTATATTTTACTCTCTAATTACTTCAGTCCTGTTAATTTATACTGATTTTATCTGAGCTGTATATTTTAACTTTGCAAAAGCAATGAGGCCAATCTAATTAATGCTGTTAATATTAGTACCTATAGAGCACATCTGCTCAGTTAAAACATATTCCCTAGTGCTTATGTAAAAGGTGACACATTTTCAAGTTTAATATGATATTTACCACAACTTTGTTTATGAATCAAGAATAGTGGATATTATTGTTACCCATAGGTCAATCCTATACGTGTTTATTCAGGAATAAGCCACCTAGAATGCAAGGGGCCATACTACTTGGTAAGAGTACATAAGGATCTTGGCAGTAAATGAAACAATGCTTTTTGCTTTTTTAAAAAAAGTGGTAAAATAAGCAGCTATGCTTTGCACACAAGTTAAAAAGACTTCTTTTTCCTTTTAGAAGTGTCAACTTGGCATGATACATGATATCATCACCTAGTTTCAAGAAGAAAAAATCTCACATAAACCAGGATAGTAAATCATGAAGCACCCTGGCATAGGCACAGGCCATTTTTCAACAATGTAGTGACATGACACACAGTTCCAGGAAAAAATATGGAAGTAAGCAAGCTTGAAAAGTGACAAAAATACTCAGCTAGTGTTCAGAGATATGACATTTTGCAACTGTAAATCTTTGAGTGTTAAGACACAGGAAGTTGCCTTACCACAGAACAGACTAATTTTAAACCAATTTTGTTTACTCTGGCCAAGTCTTCAGTTTTTTCCCCATCACCTGCTACTTGATCCTTTTAAATTAGGGATACCAGCACATAATGCCCTGAATGAAAGGTTTAAATCATTTTAATACATAATAGTAAAGTTAAAAAATATACCATGTACACCCCACAAAAGGCTCCCTGCCATCAATTAATCATGAAAAGCCTGTCTGACTAAAAAGATATTTGTTTACCAACAAAAGAATCCAGCCCAACCTCCATAAAGGCAATTGTACAAACTGGGAGCAGCTACTGAAAACGTATCTCTTTTTAGTGAAGACGGGCTATGATGGCAGTGGGAATGACGGTGCATCTACCACAATAAAATAAATGCAATTTAACACCACTTTATAGCCAAGGGTTAATACTATGGAATTATGGAAGTTGTCCTTTTACAAGGTCTTGAGCCTTCTCTGCTAAAGAGTGTGATTGATTAGGTGATCCCTCACTGTCTGAGTATGATGGCCCTCCAAGTGTAGTGTCTTGGCGGTGGGTTCATAAGTGACTGTGGAGTCCTATTCCTGACCCGCATGTTCTTCTACAGTGAGGGTATCTGTTTCCAGGTGGAAGACCGTCCCAGTCAGGGTTAGCTTGACACACCTTCCTCTTGGCACATTACTCCTTTTCGCGCCTCTTCGAATTCCACTGCACTGCTGGTCACAGCTGACCTCCAGTTAGAGCTCTCAAGGACCAGGGCTTCCCAGTTCTCAGCGTCTATGCCACAGCTTTTAAGGTTAGCTTTAAGCCCATCTGTAAATCTCTTTTCCTGTCCACCAACATTCCATTTTCCATTCTTGACTTGGGAGTACAGTAACTGGCCACATTCAGACAATGTGGCCAGTTCAGTAGAGTTGATGGCGTAGGAGCATCACTTCAATGCTGGTGGTCTTTGCTTCTTCCAGCACGCTGACATTTGTCCACCTGTCTTCCCAAGAGATTTGCAGGATTCTTCAGAAGCAACACTCGTGGAATCGTTATAGGAGTTGAGTGTTTTGTTTGGTTTTTTTTGTTTGTTTTTTTCATGTCAGGAGCAACTGGAGTTGCTTCTGGAGTGAGAGAATTGGCTGTCTGCAAGGACGTTGCCCAGGGGACGCCCGGATGTTTTGATGTTTTTACCATCCTTGTGGAAGGCTTCTCTCATGTCCCCGCATGGAGCTGGAGCTGATAGAGGGAGCTCATCCACACTCTCCCCAGGTGGGATTCGAACCTGGCAGCTTTCAGGTCAGCAACCCAACCTTTCAAGTCACTTAGTCCACTACGCTATCTGGGGGCTCCAGGAGTTGAGTGTGATGTCTGTAGACAGTCCATGTTTTGCAGGCATATAACAGGGTTGGGAGGACAATAGCTTTATAAACAAGCATCTTGGTATCTCTATGGATGTCCCAATCCTCAAACAGTATCTGCTTCATTCGGAAGAATGGTGCACTTGCAGAGCTCAGGCGGTGTTGTTTTTCAGTGTCAATTTTGACTTTTGTGGAGAGGTGGCTACCAAGGTAGTGGAAATGGTCAACATTTTCTAATGTTAACACCATTAAACTGTATTTCTGGCCTTGCAGAGGGATTGGTTGGTGTCTGCTAGAAGAGCACTTTGGTTTTCTCGTTCAATGAGAGGCTAAGCTTCTCGTATGCTTCTGCAAGGTGTTTAGAGTGGCTTGTAGGTCTTCTTTAGAATGTGCACAGACAATGTTATCATCAGCATATTGGAGTTCTATAACAGATGTTGTTGTGACCTTGGTTTTGGCTTTCAATCTGCTGAGGTTTGCCATCTGTCTGATAGATGATTTCTACTCTGGTGGTAAGCTTCCCATCAACACGATGAAGTATCATAGCGATGAAGATGGAAACACATCCCTGCTTGACACCTGATTCCACCTTAAATGGGTCACTTTAGGAGCCATTGCTGTCCAAGACTGTTGCCATCATATCATCGTGGAGGAGCCGCAGGATCTTCACAAATTTGTCAGGGCACCCAATTTTTTGGAGGATGGTCCAGAGAGCTCTGCAATTCACTAAAGAGTGTAAGTGCCTAACCAAACTACAACTTCTAACATTCTATAGCATTGAGCTATGGCAGTTAAAGAGGTGTCAAACTGCATTAGTTCTACAATGTAAATGCAGCCTAAGAGAAAGTCCTTCCACAAAGATTTTAAGACTCTGGCAAGTTCATAGAGAGAGATACCATCTTTCAGAAAGTCTGGACTGATGTTGTGTCCCCAAATAAGTAACTGTATTTGTTTACCAGACTTTAGGAAAGTTGCTTTTTGGATTACAGTTCGCACAATCCCCCTGACAGCTTGGCCACGGGCTATGCTAGCTGGAGTGTTCTGGGTATTGTAGTTCACAATTTCCAGAATCTGCTCTTTTCATGAGAAAACATGGCCACCCAGTTGCAATGAATTCCACAAGCTATTCTATGGCATGGACAAATTCTGTGAAAACCAGCTGCCAACTTGCAGCACATTATCTTTCATTAACTGTGCCCTTTTTAAAAAATTGGAAGTACTTTGGCCAAGGATCCGTGTGATTAAGCTTTCTGCAGCATAATTCTAGGCATTATATATTATAGCTTTGGGCCGGTGGTGAAATAGTGACTGTCATTCACTTTTGACTTCAAGGCTCCATTAGCGTAATTACCTAGGAGACTGATTGCTCCTCTTAATAACATTCTTGCATCCCATACAATAATGAGGGGGTGCAGAGTGGCTTACTATTTTTCTGATCAACTCCTTCTCTCCAGTGAACTTCCTATTAGCAACTCTGTAACATACCTGTATTGTAGGTGTCTTTTTTCCCCAACAGAGCTAATACCAGCATTGAGGGGCAATTTCAATCAGAGAAAAACCAGTAAAGGAAGGTGAATTAAACAACTTCTTGCCTCGTGCCAGAACTCAATCCAATTGTTGATTGTTGTTGTTCTTGATGTGTTCCTTCAAGTCATTTCCAATATGGTGACCCTAAGGTGGACATATTATGGAATTTCTTGGCAAGATTTATTCAGCGGGAATTTGCCTTTGCTTTCATCTGAGGCTGAGAGCATGTGGCTTGTCCAGGAGTCAATACTCTCTTTTTCAATAGGGGTCTCAGTCATACCTTTCCTGCAGTATGAATGCTGTAGTTCTCTCTGATCCTTGGTCTTTTTCAAAATACTCTGTCCTTTCCCACACCATATTTTAACTAACTAGCAGATAAGAATTAATGGCCATCTTTCTAATCTAATCCCCTTTGTTCTTTTGAGCACAAGCAGTAATAATCACATTTTAATTATTTTCCTCTAGAAGAACAACTAATTAAAACCATAATGTCTTTCTTGAATACTCATTAGAAAACGTATTTTTCATCTCACAAGTAATCTTAACTCGGTAAGTGGAACTACTCACCTCTGCAAAGCTGAATTTTGTTGATTTTCTGGATTGAGGCCACTGATGGCATGATTCATAAACTTGCACATTGTACATTTTCATTTAGCAAGTCTATAATTAAGACAAATCTTGAGTCAACACTAGATTATAACTATAATTGATGTCAGGGTTTTTAAAAAGTCAAGGCAACATTGGTGCCTAACACAGGGAAGTTACATTTGCTAGTATAGTGTGCAAAGTACAAGCAAAAGCAGTCTGTCCCCAAAAACTACTTCGGTAAAAAAATTTCTGATATTACAGAAAACTATTGATAGGACCCCAAAGCTAATATTTTATTCATGTAAATTTCATCCCTTGATACAATTAGTCATGAGTTATGTGGGATGAAAACTATGATAAGAAACTGACTCTTCTCCTTCATCAATAGATTTGACTTTCACCAATTTTCCTGCAATAAGCAATGTTTTTTTAAAAAAATAAAGCTAGCACTTTGAGTTGGATCCAGAAACAAGCTTGTAGGTAGTGCAAATGACAAAGCAATGACATATTACATTCAGGTTAGCAAGCCCCAGTTTATTGTCCTTCATCACAGATTTCAATATCAGCTTCAAGCCACAGTTCAAACAAGCAGGTGCACCATGAGGCAGAAGAAGAGAATAGATTGATGCAGGATATTGGGGATAAAGATCTCTTGTTGCAGAGATGCCTCATTTGGTTCAGGACCATGGAGAGCAACCCTACAGCTGTAATACAGACAAGTTATAGTCAGGAATAAGTTGTCAAGGCCCCTTCTATATTGCCATCTAATTTATCAAAGCAAATAATCCACATTATCTGCTTTGAACTGGATTATATGAGCCTACACTGCCATATAATTCAGTTCAAAGCAGAAAATAAGGATTTTATATGGCAGTGTAGAAGGGGCCCAAGAGAAAGCAACTGGCAGATATTTTTACGAAAGTGATTTTGAAATCTCTGCCTCCTAGATATTGTTGGATATTGCCTTCTTCTGGAAAGTGAATGTGGAACCAATGTGGACCTCTTCTAAATTTGTCATCTTCTTGCTCCCTAGTGGCACCTGAGGTTCACCCAATCATGTCAGGGACAGTACCTCTGATTCAGAAGGATCCCGATTCATCAGAGTCACTATTTCTGGAGGCTTCAGTTCCTGAGGGCTAATCATTCTGTTCCATGGACTACAAACAGAAATTAACAGATGCTTTTCATTTCATTAATCCAAATGAAGGTGACTAGAGAAGGTTACTATAGCTCTATCCCTTTTCAGATAGGGTCATAACTGGTATATCAGCCTAAATGGACCAGAGTAATTCCATCTCATTGACATGACCAAGATTAATATAAGAGCATCCATGGATTTTGGTTTCCACGGGGGATCCTAGAATCAAACCTCAGTGGATACCAGGGTCCACTGCATGCTGAGCTTGTGGGTAGACAACTTAATACACATGGTAGCATGAATGTAGGAAGGCTCAATTGTTGCACCTCAGCCAGAGTTCACCTTGCCCTTAGCATCAACCATGACTCCCAAAGAAATAATAAATCAGTTTATTGAAGAAAGTAAATATAAAAGGGAAAAATTACCAAAAGGGATAAGAAAGGCAAAATCCAACAGGCAATCAGAAAAGGTAGTCCATAAGTAAAAAGCCCAATCAAGCTGGTAAGGAGTAAAACACTTACAATAAGTCAAATAATCCACAAGGTACAAGAAAGCAAGACTCATAACATGAGCATGAATCCAGGGAAACAGGAATCAAACATGAACATGAATCCAGAAAACCCATGAACTTCGGCTAAAACATGAACTGGAAACAGGACTAGAGATCCTCTCTACCTAGCAGCATTGCCTGATCTGAAGCCTCAAAGAAACACTCTCTCATTTAAGGACTGTAAAACATGAATGCATTCTTTGAGCTTGACTTTCTGACTTCCTCTGAGCTTTCTTCTCACTGAGCCTTTTGGATTTCCTGCGCTGGATGTTTTCCTCCCTCAAAACAAGCCGGGTACCCCTGTCGAACACACCTTCTCTCTCAAGCAAGCTATCTCGGCCTTCCAGGTCTTTATCAGGAGTTGCTAAACTATGTAGGTGAAAAGTCATCTCCACCATTCACTGTCTCTCCCTGCCTGCTGAACTGCAAAACAGTTTCACTTTCAAGCCCTGTCTCGCAGACAGAATCTTGATCTTAAAACCTCTCATTTCCCTCAGTGAAAGAACCATCCACCACTCTCCTAGGCCTTCCAGGCTCTGGAATCCCAATCCCTTTATCTTCATCTATGTGAACCACAACATCAATGCAGATATACACAGGGGCAGTTCAACCGCGAGGCAAATTAGGCAGTTGACTGAGGCACCATCCTCTAGCGGGTGCCGTTGAGGCACCTCCTGCCTCTGTGGCCGTGGCCTGGCCTGCCTCCGCAAGGAAGGAGTTCACCACTTTGGGGAGCAGAGAAATGCCGCTTCTCTCCTTCCCAAAGCGGCAACCCTCTTCCATCTCGCAAGGAAGGAGGTTGCCGCTTTGGAGAAAAGAGAAACGCCGCTTCTCTCCTTCTCAAAGCGGTGATCCCCTTCCTTCTCGCAAAGAAGTAGCCAGGCACTTTGGGGAGCAGAGAAACGCTGCTTCTCTCCTTCCCAAAGCGGTGACCCCCTTCCTTCTTGCAAGGAAGGAGGTCGCCACTTTGGGGAGCACAGAAACGCCGCTTCTCTCCTTCCCAAAGCAGCAACCCCCTTCCTTCTCAAAAGGAAGGAGGTCACCGCTTTGGGGAGCAGAGAAACGCAGCTTCTCTCCTTCCCAAAGCGGTGACCCCCTTCCTTCTCGCAAGGAAGGAGGTCGCCACTTTGGGGAGCAGAGAAATGCCACTTCTCTCCTTCCCAAAGTGGTGACCCCCTTCCTTCTCGCAAGGAAGGAGCCAGGCACTTTTCGGAGCAGAGAAACACCGCTTCTCTCCTTCCCAAAGTGGTGACCTCCTTCCTTCTCACCAGGAAGGAAGTTGCCGCTTTGGGGAGCAGAGAAACGCCGCTTCTCTCCTTCCCAAAGCGGCGACCCCCTTCCTTCTCGCCAAGAGGGGGGTTGCTGCTTTGGGGAGCAGAGAAACTTCTCTCCTCCCCAAAGTAGCAACCCCCTTCCTTGTTGCCAGGAAGGGGGTCTCCGCTTTGGGGAAAAGAGACAGAGGTGGTCCGAACAGCGAGATGGGCAGGGGCCCCTCTTCAACCACTGCAAATGGGCCAAGCGGCCGCATGGCGCAAGTGGCCACCCATATCGGTACTGGTTTACGGCTTGGTCCTGCCGCCTGCCTCACGACGGGTCGCCAGAGGCCCTGGCAGGTAAGAGGCCTTCCTGCCTCCGTGGCCGCAGCCTGTTCTGGCCTTTGCCCTTGAGGCCACGTCTCCAGGCTGCCTGGCCATTTTCCAGAAGCATTCTCTCCTGACGTTTCACCCACATTTATGGCAGGCATCCTCAGAGGTTCTGAGGCCTGTTGGAAGCTAGGTAAGTGAGGTTTATATATCTGTGGAAAGTCCAGTGTGGGAGAAAGAGCTCTTGTCTGTTTGAGGCTCATGTGATTGTTGCAATTGGCCAGCTTGATTAGCATTTTATGGCTTGCAGATTCAAAGCCTGGCTGCTTCCTCCTTGGGGGCATCCTTGGTTGGGAGGTGTTCGCTGGCCCTGATTGTTTCCTCTCTGGATTTCCCCTGTTTTCAGAGTGTTGTTCTTTATTTAGGCTTTTCCTTAATCCCTCCTTATTATCCAACATTTTTGCTTATCCAACACAATCTGTTTGCACAGTGTTGTGGCTAGATGTGTAGATGATAGCAGTAGAGTATATATGAAAAATTGATTTCAAATACACCCCCCCCCCGCGTCAGTCATTTCCGTAAGTCAGCAGGTGAGTGCATGCTTGCTGCATCAAACTGGGCCCAGATCTGAGGACATGACATCTATTCACAATAGGGATTGTTTTACACCGACTCTGATAATTACGCAAATGGGTATAACCAATTTTGCCCATATGGCTCCCTACAGTTATTGTATTTTGCTCAGCTATAGCTGTGTTGAGTCTTAATTTTAATTGGATTATTATAGTACAGAGGTTATTCATATTTATACAATGAATCTGCAAGGCATTATGAGTGTGAAAATTATTAGAAGCATTTTGCTGAGTAATGGGATAATGTGGATTTGTTCTGGAAGCAGTCTAGAGAAACTGCAGCTGGGCATCTGTGGTGAGAATCATCATCATAGGTGACCCCTCGTGGCCAAGTATGATTGTCTGTCAAGACCCAGGCTGCAGAGCACCAATAACCATACACAGAGGCCAGAATCTATCTAATATCTTTATTGAAGGATTATATAAAGTTAATAAAAACAAGTGTAGAAAATAGTCCAGAATTAGACCTTTCAGGAAAGGTCAGAATTAGTCCAAAAAAGCAATGTCCAATAAGAAATATTAAGGTCCAAAGTTGTAATCCAATAACCGAAACACTCACTTTGCCAAGCAAAGTGAGGGGAGATGACAAGGTCCTTTAGTCCATGAAACTTGAGCGAGGCTAGGAAATAACTTGATACTTGAAACAAGGCTTGAACGTGGAACAAGGTAACTAAGAACAAGAACAAGGTCCGTGGAATAACTTGATAAAATCCGTGGAACAAGGCAAGGATTGATCCTGGGAAACAAGGCAAAGTCCGTAGATAAACAAAGGCTGGGAAGCAAGGCGAAGGCTGGATAGCAAGGCAAGGCTTGAGCAGGAGCGAGGCTTGAATCGGAGCGCGCTGTCCAGACACAACTCGCTCCGTAGGCTGACGAATTGACTCCGCGAAGTTACTACGCGGGTAAAACACCTAAATAGAGTCTAACTTTCCCGCCGAAGCAGTTCTCTGGGAATCAGAACCGAAAGCTAAACTCTGAGACCAGATGTGAGACTCCCCAAAGATTCTCACGAGAAGCAGTCTTAATTGGCCACATTCTTAGCTGCAATCCTCGCACTCCTGCGCGAAGCTGATTCCAAACTTCTCTGTTGTTTACAAAACTCCCGGCGCAAGAACACGGGAGAAGTAGGCTCTGGGCTTGTTTGACATACTTCTGGGAGACAACTTTCTTGCAGGTGCAAGGTTCCCAGATCTGCCTGGGAAAGATCTGGCTGAGAAGAATCCAGTTCAGACTGGGAAGGTAAAAAACCCAAGTTTTCATCTTCATCAGGAATTACAATGTCCTGAGCAGGACTACAAGGCCCATGGGTCATCACACTATCCCCCTCCTCAAGGCCCCTCCCAAACTGGGGCCCTCTCCCCGAGGCGCGAGGTCGCGGTTTGGTGGGATAGGTCTGATGAAAGCGACGGGTTAGATCAGGAGCATGGACTGTGGAGGCGTCTTCCCAAGAGCGTTCCTCAGGGCCAAAACCCACCCAGTCAATGAGATATTGTAGGCGGCGGCGGTGAAAGCGAGAATCCAAAATGTCCTCAACCTCGAACTCCTCCTCCCCATTCATCAAAACAGGAGGGGGGGCTGGTTGGTCTGTATCAGGTCGCACACCATCCGCCGGAAGGAGCAGGGAACGGTGAAACACTGGGTGAATGCGCATTGAACGCGGAAGTTGGAGTTGAAAGTCACGGGGTTTAATTGCGCCACCACTGGATAGGGGCCAATGAAACGGGCATCTAACTTCCGGCAAGGGCGGTGGGAGGGCAGGAAGCGAGTGGACAGAAAAACCCGATCTCCTACCTTGATTTCGGGGCCCGGCTGGCGATGTTTGTCAGCGTGGCGTTTATAGTCCTCCTTGGCTTGGTCCAGTTGCTGGAGCAAAAGTTGTTGCACCGCTGTGAGTTCCTGCAGCCAATCCTTTGCTGCGGGAACTTCTGAAGTTTCAATGACAGGGGGGAAGAAACGTGGATGGAAGCCGTAGTTTGCAAAGAACGGCGTTTCTTTTGTAGAAGCTTGAACTCCATTGTTGTAGGCAAACTCAGACAGTGGTAACAGAGAAGCCCAATTGTCCTGTTGGTAGTTTACATAACAGCGAAGATACTGCTCCAAAGTGGCATTGGTGCGCTCCGTTTGCCCATCTGTTTGGGGATGATGAGCTGAAGATAAGCGAGAGTCTATGCCCAATAGTTTTTGTAGTGCCTTCCAAAAACGAGAGGTGAATTGAGATCCACGGTCTGTGACTAAACTCTTGGGCAATCCATGTAGTCTGAAAACATGTTGAAGAAATAGATCCGCAGTTTCTTTGGCCGTGGGGAGGCCTTCACAGGGAATGAAATGGGCTAACTTGGTGAAAAGGTCCACCACCACCAAGATCGTGGTGAATCCACAGGAAGGTGGTAGGTCAGTGATGAAATCCGCGGAAATTATTTCCCATGGGCGAGATGGGGTAGGAAGGGGGTGTAAAAGCCCTGAGGGCTTCTCCCTTCGTATCTTGGAGCGCTGGCATACTGGGCAGGTGTTGACATATTTTTCCACATCCTTGCGGATCTTGGGCCACCAAAAATCCCTTAGGATCAAATGCATAGTTTTAAATAGTCCGAAGTGTCCTGCTGGTTTGCAGTCATGACACAGACGAAGCGCTTTTTCCCTGCCCGGTCCGGGTGGGATATAAACATGATTTCTATAGCAGAGCAGCCCATCTTTAAGCGAAAAGGGAAAGTGCAGACCTTGGCGAAGTTGGTCCTGCGCCCAGGCATCTGCTTGCTGACTAGCCCTGATTTCTTGAGCACAGATGAGTCCTGGAGTAGGGAAAGTTGAACCAATGGGAATGGATTTGGTGTTCCCCACCGTGAGCGTGGCAAAGTTCTCGGGTTGTAGCAGTTGGGATTCAAAGGTCTCCTTGCGTCCTGCAGCGTATTCCGGTTTACGTGACAGGGCGTCTGCTTGCTTGGTTTGGGCTGGGGTCACATAGTGGATCTGGAAGTTGAAACGTTCAAAGAATAAAGCCCAACGTTGCTGCCTCTGATTTAGTTTGCGGGCAGTTCTTAGATGTTCTAGATTACGATGATCTGTGTGGACTTCAATGGGAAATTTGGCCCCTTCTAGCCAATGTCTCCAAGTTTCAAAGGCTGCCTTTATGGCCAGTAGTTCTTTTTCCCAAATGGTGTAATTCCTCTCTGGTGTGGTTAGTTGACGAGAATAAAAGGCACAGGGATGGAGGTGATCTCCCACCGGTTGTAAGAGTACAGCCCCAATTGCCACATCAGAGGCGTCCGCTTGCACCACAAAAGGGGTTCCAGGATTTGGGTGCTGTAGAATTGGCTGGGAGGTGAATAGTTTCTTTAGTTGCTGGAACCCTTTCTCTGCTTGATCAGTCCAGCGGAAAGGCTGCTTTCCACGGATGCAGCTAGTGATGGGGTCGGACCAGCGGGCAAAATCTGGAATGAACTTGCGGTAATAGTTCGCGAACCCCAAGAAACGCTGCACCTCTTTCTTGTTAGTTGGCGCCCGCCATTCCAATACTGCTGAAACCTTGGCTGGATCCATGGAAAGCCCTAGAGGCGAGATGCGGTAACCAAGGAAATCTACCTCTTGTAGATCAAAGGCGCATTTTTCCAGCTTGGCATAAAGTCCATGATCCCGCAATCGTTGTAACACCATTTTGACGTGGTTCTCATGTTCTGATTGTGATCTAGAAAACACCAAAAAATCGTCCAGGTAGATTATCAAGAACCTGTCTAGATAGTCCTGAAAAATGTCATTGACAAAATGCTGGAACGTTGCGGGGGCTCCGCATAAACCGAAATTCATAACTCGGGACTCGAATAATCCGAATTTGGTCTGGAAGGCGGTCTTCCACTCGTCCCCTTCCCTGATGCGAACTAAGTTGTAAGCCCCCCGAAGATCCAGCTTGGTGTAAACCTTGGCTCCTCGAAGCCGATCCAGTAGATCCGAGATTAAGGGCAGGGGATAGCTGTTCCGCTTGGTGATATTGTTCAATGCTCTGTAGTCCACCACCAAGCGTAGTTCCCCTGACTTCTTCTTCACAAACATCACTGGGGAGGCGGCTGGGGATTGAGAGGGTCTGATGAATCCCTTGCGAAGGTTTGTCTCTAAGAATTCCCTGAGAGCTTCTTGCTCTGGTTCAGTCAGGGAGTAGAGATGCCCTCGCGGGATCGGGGCCCCCTCCACCAAGTCAATGGCACAGTCATAAGGTCTATGTGGGGGTAATTTTTCGGCTTCTTTCTCATTGAATACATCCCAATACTCGGAGTACTTCTTTGGCAAGGTGATGATGGGCTCGGTGTCTGTGGCGTGGCATACCTTGGCTACGAGGCAATGGTTTTGGCAGTACGGTGAAGCAAACTGCAGTTCTCTGTTGGACCAGGAGATGTTAGGGTCGTGGAGAGTCAGCCATGGAATTCCCAAAATCACAGGGAAATGGGGGACCTCGGTAACAAAGAAGGAAATCTCTTCCATATGTTCCCTTATCCACATCCTGGTGGGTTCCGACCACTGACTTACGGGGCCCGTCTTGAGGGGGCGGCCGTCTATGGCTTGCACCACACGGGCATTCTTGAAATCATGATATTGTAATCCCAGAGAGTCGGCATACTCTCTATCGATGAAATTGTTGGTAGCTCCAGAGTCTATCATGGCGTGGATCATGACGGGTCCCCTTTTTGCTGACCATAATGTGACCACGAGAAGGAACAGGACCCCGGTTGGCGGCTCTTGGATGGATTTTTTGACCGGGTTGGCGAGCCTCTCTACACCCGGTCGTTGGCTTCCCCCGCCGGCTGTGTGCCAGTCGGCTCAGACGTCTTCGTCTCCGTGGAGGACGCCGCCGCAAGACGGGCGGCAGGCTTCCCTTTGGCTGGGCACTCTCTGGCGAAGTGGCCCCCGTTCCCGCAGTACCAGCAGAGGTTTAAGCGTTGACGACGGGCCTTCTCGGCGGCCTCTAGTCTGGGACGCACATTGCCCAACTGCATCGGCACCTCCTCGCCTCCTCTGGGGTATGGGGTTGGCGGTGGGGGTCTCCAGACCGGACGTGGCTGAACGCTGGCGGGAGCGGGGGGTTTTGCCCCGGCTCTACCGCCCTGGCCTCGAACCCACTGTTTCCTGTTGACAATCATGACTTCAGCCCGTAAACATTGATCAATGAGTGCCTCGAGGGTCTGGGGAGGATCCACCTTGGAGATTTCTTCCAGCATTTCAATGTTGAGACCCTCCCGGAATTGTCCCCTGAGGGCTACATCGTTCCAGCCGGTGTTGTGGGCCAGCACTCGGAACTCGGCTATATACTGAGACATAGGTCTGTCTCCTTGGAAAAGGCGACGGAGTTTGTGACCGGCTGCCTCCAAATTGTCCTCGATTCCCCAAGTCTCCTTGAGGTGGTCCAAGAAGCGTTGCGCTGATCTTAGGTGTGGAGAGGCTTGGTCGTACAGTGCCGTCGCCCAGCTGGCCGCTGGCCCGTCTAGAAGACTGTAAACCCATGCCACCTTGATGTCTTCTTGGGGAAACTCGGCAGCACGGGCCTCTAGATAAGCTTGACATTGGCGACGGAAGACATGAACCTTAGAAGCTTCTCCAGTAAACTTGGTTGGCAACGCCATGGCCGGAAGACGAATTCCGCGTTCCTTCAAACCCCTTATTTCTCCATCCTGTGCATTGAGCTTATCACGGATTCGGTCCACCTCATCCTTGTCGATGGTGTAGGTAATCGGCTGGCCGCTCGGCCCAGGTACGACTCCGGTAGACATTCTGGCCGAGGTTAATTGGTGCTTAGGGTGGCGGAGTCAAACTGTCAAGACCCAGGCTGCAGAGCACCAATAACCATACACAGAGGCCAGAATCTATCTAATATCTTTATTGAAGGATTATATAAAGTTAATAAAAACAAGTGTAGAAAATAGTCCAGAATTAGACCTTTCAGGAAAGGTCAGAATTAGTCCAAAAAAGCAATGTCCAATAAGAAATATTAAGGTCCAAAGTTGTAATCCAATAACCGAAACACTCACTTTGCCAAGCAAAGTGAGGGGAGATGACAAGGTCCTTTAGTCCATGAAACTTGAGCGAGGCTAGGAAATAACTTGATACTTGAAACAAGGCTTGAACGTGGAACAAGGTAACTAAGAACAAGAACAAGGTCCGTGGAATAACTTGATAAAATCCGTGGAACAAGGCAAGGATTGATCCTGGGAAACAAGGCAAAGTCCGTAGATAAACAAAGGCTGGGAAGCAAGGCGAAGGCTGGATAGCAAGGCAAGGCTTGAGCAGGAGCGAGGCTTGAATCGGAGCGCGCTGTCCAGACACAACTCGCTCCGTAGGCTGACGAATTGACTCCGCGAAGTTACTACGCGGGTAAAACACCTAAATAGAGTCTAACTTTCCCGCCGAAGCAGTTCTCTGGGAATCAGAACCGAAAGCTAAACTCTGAGACCAGATGTGAGACTCCCCAAAGATTCTCACGAGAAGCAGTCTTAATTGGCCACATTCTTAGCTGCAATCCTCGCACTCCTGCGCGAAGCTGATTCCAAACTTCTCTGTTGTTTACAAAACTCCCGGCGCAAGAACACGGGAGAAGTAGGCTCTGGGCTTGTTTGACATACTTCTGGGAGACAACTTTCTTGCAGGTGCAAGGTTCCCAGATCTGCCTGGGAAAGATCTGGCTGAGAAGAATCCAGTTCAGACTGGGAAGGTAAAAAACCCAAGTTTTCATCTTCATCAGGAATTACAATGTCCTGAGCAGGACTACAAGGCCCATGGGTCATCACATTGTCTTCCAAGAGTAGAGTATTCGCAGTGGGCCCATAAGTTATTGTGGAGACCTATTCTGGATCTGCAGATCTTTCACAATAAGGACATGGATTTCCAGGTGGAAGATGGTCATGACAAGGATTTGTTTGAAATACCTCTCAACATGTTTTTCCCTTTTACCCTCCATCCACGCCTCTTCAAAATCCACAGCACTGTTGGTAACAGCTAACCTCCAGTTAGAATGCTTGAAGGCCAGGGCTTCACAGTTCTTGGTGTTTATTCCACATTTTAGGTGAGTTTTAAGCCTTTCATACAATCTCTTTTGCTGTCCACCAACATTCCATTTTCTATTCTTGAGCTGAGAATAAATTATCTGCTTTGGTAGATGGTAGCATAGGCATCACTTTTTTCAACGTTCAGATTAAAAAGGATGACCATAGAGTGAAAAAACAAAACAAGCAGATACTGTGTTGCATGTTATGCTCTTGATATGAAAATGTTGAAGGCTACTGCACTGAGCAATCTTTTTTTGCTCTGTGCATTCAAGTGACTGGGTAACAAAAACTGCTCTGAAATCAGTCCTGCGGTATCAAATTCCTACTCGCTCAGACTTCTGCTGTGAATTATTTTTTGTTAAGTTGCTGCATTGTCATTGGCAGAAGTTGTGCCCAGGTATGTCACAAAGTAGGTCATTTTGAAGCAAACTGGAACATTTCCCCTGGCATCCTAAAGGGAACGGCATGAGATTTATATGAGTTCCTTTACTCAGATGTTTTTCACAAATCACCCAGAGAAACTGTTCATTTTCTATATGTAATCGGCAATCCTTTTATCTTTGCACATTTCTCAAGTAGCAAAGGGAATAAAAGCAAGTCAGCAGCACAAAGTCGCAATTCAGAGTTGAGCTGGGCCAAGCACAGCCTAAAGCAACTTAACCTCCATCGCGCTCCTGACTGTATGAAGCCGAGTCATCAAAGCAGCACTAATATGGCCACCCAGCTTAAATCATAAGTCATGCTGCTCCTTTCATTGGAATAGAAGGAGCACTGAGAGTGTACAAGGACATGCCGTTCAGAACTGAAATCAGGAGAACTCAGCAGTGGCCACTTCTATTCATCTTCAGTAATGCCATGGATCATTCACTCTCTCTGCTCCCCCACAAAAAGTGACAAGCAAATGGCTATCACTGCCTTAGACTGAAGCTGGGTGTTTTACTTTCCTGGCCTGTTTCATGTACTTTGTACATGTCTGCAATTTGTTTATGGCAGATATAACTAAAAACCAACATTTTGGCAGAAATGAAGTAACGTTGCTGCAGCAACTAAAATACAATACAATTTAATTAATTAACTAATTATATATTCTTGTCATTTCATGATAAAGAAATGGGACCCAAATCTAAACACAAAATTTATTTATGTTTCGTATACACCTTATACATGCAGCCTAAGGATAATTTTATACAACATTTTAAATACTTTTGTGCATGAAACAAAATGTGTGTACATTAAGCCATCAGAAAGGAAAGATATCGCTATCTCGTGTGGACCACTTTGAAGTATTCTGGCTTGTCAAATGCCATCTAAGGAGTCCAGTGCACTGGAAAAGTAAGTCTAGTCTTAATTCACCAACATCCCACTTATGTGAATGTTAGTAGAGACCACTGGTTTCAAATAAGAAACATATAATGAACACTCTGTATTTTTCCAGCCACATAAAGAATGTGGCAGGAGATCTACAATCCTACCAGGACATCTACAGTCAAAGTTCATATATTATTTCTTCATCAGTCTTTCCCATTGCCTCATTACCTAATAACACTTTGTAAAGGCTATCCTTGCTAGATCGGGTCAAGACATGTTTTGATTTACCATTCTCTTTCCAGTAACCAAACTGACAGATATCTCAATATATTTATGTAAATCATAACAGCTTCCCTATGTTACCTTCTTAACTAGTTTATTGCACAAAAAGAATTCTTCACAAAAGTCCCTTAAAGATCCACTGTTGCCTATCCAAGCTATAGATTTTCGGAATACATGAAATGAGAGGAAATGTTGCTCTTAATTAGCTATGTGCATTAAGATAGATAGAAGGTCATGTGGTGGGGTTGCTTCATTTTCCAAAATGAAGCAACCCCACCAAATGTCTGGCTTTGGATTCAACCAACCTTGAACTCAAAGTGGGGTGGGGAAAACACATCATTTGTCTCCTATCTGAAGCAGCAAAATATCATAGGCCGCCAGTGCTGCCTCTTGTCCTGAACCCATTAATTTTGGAGATAATATGATTAAAGAACAAGAAAGTACACCACATCCAGATTTGAAGTTTTAAAAAACACTGACTAGTTATTTTGAACAAAATTCAAAAATGAGAAATATCTCTGCATGTTGCCTCTTCCCATCCACCCACCCCTCCATCCTTTCCTCCCTTTGTGTTTCTCTATCTTTGTACAATTTTGTCCCATTTCTAGAATTAGCTCCTAATCTTGAGCTAAATAATAAGACACGGCAGTCTGATTAATTCATTATTTAGTATAGCAGTGGCATATAAAACAGTAATTCTTTCATTTGATGCTCTGTGTTGACATGGTATATTTTCTTAAGAGATGGAGTACCATCAATTGTATGATAACCTTAGAAAGAAATAGAATTGGCTGCAACAAACAGAAAACAATGTTTCCTTTTTTTAAAAAAAAACAACTTCTGCCTCAGTGACACCTTCAGAAAAGCCATCAAGGAATTTTCTATGACATTTCCATAAGATTTGTTGTGTGCCTTCAAGTCACCCTAAGGTAACCCTATTTCAGGGTTTTCACAGCATGATTTGTTCAAAAGGGGAACTGCCTTTGCCTTCCTCCAAGGATGAGAGAGTACAACTTCCTCAAATGTCATCCAGTGGGTTTTCATATAAAAGCAAGAATTTGAACCCTGGACTGCAGACTCATAGTTCATTGCTGAAATCATTACATCATACTGGCTCTCCAGTTAGGTTTTTTGTTTTTGTTTTTGTTTTTTGCTTTTCACATGGGTAATGGTATAAGATAACTTCTATTTTGTAATGTCAGCAAGTTATTGTCCACTAAAACAAAACTGTCTTCGTGTTGTGTAAACTAGGTAGGCCTTCAGTTGTTTTATTCCTCTACTAAAATTTGTGCACATTAATATGCCCACAAAAAAGTGCTATGATTCCTTATTAATAAGGAACCATAGCCAGGACCCTGTTGGGGAGTTACAAATGTATGAGCACCATATTTAAAGTGTTCAGCAGAATCTCATTCCAATCCCTGTCTCTACTTACTGGACAACAGCCGCTGCTATCAATTGTGGGCTGTTCCCCTATTGCTCAGCCAGTAGCAGTCTGATTATTACACTTCATTCTGTGAGTGATGTTTGTTACCAAAATCAGAAGCAGGACCCTTGTCACTATTCCCTAGAGATCAGAGGGTTGTTGTATGTTTCCGGGCTGTATGGCCATGTTCTAGAAGTATTCTCTCCTGACGTTTCGCCCACATCTATGGCAGGCATCTTCAGAGGTTGTGAGGTATGGAAAAACTAAGCAAGGAATGTTTATATATATCTGTGGGAGGTCCAGGGTGAAGGAAGAATTCTTGCATGAAGCAGGGTGGGGCTATTAGCCAGCTGCTTCCTGATCAACAAGACAACAGAGTCCTATTGGTCATAGTGACTGCTGATCAGTATGTGAGAGTTGAGAGACTTCCACCACCCCAAGAATCCCCTAAACAAGGGGCTATGTAGGGAATCATAAAAATTAAACATTAATGTGTGTGTGACTCTATGTTGTGCATTACTAATAGCTCAACAGAATTCCAACCCTAATTTTAAAAAAGTAAATTGATATAACTAACAATTTCCAAGATTCCTAAAGAAGCATCAAAGTGCTATAATTTTGCAGGATAGAAAAGACCTAGTATCTAGGGTGACCTGGGTTCCTTCCTTTCTTGATTCTCTATCATTCTTTTATCTGTTATACAAGCATAAGTGCTCCAGGATGGTATCAATTCCTTCCCTATGTCCAAGACTGCAAACAGCTCAATTTAATAATCTAAGTGATTTTCCTGTCCTCAGATGAAGTTCTTATAGTAAAGCCTACTTATTTTAATTTCTCCTAAGCCTTCATACATAGATCCTAACAATCTATTAAAAAGCCACTTGTGTAGTGCATACTATACAAGTATATGTATGTAGAGAGGCAATATGTGTTCTCTTGTCATCTACCACAATTTCAGTTTGAGTCTACCCTGTCTCTAGTGCCTTTGCCTTTAGTTTTTTCAAAGTAAATGATTCCACATTGCTGTAAAATCATATATATCACTGAACTTAAGCCACCTCATCAGACGGGACTTGGAAAGTGTCCTAAGATGCTTCCCCACCAATCCAGCAGTGGATTGGCATGCTGCCAATTCTACTACATCATAGGACTTCTGGAGGAGGCCCCGCCCACAAGTGAAGTGGAAGCGTCATAAGCCACTTGCCTCCCAACACAGGAGCCTGCCCGTATCCAGTGGAGCCAGCACAGATCCTCACTGCTCGAGTGAGGGTTCACTTGGCCTTTTTGATAAGGTCACTAATCTCATCAGTGCTTCAGAGATTTTGTATCTGACAATGGAGCCTGCTAACTTTCTTCTAGCTAATGGGAGTAGAGGATCTATTATATTCATCCATTGATCAGAGACAGTGGTAATTTCCCTCTCAACATTTGCAGGTCCTGGTTGAGCCTCAACCTCAGAACTCAACCAGCATACCCAAACATTATCTTAAAGTGATTCTGGACATTATCCCATGAGGGTGGGGGAGCATCATATATCTGTTGTGTCATGTCCTGATACATTAGAAAGCAAACCATTTTGTTTCTCAGATCCTATCATGCACTGTTCTTTCTTGCCTTTTCTCCCAAAATCGTCCATTTTCAGATTTATCACATGAGTGAATTGTTGCATTAGAGGCCCGAAGCCTCTTTTCATCACAAACCACACACTGTCCAGGAAATCCAATGAATAAACGTTTATTTAAAAGGTTTATTAAATGCTGAGAATCCAAAAATCAATTCAAAGAAAGTCTCCAAAGTAAAACCAAAGAGATATACAAGGACAAGGTAACGTGAATCCACAGTAGGCAAATTATGCCACACAGGAACGGGAAGCAACAACAGCTTAGAAACTTGAATACATGAATTCCAAGAACACAGGCCCAAAAAACCAAGAGCTCTTTTCCTGAATGCAGCACTGCTCTCACAAAGATTGTATCAGCAGGAACCATTTTAAAAAGTCCCAAATCCTCCCCTGACATCATTTCTCATGCACCTGCTTCTCTGCTCCTTATCTCTAATTATCTGGGAAAGGTGAGCCAGTCTTTGTTGCAAGCCCTGTCTCCATAATTCCAATCACCTTGAACTAATAAATAATAATAATAATAATAATAATAATAATAATAATAATAATAATAATCTTTATTTTTATTCCAAGTCCAAGGAGACTCGGGGTGCCTCACAACATAGACAAACATTCATCTCCCACATTTCTCTCAGCCTGCACTTCTGGTAGGTTCCCATGGGAAAAGATCTTGCCTTCTCCAATCTCTTGGGAACTGCCAGGAGGAGATTCCAAAACAACTCTCTAGTTTCGATTCTCCTCTGGGCCCTCTGAATCTCTCCCAGCATCCCCTTCCACCTCATATCCCGCTCACTCGATGTAAAAAAAAAACTTGGGGAAAAAACTTAGGGGATACTAGACTTTCCCTTCCAATCCTGCAACTCCTGAGTAAACAGGAGGCATTGATCTGGGAAGAAAGACCCCACTTTGGGGATTTAGACTTTCCCTTCCAATCCTGCAACTCCTGAGTAGACAGGAGGCATTGATCTGCATACCACCACCATCCCCACTTCTCTGGGCTTCTCTCATTCTTCCCAATCTCACAAGCTAGCTATTATACGATTTCAAAAGACAAGATTACCATGAAGGAGCAATGACAGGAAAACAAAGTGGTGATATTTCAAAATTTCAGCATTTTTAATTATTAGATTCATTTTTAAAAAAATGCCAGGCTCAAAAAGCATGATTTTGAGAGATAAATATCAGTGCTTGGTAGGAGATCGCTCATAGGAATGACCCTTACTCCATGTCACCGAAGTGATTCAACACAGACAAATCTGATATTCCATTCCACATTTTTTTTTCATTTTCTCCAGTTGTATAATGATTCCTGAGCTCAGAAGATGATCTCTGTTTTCTCTCTCCCCCATCCCCAATTTCCAGGAACAGTCCCCTGACGAAACATGACGGACTCAATGAGGAAGTCTTCCTGCATCGTCTGATGGGATCTGTTATACATCATTTTTTTTCTGTATTACAAGTGTTTCGAAATGGGGAGGGGCTGTAGAGGATAACATCCTCTATCATACTTCTCTTCCCCAATGAGAGAAAAGTAACAAAGTTGATCATTCATAAGCAACCTTTGCGAGCAAGGGTTGTCTTCTGATCTTAAGCTTCAGTTGGTGCCTGTAAGTTTTGTCTGAGAATGTATCATACAGTTAACTATCCATTCCTTGTGCAGCAAAGAAGAGAGAGCAAAAGTAGGTTCCAGTGAAACTATTACCCAACATTACCAGGAACCTAGTGATATCAGAATTTGAAGGGAAGATGTCAATATGTGAAGAGAGGGAGAGGGAAATACATGTGGTACTTTATTTAGAATAAAATGTAACTTTAAAAGAAATTAAAAGTAGTTTTTTAAATGTATCCATTAACACAAGTTAACACAATAATGAAATACTGATACTTCAATAAGATACCTTTTGTGGTTGAAGGCACCCTTTAAAATAACTAGCTAAGTTACCCCCATTCCAAGGAACTCAGATCAGCAGACTTTCCAACCCAAAATACTTCCATTTTGTATGAATTGCACTTCAGATCATTCATTCTTTCAAACACTTCTTCTGGCATTTGACCTATCCTGAAATTAGCAGATGGGAAACAGAAAGAAAGATGAGGTATATCTCCATTTGACTTCTCTCTGTGAATTCATTGGAAATGAAAAGAGTATAGAGACATGTTTGAATCTTTCAGTTCTCAGGCTAAAGGCCACAGGGTTCATCAGAAGTCTCTTCAGAAACCTGTTGTTATATTTATTTATTTTTAACAACATTTTATTATGGTCCAAAGACCCTTATTGCACCATAGGTGTACACAGTATGCAGAATAATGAGATTAACAACACACAAATGGGTAATATTTATTAGTATATGTATTTATATCCTGCTTTCCTCTCTTAAATGAGACTAAACACAACTAAAGGACAGGTAAGTCTATCCACCACCACCACATCATCATCCTGCAGATCCAGATTTATATTTCCTTTTATATACGCATCTGCATATTATAGTGAAGTTAATAGGGTAAGAAATACACCTGTCTTAAGGGATTATATCACATGAATGTAAATTTAACACAGTTTCTTTTTCCTTTGCTCAGTGGTCCTAGTAAACTAACCAAAATAAATTACTGTTTCTACACTTAAAGTATACATTTTAAAAATTGTCACCTCCAGATTGAAATGACCCAATTGCTAGTCATTTCAGAAGCAATCGACACAGCCCAAAGGACAGGTCCGTATGGCACTTTCTCAGATATCTACTATAACACTGCCCCCCAGATGAAGGATCTTTTAGCTCTTAAAATCTTTTTCCTCAGTCTGTCAAATCTAAAACTATTCCTTCAACACTATGCAACCATCGGCCACTATAACTGGCTTGTGTCTGAGCTGAATGAATGATGGGAATACATTTCATTGACTTCAGATGAAGTTTTTATTAAAGAACACAAAACAAATGATATGTTAAAAATAATGCAAACGTGTTATCACCATTTATTTATAGAATACAATTACTTTGCTTCCTCCGACAGCTAGATTCCTTTGGGAATGTCAGTTGGGACTTCTGAACATTCCACATACTTTGGATGAACTTTAACAGAGCTGAAGGCCTGGTAACAACTGGTTTCTGTCAAAAAGTGATACAAAACTCTGACATCCTTACCATGAGAGAGACCCTTAGATCATCAGCCACCTCCTGGCACCCACCAAGGATAACAACAACAGTCTAAAAGAAAATAGACTTGCAAAAACTGAGGAATTTAGTTTTGAAGTCTAGTGACAAGAGGTTTGGTAAAATTTCAAACAGAGAGCTGTATTGCTATGTCTTTCCACTGAGCTCCATTTATAGTTATTACTTTTTTACTGCTGGAAACAGGCCTTTGGAGAATGTAGCCAATATAGGAAAGTAACCTGTTGTTTCTTCCTTCTTCCAGCTATATTATTGATATTTTAGAAGAGTAATTGAACTTCTCAGTGCTAAGTTGTTTTCTCCTTCAACCACTATCCCCCATTGATACCTGTGTTTGCAGGGCATACGTTGACGTAATGGTAAATCCTACAACTATACAATACTTCTGTTAATCCGAAAAAGAAAGACAACCTGAACTCTGAAAAGATCTGATTTGTTTTATATTGTAACTAGCTGTGCCCGGCCACGCGTTGCTGTGGCAAAGTGGTGGTGGTATCGGTTAAAACTTGTTGTGGAATTTTTATTTGACGTTATTTGTAATTTTTTAAATTAATTTTATTGTCACTTATCTTTTTTATTTATTATATTTTATTATTTTGTTGTATTATTTTTAGTCATTTTGTTATAGTATTTTATTGTATTAATTATTTTAGTGTTTTTTATAATTTTTTATTGTATTATTTGTATTTATTTTTTATCATTATTTTATTAACACTGGGCTGAGTGGGTTGCTAAGAGACCAAGTGGGCGGAGCTTAGCCTTCTAACTGGCAGCAATTGGATAAAAACAATTATTCCTCTCCCTCTAATTAGGAATTTATTTTTCTTTTCTTTTTGTTGTATCAACCTAGAGGCATGGATGAGGGGTTGTGATGTCAATTTTCGAGGTTGTGGGGTGTTTACTTTTGTTGTTTTGTCCGCTGCCGTGATGCCATCACTCTTTTATATATATAGATAGGTCTTGTCAAAAGCATATCATTATTACTGTAAGTAATTAATTCAAAAATGACCTCAGCAGCATGGGTTCAATTGACAAGATGGTGTGTATAGTCCAAAAACGCTTCAATAGCTTTTAAAATCCACTGGCTCCAACAGCATAAGTTTCTTTCTGGCATTGAAGTCAAAATTTGAATTATAAAGTTGTTTGCTTTTGGGGTAAGCAAAATCAATACAGTGTTCCCTTGCTATTTTGCGGTTCGCTTATCGCGTCCTCGCTGTTTCGCGGGAAAATTTATCTATTTTTTATTTATTTATTTATTTATTTACCCCATTGCTGCTCTTCTCCTCCTCAGGGCTCCCCCCTTGCTTTGGTCCTGCTACGTGGCGCTGGCTGCCTCTGCCAGGGAAGAAGGAACGCTGCTCTGCTCTGTGAGTGAGAGAGGAAGGGTGGGCGGCAGTGGTGGCAGAAGAGGAGTATGGCTCTGATCACAACAGCTCTATGACATAGTTGCAATCTGCATCGGTAGGGGTTATCTGCAGTAATGAAAGCAGACATGTGTAACGGATTAGCCTATCTTACAAGGTTGGTGTACAGGTAGCTTCAGGCCTTGCTTGCAAAAGCTAAGCAGAGCAAGGGGAAGGAGTGATCAGGCAACCATTACTGGAAGTGCAGTCTGATTGGATGATGTAAATGGAGGGAGTGGCTTTGCAACTGGAGATGGGCAAAGCCAAAGTGACAGTTGGAGCTATGCAGCCAAAGAATTTAGTTAGTTAGGGAGTTAGTTGGATGGTGTTTGGAGTTTGAACAGTTTTTGGAACCGTTATTAGAGAGGTACCTCTTTGAGGAATATAGTTAAGAGCTTTCAGGGAAGAAGGACTAAGAACTATATTGAGACTCTATGGTTTAGAGTGCTGGTGTCAAGCAACAGGAGAAAAGGTTTTAAAATGGGTTTCATAGACCTGAACTGTACTCCGATATGAAGGAACATTCCACAAAATTCAAGTTATAAAATCATTCCTTGTAGGAGTAAAGCCTAATCTTTATTGAAACCACTATGCATTTTACTGTTCCAATATAAATAAACACCATGTTCTTGTTTTACTTCGTCTAAAGAGTCTGTGTGTCTTCCTGAACATCACAACCAAAAGGTGGCCTGTCAGTATAAAATCCTGACAGAGGAGGTGGTTGAGGTGAAATAAAATGGTGGCAGCTAAAGAAACCTGAATATTAATTGGTGCCAGCAAAAAACAAATATAAATTAATGAAACACATAACACCTTATGAACAAAATATTAGTTTTGTGCATTCCCCTGCTCCTGTCCTCTGCAACATGTACACAGTATAGAGCAGGCATAGGCAAACTTCAGCCCTCCAGGTGTTTTGGGCTTCAACTCCCACAATTCCTAATAGTGGGAGTTGAAGTCCAAAACACTTGGAGGGCCAAAGCTTGCCCATGCCTAGTGTAGAGTATAAGCAGCAATGTGGTCAATTGAACTGAAGACTCACGCTAAGAGTTAATCCAGTTGTAAATCTCCCCTATCAAACTTCTAGTAGCTTTGCCATGAACTGAAAGAGTAGCTATTTGTGCCCATCCATGCACATCTAATAGCAACTCATGATCAGAGATTCAGGGCTCTTAAATAAAATGACTATCCCATCATGCCACACAACCAGTCCAAAGTGAAACCCAGCAACTGCTTCTTGGACATGAAAAGCACATCCACTGATCAGAGATAACTCTTATATCCACAGAATGGGGTTTTGGGAATAGTTAGTGGAAGGGGATGGATACACCTGGAGTATCTCATGCATTAGGCAATCTCCACGGGCAGGGTTCATCCACAAGTCTGATTCCCTTGACATTGTTTTTTCCCATCTGCAACTATGATTGAAAATAGGGCAGTTGAAGTCCTATAATACTGCTCAAGTGTACTTGTTCTGATGGAGTCTTTGAGTAATGATACTACTAGGTGCACTAGAAGAGGAAGAAAGACTACTCGTGAGCAAGACTCTGATAAGGAGCAATAAAGGAAGCATATCCGGGAAATACTTATGGAGCCTACTGATGAAGACACATTTGAGAGCTTTGAGGGCGATGATGGGGTTGAGAATCAGGAGGATGGGATGACAAGTTCAGAGGATGAGGTAATGGACTGGACTAAGGTGTGGGAGATCCAGGACATCTGTAGAGAACCCACAAGTAGAGACACGTTTGAGGGTTGGCACAGTGGGGATCCAGCTGGGTCTTGGGGAATTATGGGTTTGGATAAAAGATGGACTGGGTGGAGGGATCGGCAAGGGGCTTCAGCTGAAAGGAAGTCTGGTGGGGCATTGTCTGATTCTAGCTCTGAGGAGGAATTGAGGCAACAGGCTGCAGCTGCTAGCAGGGTGTTGGCTGATTCTAGTTCTGAGGATGATTTGTGAATAAAAAATGGGTTTGGGACATGGATCACTTTTGCAGTCGGCAAAGTGTTGTTGGGTGTTCGTGTGTCCTTGTGAGCTGTTTGGGAAGACGTGCTTTGGGAAGACTTCTGTGAACGTAAATTTAATCTGGATTATCCATGGCTGTGGGGGTTGGAACTGTGAGGGTTTTCTCAGGACTGCTTTGTGTTGATCTTATGCATTAGTTGCCATGCTGCATTCCACGCTTTGGCTCTGTGTATGACCTGGACTGGATTTCATACTGCTGACTTCTCCTTCTCTGATCTGGACTGGATTTTGTATTGCTGACCCGGATTGGACTCAACGACGTCGACATTGTGTTTGGGTGACTTCGACAGACGTCTTCGGGGCCCTGCTGGTCATCAATTCCTGCCTGCTGACATCCTGCTGGGAACTGGAGTGCCTTCTTTGTTGTTTTACAAAGTTTGTTTTTAAACCAAATTATACTCTGGTTTAATCCGGGTTATTTTCCAGGATCTGTTGAATCCTGGAATTCTGTGTTTCACACTGAAGATTAAGTGTTCTGAGCCTTTTGAGTTTGTTTTTGGGCTCCTTTTGGTTGTGAACTAATAAACTGTATTTTTAGTAACGTCTGGTCTGGCGCTTTAAGGAGTCTGTGTTGCAACAGTACTCTTTGTTGTGCAATGGCTCCGTCACATCTGCTGAATATAATGGAAAGTCTATAAAGCCATCTTCCATTTATATCTATTCTTAATCATTGCTTTTTCCATCATTTTTTCTTTTCTACAACAACAACAACAATTTATTGATTAGCCAGTTGGCCTTATCAAGGACAGACAATACAAAAACAACATACAACATACATCTGGTTCACTTAAAATAAAATACAGATATACAGGTGTCTGCCTGCTTGGTGCCAATGTAGTTTAGCTAAAGATCAGTGCATCAACTATCCTCGTCTCCCCTACACTGCACCCCAATCTGATCTATGTACTCTGATCTCCTTTTAGCAGCTTTAAACAAATACAGGGCCACTTTTGTTGTCAAAGTGGGGTTATAACCGGCCAACAAAAATGAAGTTTTGGCTTCGATAACCCAGCTTGTTTTATTACCAATAAAAGGCCATAAGTATTGTTTCCTTTCTTTTTTATATAGATTACAGTTGTGCAAAATGTGGTTCAAATTTTCAACTTCAGGGCTGCCACAAATACATAATCTTTCTTCATGCGGGATATGATTGAATCTGCCGTGTCTCTCCATGGACTCAATTTGTTCGAATCTTGCCCTAGTGAAAGTGATTCTTAGGTGTCTTGGCATATCTGCTTTTAGGTACAATGGCCTCTGGAAATTACGTTTAAAGCGCCCTAACCACTTCAGAGATCTTGTATTAGACAGGATGGCTATGTCTTTTTGGGCTTCAATATCTAGGATTCTTTGGATTACTGTCCTTTTTTCGGCATCCCTCTTCTGGTCTGATGAAGTAATTTGTAATCCACAGGAGCAAAGAAACCTTGCTAGTTGTTCTGCCCAGGAGTCTTGGTTAAAGCCATTAGATTGTTCTAAGAAGCACAATTTTGGCAGTCTGTTATTTTCAAGATTTTTTATTTTAGACCAATAGTTAAAGGCCCTGATTTTGGCGAGACCTTCGATAGAATGTATTTCTAACTCTGCTCTAACTGCAGCAGCGGTGGTCTTAGCGTCAACGCCAAGTATCTGTCTTAGAAATTTTGATTGTGTTTGTTCTAGTATTGGTAGTTGGCTTAGGCCCCAGATTTCTGCTCCATATAGTATCATGGGGAGGATTTTTGCTTTATAAACTTTGATTATTGGAGTTAAAGAGCCAGGATATCTATGGGTTAGCAGTCTTGCCAATGTGTTGGAGCGTGCCCTGGTTTTGATCGCACAAGATTGAGAATGTGCTAGCCAAGAGCCAGTCTCTGAATATACTAAGCCTAGATATGTAAAAGAGCTAACCTGTTCTATATGTTCTCCATCTAGAACCCATTTGTGTCTAGATGGGCGTTTTCCGAACACCATAATTTTTGACTTGGTTTTGTTTATTGTCAGCTCGTTTTTGTGGGCGTAGATGTTTAGTTTGATCAGTAATCTTCGTAAACCTATTTGGGTATTAGACATCAGAACCATGTCATCCGCATATAGAAGAGTATTTATGTGTCTGTTACCAATTATGGGCATATGAACCTTGGAGCTGCTGAGGTGGTCTGGCAGGTCATTGATATAAAGGTTGAAAAGTAAAGGGGCTAATAAACAGCCTTGTCTTACACCTTTGCAGGAGTCAATTCTCTTTGTCAGGGCACCACTGATTCCCGTCCTAACCTGGATATGGTTGTTGGAGTATAAACTTTTGATCAGGAGTAGTAATCTACGGTCTATTCCATGTACTGTTAGTTTTTGCCAGAGGAGCTGTCTGTTGATGCTGTCAAAGGCTGCTTTTAGATCAATGAAAGCAACATAAAGTCTACTCTTTCTTTTTAGATGTTTGTATATTAGGAGGTTTAGGATAAAACAGTTATCCATGGTGGATCTTCCTGATCTGAAGCCGGCTTGTTCTTCTGATAGAATTTTATTATCATATTCCCAAAGCTCTAATTTAGCAAGAAGCACTTTAGAGTAGATTTTGGCCACTATATCTATTAGGCTGATAGGTCTGTAGTTTTTTGGATCTTTTTTGCACCCTTTTTTGTAAATAGGGATAATTATTGCCAATTTCCAACCTGTAGGAATGTTGGCAGTGTTATTTATGTGAGTACATAGACCTGCTATTAGGGGGGCCCACCAGTCAGGGTTGGATTTAAATAACTCTGGTGGTAAAAAGTCTTCTCCAGGAGCTTTATTGTTGTTAAGGCTTTCAATTATACTCTTTATTTCCTGTACGGTAGTCGGGGGCCAGTCTGGCAAATTTTCGGGGCTGTCTACACTAGGAGTAAGGTATTTCTTTGGAAGGGGCGAGGGGGCAAACAGTTGAGAGAAATAGATTTCCCAATTCGCTGCAGGAATAGGGGCATCAAATGCATATTTCCTTTCTTTAAGAATACCAGCTACTGAATTCCAGAAGAGGACTGTGTTCCTCCCTTTAGCAGCAAGTTCTAACCCATTCCAGATGGATATTGAATGGGTTTTCTTTTTTGCTCTAATGGTTTGCTTATATTTCCTTCTCAGTTCTAACATATTGTTGTGTATAGTCTTGGATTGAGACCCCTGTGCCTTTCTCAATAGGCTCTTAAGTCTTTTCCTGATGGATTGGCACTCAGTATCGAACCAATCTGCTCTATATCTTTTGGTACTTGATGAGGTAGCATTCTCAGTTAAATGATTTTTTAGTTGGCTACATATATTCTCAAACGCCGAGTTAACTGCCATCCAATCGGATGAGGAGGTTTGTATTGTAGCTGACCAATGAGCAAAGTCTGGAGAATTAAGGGACTTATTTATCTCATCAGTGTTGACCTTGTGCCACCTGATTCTTTTGTTTAGATGTACCTCGGTGTTGTTTGTAATCCACTGATCAAGCTCATTAGTAAATCTAAGGTCCGATGGTGCCCTGATCTTAACACTGACTGGTTGATGATCACTATCAGCTCTGGGAAGAACTTCAATTTGTGAAAAGATATCATCTTTTCCTGCAGATACACAGATAAAATCAAGTACACTACTTGAGTGTATGCCATGGTAAGTGTAGGGGTATTTGAAGTTAGGATCATTGCCCCCTAGGATGAGCAGGCTGCATTTGCTGATTAGTGACAAAAGTTTTGCACCAGCTGCATTGGTCTTTGTATCACAGGAAGACCAACAGGGTATCCCGCTTGCAGAGGGACTGGATAAGCCTATAGAGGACGCAAAGTTCTCAGGTGAGGAGCCTAGTCTGGCGTTAAAATCCCCCAACATAATAATTACGGCGTGTGGGTAAAGGAGTGAGATGTCTAAGATCATGGCTTCTAACTGCACCCATATTTCAGGTCTATAATATGGGGATGTGAAAGGTGGAATATACACATTAATCATTATTAGGTCACTATTCCTGTGACTGAACTTTACAGCCAGAACTTGTGGCAAGTCATCTTCCTCATATAATTTGGTACCTTTCCAGTTTAGATCTGTCTTCAGCAAGATCCCTAGACCCCCAGAAGCTCTCCCTTTATTTTTTGATTTTTGGGCGTTATTATACCACATATCATAGCCAGGTAGCTGTAACTGATCGCCCCCATCAACCACCCATGATTCCTGCAGAGCTATTAAGTCAAAGTTATTGAGAAAATTAACCATTTCAGCATTTGAATTTACCCCTGCCCCAGCCACATTCCACGACAGGATCTTTATGTCATTCATGGCTATGTTCCAGGGGATGATCTTTGGATGGGAAGTCTCCTGGAACCCTGAGTGGCTGTGTAGCTTTCATGCTATTTCCACATTTGACCCCTTGCCCACTACTTCAGTATCTAGGGATGTTTCACCTGAATGTATGATAAAGGAATTATCAGTGTAAACACAGGGGTTAGTAGTTTGGGTTTTCATAATATTGATCTTCGGGGACAGTGGGAAGTGTTTAGTGATGGTCTCATCTTTTTCCTCAGGGTATAAAAATCTCATCTCTAACCAATTTGTGCTATCTGGAACTGCTCTCTGCTGGTCAATTGTTTCCTTAAGGCCTTCTTCATTTGAGTACTGGCATTTTGTATTAATTTTCTTCAAAAGACAACTTAGTGCCTCCAGCCTTTCTATGATTTGGCTTTGCTCCTTCCCTGGTAGATCTGCGAAGGATGCAATCAGAGACTGTTCCTCAGCACTAAACAGATAACCCTGACCTTGAATGTCATCCTCACCATTTGCGGATTGGACTGCTTGGGCTTTATGGAAATACAACCTCTGTTCATTTCCTTCCTTCATATCTGATTTCTGTACCTCTGCTGACATTGTGTCATCTGGGACCTTTTGGATAGGAACCTGTTTAAAAAATCTTGTAATGACCATGCCTTGTTTTAGAAAAAGGTCTCTGGTTCTTATAACAAATTTGGCTATATTAGGGTCAACAAGGGAGACTATAACATCAACATGCTTTGGATCATTATCTAAATATTCAACCGTATCTATGTCAGAAAGAAACAGCCCCCCTGGTAAGACTTTTTCCAAAAGCCCTAGCACATGAGTTTTGCAGTCTTCCAAACCGGCCAGCTTTCCTGGTTTGGGGACTTTGATAAACACCAGCTTTTTTGGGTCAAGAACCAAATTCCAGTTTCCAATAAGATGTCCTTTGCCACTGAAAATTTGTTCACAGTTTTGCTGTTTTGTTATTGGCAATGTGGATCCGTCAGCTGTCTCTGTCTTTTCTGGGGACATATTGTCCTTCTCCCCCTTCCCGATGATTTCCTGGTTAATCCAGTGGGTTTGTGTTGCCATGTTGATCTTTTGGTACCCTGGATTTGCTGGTCTGGAGCTGTCTACTTTGCCTTGTCCAGTGGCGCTGTTTCTTAGTTTCAAGGTACTTTTTTTACTTTTCCTCCTACTCATTGCAGTGGGTTTTGAGGATGGGATTAGTGCAAATAATTTCTTTAGGCCTCGTTTGTAATTCCTAGATTGTCTTGGCTGAGTACTTGTGGTTTTTTGTTTCGCCTCCTTTTTAGTATTTATACCTTTTGCCATGCCCTTGTGGATATCTCTTTCTGTAGAGAGCTTGGTTTTATCCACTTTTGTTGGTATTGTTTTTATGTCCCTGGGGCGAGGAGTAGCTGTACCCTGTCCAGTGGCGACTGAAGTGTTTGAAGCCATCGACGTTTTAGGGGCATCACCGTTACTCCGGCCTTCTAGCACCTCAACTTTAATTATTTTTGCCAAAGTGCTCAGGAGCCCCGTGCTTTCCTGTAGATATTTCTTGATTGTCTGCAGGTCATTGGAGAGAGCAGAAAGTTTCACTTCCAAAAGGGAGCAACCCTCAGTCGATTCTCCTCGCAGCTGTGAAACTAGGTGAAGCTGCTGCTGTATTAGATCCTCAGATGTGTAAGGAGTAAGGTAGGCCTCTTTCAAGAAGGGCGTTGTAACTACTCCTGGCTCGGCTTGTGCCTGAACCTTGGGTAGGCTTCTCACAGTCTCAAAGCTTGTATTATCGCTCTCCTTCTGTAGTAGCCCATTGATATTAGAAGGCCAGTTCCATAAATCATCTGCAGACGTAAACATATTGGCTTCCCTTTCCTTTTCGGCCTCCTTAGCTAAGGGAGCAGTTTGAACCTTTTCCTTAGAGTAGAAGGGGAAATAATCAGTCATTTTTGCTTGGCTGTGGCTTTTCACCATAACAGGAGTTGATACATCTACCTTGGCCGGCTGTGGTCTCTTAGCCACGAGTGTTTGTATTGGGCTGTGCAAAGGTAAGGCTTTCTCCCTGTAGTTATTCCTTGTGTAAACCATTCTTTTAAAAAATTCTTAAAATGTTCTAAAAACAATGTTAAAAGTTAAAAGTTCAGCTTATCTGGGCTCCGGCACTCCTCCGCACTCCACCACCGGCTGTCGAGGCCAAGAATTATAATTTCAATGGAGCTCTGCTCTTCCCCATCTGGAGATTCTGGCTGTTTCTGACCTAGCAATTAAAAACTTCTAAAACAATAAAATATTGCAGTAAATAGTATTGCCTGACTAGTAAAAACAAGTAAAAACAAACAAACGACAGGAGCTCTGCTCGGCAGCCTCCCTGCGCAGCCACCGGAAGTCCTCTCCCAATTCTTTTCTACAAAACAACTGTTGTGGAGGAAAAGATTGAAATGTAGCATATTGACTTTTGACAGGCAGCACTAAGAACTGCCTGAAACATTAAATTCAAAATTAAAACAATTAGATAAAGGTTTTAAAAACAATAAATAGATATTAAAGAGAAGGATATTTAAATGGGAAGATAGATGCAATAAAAAGGGAGCATCCATAGATTTTGCTATCCACAGGGTGGGGTGTCTTGGAAACAAACTCCAGCAGATACTGCCTGAATGTACCTGAAAATCAACACTATGTTTTAGTCAGCAAGACTAGACTAAGGGCCCTTCCAGACAGGCCTTAAATTGTGGGACCTTGTCAGGCTTTTACCAGAGGCATCCCAACAACACCTCTGGTAAAAGAGAATTAATTTGTGGCAAAGCAGGTAAACCCTGCTTTGTCCCGAATTAATTAATTAATTAATTAAATACTCCATTTGACCCAAGCCTTCCTGAAAGACCCAAGTCTAATGGGGTATGGGGCCTGGGAGGGTTGACTCCCGGGTCAGTTCACACAGCCTCTTGGTATTTTGAGCTCCATGAGAGGGCACCCGCCCCTGCCCCACCCCCCCAAAAAAAACCGCTAGGCATACTTTTCAAAAGATCACAAATGATTTTCGAGCTCTGGGAACAAAGCTAAAACTGTATAAATTTGATCTTTTCATCCCTTCTCCCCGTTGTAGGACATGGCTCTACAAGGGCCGGAAAAATAGTACAGGTCAATAACTGGCTCAGAAAATGGTGTCAAGAGGAGCATTTTGGCTTCCTTGACCATGGTCTACACTTCCAAGAGGATGGACTACTGGCAAGTGATGGGGTGCATCTCACACAAGTAGGAAAACATCTTTTTGCACACAGACTCACAAACCTCATCAGGCGCACTTTAAACTAGATCCACTGGGGGAGGGGAACAACAGCCTGGCGAACACTATATTACCCACAACTACAGGGAACCGCCAAAAGGCTAAACGGAGGGCTGCACAAACACAGCAAGAACCAAGTACAGAGAGCAGAATAATCCCAAATAAACAGCTCAAGGGGAGGTCACAGGGGCTTACATGTCTTTACACTAATGCTCAGAGCATGGGAAATAAGCAAGACGAACTCCAACTCTTAGCACAGCAGCACACATACGATGTCACAGGCATCACTGAAACCTGGTGGGATGACTCCCATCACTGGAATTTAACCATTGAGGGCTATAACCTCTTTCACAGAAATAGAACAAAGGGGAGAGGAGGGGGAGTAGCTTTATATGTCAAAAACAGTTACGTTGCAGAAGAAATGCAAGACTGTAATCCAGAAAACCAGCTTGAAAGCATCTGGATAAGAATCAAGGGAACCGGGACTCAAAAAGACCTTGTCGTGGGTGTCTACTACAGACCTCCGAGTCAGGATGAAGGACTTGATGAAGCTTTCTGTCGACAGCTGACCAAACAGGCACAAAGAAGAGATATAGTAGTCATGGGCGATTTCAATTATCCCGATATCTGCTGGAAAACAAACTCGGCCAAGAGTACAAAGTCCAACAAATTCCTTACTTGCCTTGCAGACAATTTTATGGTCCAGAAGGTAGAAGAGGCAACAAGGGGATCAGCAACTCTTGATCTAATCTTAACAAATGTGGAAGACCTGATCAATACAATTGAAGTGGTTGGATCCTTAGGGGCAGGTGACCATGTGCTCCTGCAGTTTGCAATACAAAGGAATGCTGAAACTAAGACAAGTCAAACACGCATTCTGGACTTTAAGAGAGCTGACTTCTAAAAAATGAAGGAATTACTGAGCGGCATCCCATGGACGCCAATATTAAAAAACAAGAGAGTTAAGGATGGATGGGAGTTTTTCAAAAGTGAAATACTCAAGGCGCAAATGCAAACAGTGCCAACAAAGAAGAAAAATAAGACAAGTGCAAAGAAGCCAGAATGGATGTCCAAAGAACTTCTAACTGAGCTAAAGCTCAAAAGTGACATGCACAAGAAGTGGAAAAGGGGAGAAATCACCAAAGAAGAATTCAAACGTATAGCCAACTCCTGTAGGAAAAAGGTTCGCAAGGCTAAAGCGCAAAATGAGATCAGGCTTGCCAGGGACATAAAAAACAACAAAAAAGGTTTTTTTGCTTACGTTGGTAGAAAAAGGAAGAAAAAGGAGGCGATAGGGCCACTGCAAGGAGAAGATGGGGTGATGGTGACAGGGGATAGGGAAAAGGCAGAACTGCTTAATGCCTTCTTTGCCTCGGTCTTCTCACAAAAAGAAAGCCATCTTCAACCTCAGCAACATGGAATGGACGAAGGATTGGGGGAAATCCAACCCCAAATAGGGAAACAAGTTGTCCAGGAACACCTGGCCACTCTAAAGGAATTCAAGTCCCCAGGGCCAGATCAGCTACATCCAAGAGTATTGAAGGAACTAGCGGAAGTTATTTCAGAACCACTGGCAATTATCTTCGAGAGTTCTTGGAGAACAGGAGAAGTCCCAGCAGATTGGAGGAGGGCGAATGTGGTCCCTATCTTCAAGAAGGGAAAAAAGAACGACCCAAACAATTACCGTCCGGTCAGCCTCACATCAATACCAGGCAAGATTCTGGAAAAGATCATTAAGGAAGTGGTCTGCAAACACTTAGAAACAAATGCGGTCATTGCTAATAGTCAACACGGATTTACCAAAAACAAGTCATGCCAGACTAATCTGATCTCTTTTTTCGATAGAGTTACGAGTTGGGTCGATACAGGGAATGCCGTGGATGTAGCGTACCTGGATTTCAGTAAGGCCTTCGACAAAGTCCCCCACGACCTTCTGGCAAACAAACTAGTAAAATGTGGGCTAGACAAAACTACGGTTAGGTGGATCTGTAATTGGCTAAGCGAACGAACCCAAAGGGTGCTCACCAATGCATCGTCTTCATCATGGAAAGAAGTGACAAGTGGAGTGCCGCAGGGCTCCGTCCTGGGCCCGGTTCTGTTCAACGTCTTTATTAACGACTTAGACGAAGGGTTAGAAGGCACGATCATCAAGTTTGCAGATGACACCAAACTGGGAGGGATAGCTAACACTCCAGAAGACAGGAGCAGAATTCTAAACGATCTTGACAGACTAGAGAAATGGGCCGAAACTAACAAAATGAAGTTCAACAGGGACAAATGCAAGATACTTCACTTCGGCAGAAAAAATGGAAATCAAAGATACAGAATGGGGGACACCTGGCTTGACAGCAGTGTGCGCGAAAAAGACCTTGGAGTCCTCGTGGACAACAAGTTAAACATGAGCCTACAATGTGATGCGGCAGCTAAAAAAGCCAATGGGATTTTGGCCTGCATCAATAGAGGAATAGCGTCTAGATCCAGGAAAGTCCTGCTCCCCCTCTATTCTGCCTTGGTCAGACCACACCTGGAATACTGTGTCCAATTTTGGGCACCGCAGTTGAAGGGAGATGTTGACAAGCTGGAAAGCGTCCAGAGTAGGGCGACTAAAATGATCAAAGGTCTGGAGAACAAGCCCTATGAGGAGCGGCTTAAAGAGCTGGGCATGTTTAGCCTGCAGAGGAGAAGGCTGAGAGGAGACATGACAGCCATGTACAAATACGTGAGGGGAAGTCATAGGTAGGAGGGAGCAAGCTTGTTTTCTGCTGCCCTGCAGACTAGGACACGGAACAATGGCTTCAAACTACAGGAAAGGAGATTCCACCTGAACATCAGGAAGAACTTCCTCACTGTGAGGGCTGTTCGGCAGTGGAACTCTCTCCCCCGGACTGTGGTGGAGGCTCCTTCCTTGGAAGCTTTTAAGCAGAGGCTGGATGGCCATCTGTCGGGGGTGCTTTGAATGCGATTTCCTGCTTCTTAGCAGGGGGTTGGACTAGATGGCCCATGAGGTCTCTTCCAACTCTACTATTCTATGATTCTATGATTCTATGAATGTGCCAGGAGATGGGGGGCAGGAGCAATTGTGCTCCTCGCCCCCTGCCTCTTGGTGTGTCATTTCTACACACCAGGAGGCCTACCCTAGCAGCGTAATGGCAGCCCAGTATATATATTTTTTACTTTTAAGACTTTTTTCAGGGGTTCGGGGGTTTTTGGGTGCCCTCCTGGTAGTTACCTAGAAGGCATCGAGATACACACACACACACACACACACACACACACGAAAGCCCAAGTTTTGAGGAGCGGTGGGGGGGGGGGACAAAAAAGCATGCTAAAGTGGGTTTTAAAAAACCTGCTTTGGCATACATTTCTGGCAAGTGTGGAAGTGCCCTAACATGAAGAAAATGATTCCTTTCACTTGGTTTCTTCCCACCAAAGGAAAAGCTAAAGTTAGCAACCATAAAGCATTTTGACAATTTTGACCATTTTTCCCTTCCCCATGCTTTTTGCAACTGGATTCACAATCTCACAGTAACCTTTCCTCTGCCAGTAACAGATACATCATCATTGTTGCAGTTTCCCTTTTAATACATTAACAGAGCAACTTGAAAGCTTTTAAAATCTTCAGTTATCTTGTCCTTTGAACTAAAGGAAGAGGTCTACAAAAACATAACCTTTCTGCAGGGGGAAGTAAAAAGAAGAAATGGCAACTCTAAAAAAACAGATTAGTTATGGCTAAGGGGGAGGAGAATACCCAATAACTAAGAGAACTGGGACATCAAGTTGTACCAGAAGGAATACATATGACTTTGCTAGCTAATTCTTCAAGGATGATAAACAGAGTAGCAAATAGATTTTTAGCAAACAGGACATGACTGGGATAAAGGTTAAGCAAGTAAGAATAGGCAATTCTGAATTCTATGTAGAAGATGCCAGACTTTCAGTACAATGAAAATTACACTTTCAACACAGAATTATAACTATCTTTATTTTTAACAGAATTCAAAGACATAGTTAGTCTGGAATATCAGCATGCAAAGAGATCTCCTACCACCTTCCAGACTAGCAGAGTGAATACACTTAGAACTCTTCACATGTCCCTGGACCCTGTTACTTTTCACCAGCAATTGTCAGCAAAACAACAAGTGCACAGCGTGCCTTTTGGAGCCCCGTGCACCATCCTTCTTCCCTCATCAGATGGGGACAACGGAACAAGGAGCATTGGCACCCTGTCTCTGTCCCCATCAGATGAGAGAAAGGGCGGCAACACACATTGCCGGGTTGCCCATTCCCCCATCACATGGGGGGAGGGACCCAAAAATGCAGGTAGCTCAGTTGGACCTACACAGAACCCACTTACCTCTCTGTCATTGAGGAGGCATCTTGCAACACTTCCTCGGCACTTGGAGGGAAAATGGAGTGGGACATGCTGAACATCATGTGATGGCATTCAGCAGACTCTGTCTCCAAAATGCTTCAAAGGGGCAATTTGCCCCAGTGTGATTAAGTGGTCACTAGCAAAAGCTTTCATAGACTAGGAACTTGTCAACACTGGCCAAAAAACCCCAAGCTCACAATTTTGAATCAACTATTTTTTGTCTTCATGATGCACAGCACATTCTGGTGACTTCTGGTTTTCTGGATTACTCTGGCTTTGTCCGGTTTTGCTGGGAACTCTAGAACTGGATTGGATCTGTTTCCCACCAGTCCCTTGTCCAGTCAGAAATGATTACCTTCACCTGGCCAGCCATATGAAAGCAGGTGACTCATTCCTATGTTGCCAATGCCACTACCTGCTGGCTACAGACCTCCAGGCAAGTACCTGGCCTTTTCAGTAACATCTGCTGATATCAGAATGGGGTGTCCACATAACCAGCAAGGAGGAGAGGGTCAATCAATCCATTTCAGCCTAATCAATTGTTCACATGCACACAATCACTATTACCCTTTCCCTGTATTGATCAGCACAGGGAAGGGGATGAATCATCTATATGTTGCTGCCACCGTTCCTCACCACCCATGGAGATCCATGTGAGCACATGGTCTTGTCTGCTGAGGTCAAAATGAAGTGTCCACATGATCAGCAAAAAGGGGATCACTCTTCCCCCTGCTTGCTGATCACATGGATATCCCGTTATGATCTCAGCAGATGCTACCACGGTGGCCAATTACTGGCAGAGAGCTCTGTGGCCAGCAGTGAGCAGCAGCAGTGACACAAATGATGAGGGAATGGCCCAGCAGGGCCAATGCACTCTTGACCCTGCTGAATGGCTGGATACCAACACAGCACTACAGAAGATTCATCCCAGTGTGTGTGGCTTCCATCATGGTCACTCTGGATTAGCCTGGGATTCAGTGACTGATTTAGATAAAGCCAAAGGGTGGGAAGACCCTGCATATATTTTCTTTAAAATCTGTAAGACCTTATCCCATAGCTATTACAATGATATAATAGAATAGTAACAATATGGCTTCCATTATTTTTTTACCTAGTATACTGTCTAAATTTATCTCCAGCTTTCTTAATATAAACATAGTTCAGTAATTCAATATTTATGTTTTCTACCTACCAAGTAACCTATATACTTCAGTTAAGGTAAGGATAGAGACAATTCTTAATAATAGCTGATTTTTTTTTTCAAAAATGTGGGATGAACTACCATTGCATTTTATTTGTTTTTCTATTTCATGTTACAAGTAAACTGGAGAAAGCCAACAGTATGATCTGAAACCATTACAGGACCTGACAGAAGCTAAGTGGGATGTCTTCAGTGCAGCTCTTCCCAATTTCTTCCTTAAGACTATCGCCAGATGCACACTGTATGGTTTGACAAGCAACCACAATTCTGTTTTCTTCTATCTTTGTTTTTGTTTTCTTTTGGAAGGTAGTTCATTCACCATCTTGCATCGTTAAGAGTTCCAGAGACTTTGTTCATTTTGTGACCTTTGAGCTTGACTAGAAAATCTATTTGCCTAATAAGTATTTAATAATTGATTAGAACAACCATCTGGGATCCAGTTACCAAACTGTCCTATTTTATTCTGGGGAGAATCTACACTCAGTCTGCTTCATAGCCAAATTTATTATAAAAGCTTCTCACCTGAGAGATCTCTTCCTCTCACAAAACGGATTCTCTTGTCATGGCAAGGAACTTATTTAAAATCATTTTGTAATTTAATTTAATCCAGTTTTATCAAAGTTATAATTTAATCAAGTTTTAAGTGCCTAATTGTATTTTAGCTAACTATTACAAGACAGTTAGGATAGGGATTATGGTCAGAGAACTAATCAATAAACAAATCTATCTAATAATAATTATAACAGTAGTTGCATAGTTGCTGAAAATACTTCTCAGTTGTCATATTGTAGGTAAAACTCATGAAGCAGACATATACTAAAATAATCATATCATTCCATGTTTTAGTTTGGAGAAATTAGAATAGAGGAGGGATATCAGCATGGTTGTTTTAGAACTTAGAAAAGGTAATTTTTTAAATTATAGCTGCCAAAATTCCCACATCAGCACTGTCAATAATCAAGCTAGTTAGGAATAAGGAATTTTTTCAAACTCTAGTTTACTTCGCCATTCCTTTGCATTCTTCTGTGACAACATTGGGTTATGCCTGCAAGACTGCCATGTTTTGCTGACCACCATATCTTCAACATTGCCACCAAACAGAAACAGAATAGCTTATTAGTAGAGCACTTTCTTTTTAACTGATAATGCCATTTTTTCATTTAATAGAAGCCATAGCCTTCCAAGAGCCAGTACTATAGTGGAGTAGAGAACTAATACTCGTGACTTCATCAGACGGGGCTTTTTAAGTGTCCTATGATGCTTCCCCGGATGATCACACTGCCCATCACATGACATCACTGAACTTATAGCAGAGGTCCCACCCACAAATGGAGTAGAAGCATCGTATGACGCTTCCTTTGCAACACAGGAACCTTTCCGTGTTGTGCTAGCTCCCCATATCCGTGTTGCTTCGGCAATGCGTCCCCAGTGTGGATTCGTGCTGCTTTGGCAATGCTTCCTAGCAATTCACCCCTCATCCCTGCTGTTTCACTATGGAGGGTGGCTAAATGGCACGGGGGGAGTCCCTGTGTGACAAGGTCACACATAGGTTCATAATATCTCTATTTACATTTGGGAAGACTCTAACAAAGTTGTCTAATGCCACAATCTAGAAATTACTTAAATGATTTAATACTCTTTTTAAGCCACTTCCCACATCATTTGCTTCAGGACAACTAAGAGAATTTGAGAGGTTTGTCATTCATATTGATTCACTTCCATGTGATGAGTAGTTGCCCTCCATACTAGCAGGCTTTCTTGATTGGTTTGTAAATCATACTGTATGAAATTAGCCAGATCATTGTTCCAGGCTGATATACTTGGAAATGGCCATCTCTTATATATTGGGGGGAGGGGCATGAATTATTATAGCATCTGGTTTATATGTCTGGTACAGGTTTTAAAATTAGAAGTGGAGGTTCGAGGCAGCTCCATATCCCAGAGGCAGACAACTAGAATAAATGACTTGCTGCCATCTATTGACCATCTATCCTACAATACATGATGTTCTTTTCAGAAAAGCTGCAAACAATTAAAAAAGAAAACTACAACAATTGAGTAAATGAAATAGCATAGAATTTAAAAATGTAACCAATATATACCACCTTAAATTCAGAATGTTTCTTTCAGATATTCTTAAATATTTCCTATAAACATATTAGCTGCTAAGAACTTTGGCCAGAGGTTTCTTTGTTATTTGTTTTTTTACTTCCCTCACAAACACTGTATTTTTAAGCAGCAACTTGTCTTCCTCATTTGGGAATGTTTCATGAGAAGTGATGCAGTTTGGTCTCAAGGACATCACACTGATGCTCCCTGAGCCTGACAAATGACTTTTTTATAGATTTTTTCATGACTGCCAAATCCGTTTTTTTCTGTAAAATAAAACAAAATAAAGTAGCAGCAAGCCTTCCTGACTTAAATTATGACCATGTCTTAAAATAAACCATTTTTAAGGTGATTGTTTTGCCAAGACTTTAAAATAACAAATTGCTTCTAACAAAATTGTCTTCCTCAAGTAATAGGTTTTAGCCTGATTTCTGATAGGGCATTTGGTCCTTTAAATGACACCCACAGCCTGATCCTCATTTATTTTGAAAAATTTCCATTAGACAAACACATACAGCATTAAGAAATGACTTCATCTTTAATGTCATCAAGTTCAGCTGTTTATACTTTTTTTTTTGTCTGGATATCACAACATCTTTACTGAATGTGTGAACCCGGGGCAAAGTGAAGTGGGGTATTTAAGAATAAACAAAGAAACTGTGTTTTGCACTGCATGTCCCAACAACAATTTTAAAACAACATCAAAACTTCTTTTTGCTTTGAGAACTCAGAACCTCTGAAGAGCAACTATGAGCATTTCCTAGAGGCCAAAGATTTGTTAAGTATGTTTAGTTATAGTCACTGGTAAGGTAAAGGTAAAGGTTTTCCCCTGAAGTTAAGTCCAGTCGTGACCGACTCTGGGGGTTGGTGCTCATCTCCATTTCTAAGCCGAAGAGCCAACGTTGTCCGTAGACACCTCCAAGGTCATGTGGCCGGCATGACTGCCTGGAATGCCGTTGCCTTCCCGCCGGAGAGGTACCTATTGCTCTACTCACATTTGCATGTTTTCGAACTGCTAGGTTGGCAGGAGCTGGGGCTAACAGCGGGTGCTCATTCCGCTCCCGGGATTTGAACCTGGGACCTTTCGGTCTGCAAGTTCAGCAGCTCAGCGCTTTAACACACTGCGCCACCACCTGTTGTTGAGTGCCTTCAAACTGTTCCCAGATTGTGTTGAACTGAAGCAAATGTAAGGCTTTTCTTGGCAAGATTTGTTCAGAGGGCATTTGCTATTTGCTTTCCTCTGAGGGCCCTTCTACACAACCACAAAATATGGCTCAAACCAGAATAAAAATGCTGGTTCAGAGCCACATTTTTGTCAACATGGCTACAAAACTCTGTCTCAGAGGCAAAGGACCAGCCACACAGCTCACTCATACTGGTGCCAGGTCCGCATAGCTGGGGTTGGGCTGGCATTCCTACCTTCCCTGTCCCCCCCCCCCCCATTCCTGCAGCAAAACACCAAAAATGTTGTTTGCCATCCCTCCAGTGTCCATACCTCATTCATCATTAAGAAGCAATGGACCTTTGGAGGAGTAAGTCCCCTCCCCTCCTCCAAAGGTGCATCACTTCCTAATGATTTCAGAATGAGGAAGTATGGACCCTGCAAGAACCTCAAGGCACAGCTTACTGCCATTTCCTACTGGAATGGGGGGGGACAGGAAGGCACTGAGACCCCACCTCCCCACGGAACCTGTACCCAGAGTGTGTGTTGTGGCTGCTGGGGATGCCATTTGGGATCACACATGGCAATCCCAGATTACAATCTCCACCACCAGAACACAAACAAGGCTCCAGACCTTGTACAGATGTTTGTTAGTGTTTTTTAAAATCTGGGATAAACCTGAATTAAAAGACTTATCCTGAGTTAAAATACATTAGCCTGAGTGCATCATTTGGCCTCAGGCGAATGCAATTGCTGCACTGGATTACATGACAGTGTAGATGCAGCCTAGGACTAAGATAATGTAGCTCACACAAGATCACCCAGTAGGTTTTCGTAGCCAAGCAGAGATTTGAAAAAGTTTTAGTGCAACACCCAAGTCACTATATCACACTGGCTCTTGATAAGGATTGATGGATCTGTCACATTTGCTTTCACTTACACTGAATTCTTTTAATCTCTCATTCCTTCCATCCCATTTACAGAGGAATTTGTCAGTTTTACTGAAGTTTTTTTAAACAAGCATATACCCTGAAATAAAATGGATACAGTTATTTCCAGCATGGAGAAGACATGTTGTACCTGACAGATATCTGTAGTTATGAGGGGCATCTCTAATTCCATTTCATGAATTTTGTCAGACATACATACTTCTAAGAGCCAAACACTTAAAAAAAAACAGATGGATTGTCCTTTTTCCTTTATTTCTTTCCTATTGACACAGAAAAAGATTTGAGTGGAAGTGGCAAAATATTAATAAAGATGAACAAACAAAGGTGAATCTATATTGGCCAATATAGCAAGAGCCAGTCCAGAACATGTATGCTCCACACTGGACTTGATGTCACCATGATGGCAGCTAGGCACACTGGCTGGTTGTGCTGCAGGGGCACATTGCAATCTAGACAATCCAATGGACCCATCACGTCATCCTCTGTGTTACTGCTGCCACTTCTTGCACACGCTCTGTGGTTGGCAAGTAGTGGCAGTGGCAACACAAGGATAAGCCATCCCCCTTCCTCTGTGCTAATCAGTGCAGATTGATGGTGCAATGTCATTCTGGATAGTACATTGAGCAAAATCAGACCTGATCTAGCTGTCCAGACTTCCACAAAGCCCTGAGATACCCCAGAGTTCCCAGCACATTCCAAAATATCCCACAACATTGCCTAAAGCAGAGCAAAGTCGGATTTGCCTATGATACTCACCTGAAGTCAACCAATGTCATGGGGACAGTTAGCACTGAATTTGGTATAATTGTATCTCTATCAGAAGTTTACCAGCTGTTAGGATTTCTGGGAGTTGAAGGCCAAAACATTTGGGGACCCACAAGTTGAGAACCACTGATCTAGGAGAAGGAAAGTGAGTTGAAGCCAACTGACAGCATCTGAAGCAGGTCAGCCTCTGGCAGATTTCAACAGCTTCTCAAGCAGCAGGAGCCACCACTGAAAGTTGCCATTTTAATTTTGCACAGTGCTCCACAGCTATTTTGGGAGAAAGAAAAATCATATTTGTGCTCCTTGAGCCTAGCACTGTAACACTGCCTGATAAACTGGATAGAGTTCACCACAAAAAAGACACTTTTCATAAACTGCAAGACTTCACAGATCAAAATTGAAACAAGTGAAGGCAAGCAATACCTGAGTGTAGTTAAATTAGCAAAAAAAAAAAAAAAAAAAGAGGAAAAGTTAGAAGTTGCAAGTTTTTTTTTTCTTCCAGAGCCTGCTGGAAAGGCCATCCCCAACCCACTGAGTTAACTGAGTAGAAAACTGCTTTTTCACTTTGAATTATGTTTGAGGGAATTGAGGTAAGATAAGAAGAAAATGAAAGTGAGAAACAGGGCATTTAAAAAGAATGGCAGAGAATTGGGGCATTTCCAGATAGAAACCAAAATGCGGGGCCTGTCGGGCTTTTACCAGAGGCATCCAAACGACGCGTCCAGTAAAAGCAAATTATTTGAAACAAAGCAGGTAAACCCTTTGTCCCAAATTAATTTGATTTCTGAAAGGCCTGGGTCTAATGGAATATTGGGCCTGTTGAGACTCACAGGCCCAACTACCCACGGGTAGTTGCAGAACTACTAGAACTCGTTTCTTTAGGCACATTTTTCTTTCTTCGAGCCCCAATAAATGTTTATATAATTATATCCTATTATATTATAATGTATATATATATCAGTCATGGGCAAATTTTTTGACTAACATAAACTTAGCAGTATTTCAGTGGAAGATTACAAGAACCATCCAGTCCAACACCCTTCTGCCATGCAGGAAAAGCACAATCAAAGCACCTCCAACACCTCCAACCAGTCTTTGTAATAATAGTAATAGTAGTAGTAGTAGTAGTAGTAGTAGTAGTAATCGCAGAAACCCCAGAGGCCATCCAGTCCAACCCCCTTCTGCCATGCAGGAAACACACAATCAAAGCACCCCCTGAGTAATGGGAGGGAAATAGTGTTTTGGAAGCAGGTAAGGTGAGGGAGAAAGGAACTGGGAGGCAAGGAAAAAAGGCTTTTAGGGCCAAGGGAGGCAGGGGAGAAGCAAGAAAAAGGAGGGAACACTTGGAGGGGGTAGTAGGGGGAAGGAAGCATGGAGCTCCTCAGTATGCTTCGCAGAGCCCCAAGGGGTCCGCGGAGCACACTTTGAGAACTGCTGGTCTAGAGTAACAGAGAGAGTTCTACACAAAATACCTTTTCTATCACATCCATATTTCTTTCTTTGATCTATCTTCTCAAACCTTAATTCCAGCCTGCAGAGGCCACTTTCCCATTCTTCCAAAAGTTAGTCCTTTACCTAGGAAGGGACAATATATGATACTTCTGCTTCAAGATGAGTTACACTCACAAAATGAGATTAAGACATCTAAGGACCAAACAATCTAAAATTGTCACCAGCATTTTAATGATTGAACTGAGCTGTGGCTGGGATACTGTATTATTCATTTTTATGGCAATTTGTACTGTGTTTTATTGATTTTTAAATTGGACTGTTTTGTAATGTCTTGTTTTTATCATAACTGATGTTGTCACTGTTTAATCTGTGATGTAATTTTACCTCTATTTTGTGTGTTATGGCACTTGTATGTGCTTTTATAAGCTCTCTCTCCCCCCCCCCCCCGGTACTTCTGGGAGATGGTGGCGGGGTATAAAATGATGATGATGATGATGATGATTATTATTATTATTATTATTATTATTATTAATATTATATATGCTGGAGCCAGGGCTGCTCTGGAACAACTTGTTCAGTGTAGACTAAGCCAGCATTTATCTCTGCCACATAGCTAAGGGTTCATAAAGTTATGCAACATAGATTGTGATGTAGAATCCTGGCCAACATTTTCTCCTGTTTGTTTCCCTTTAACTGTGTTTTCAATCTGTTTTAACTTTGGGTTTATAGATTTGTAACTGTTTTTTTAAAAACAGATTTTAATTTTTAAAATATTCATAGGTTTTTAAGCTATGCTTTTTTCAATGTGTGCTAAGACATCTTGACTCCTATGCTGGGAGATAGGTGGGATGTAAATTAAATAAACAAACAACTTTGTCATTGAGAAAAGGAAAACAGTACAAGTAATTATATATTTGGAACTAGGTACTTGCAACTCTCAAAAGCATTTTCATTATAAATGCCTAAAATTGACTATTTTTATTGAGTTGTTCATTGGATTTTTTAAACGCCACTGTGAGATGCGATTTTTCCCAGGGGCTTTATCAGCTGGTTAGCAGTGAATGGAAATGAAAACTCAATCACAAAAAGTCACAACCTCTGTCTTTTTTTGCAAACAGCTCACCCTGCTGGTTACATGCTTGAAAGGTGACCTATCCAATTATTTCGAATGTGGCACCAAGTTTGACTTGCTTTATTATTTCAGAGCTAATGGCTAAGAGTCAACTTACATTTCTCCATCTCTACTGACAAGAAAATAACTTCCAATTGGTTTACAACATACTCTGAAAACAAGAAAGAGGGAGAGTGAAGGACCGGTGCAGGAATCTGAAACATAATTTATAGTAAAGGAAAAAGGGATGCTCTTGCAAAAAAAAAAATCATTCACTTCTAATGACTAATACAGGATAAGTGGTGTTCAGAGAATAGTTACAGCCTTTCTCCTAGCAATAAATAAGAGCAACCTTATACTCAGCTACCAGAACCTGCTTTTGCTTCTAACAGCGGCAGTGATTAAAACCCTATTGTCCCACAAAGCCAAACAGGAGATGCTGATTTTAAATAAGATGATGGCTGATCTCTTTGACAACATTCAATAATGGGAAGTTCATCAACTGTGATGATGAACTCTTTCAAGAACATGGTGCATTTGATAACACAACACATGAACAGCATTAGAGTTACAATCCCAAAAAAAGCATTTTAATCCTCTTCCAGCCAAGACCTCCAAACCTTCCAACTCTCCTCTTGCAACCAAATGAAATGTCTCCTAGCCCAACTTCCACCTTAAGAGCCAGCCACCAGATCGGGTGAAGAAGGACTGTTCAGCTAGTAGTTGAGATACAAAGGGAATGGTGTTTCTACCCCCATGTACCAGCAAAAAAAGGTTGTGACAAGGTCTAGTGTTGGGGTTTTATATGTGATTGTAAGAGCTTCAGTCACTGGTGGGAGGAAAACATCCTTCTTCTGGCATCCCAGCGGAATGGACCTCCTTCATCTGTAAGTTCGGGTAGCATTTGCATAGGTTAATAAAGACTATGGGTGCTCCTACACAGGCACTATAATGCAGCTTGAAAGCTACTTGAAGTCAGGGTGTCTACAAAACGTACACCCAAAACTGAATTCAAAAAACGCACCAGAAAGTTCTTAATAAGCTACAAAATCTGCTGTAGTTGATCAAAATATATCCCATGCAGGGCTCAAATCTGGAACCAAAAATGTGGAGAAATCATCAGGACAGGGATGCCACTTTTTTAATGATTATATATTTTTAATTGAATAACATTTCAGTATTATAAATTGTTTAGTGGTACAGTAGAGTCTCACTTATCCAATGTTCTGGATTATCCAACGCATTTTTGTAGTCAATGTTTTCAATATATCATGATATTTTGGTGCTAAATTCGTAAATACAGTAATTACTATATAACATTAATGTGTAATGAACTACTTTTTCTGTCAAATTTGTTGTATAACATGATGTTTTGGTGCTTAATTTGTAAAATCATAACCTATTTTGATGTTTAATAGGCTTTTTCTTAATCTCTTCTTATTATCCAACATATTAACTTATCCAACATCCTGCCAGCCCGTTTATGTTGGATAAGTGAGACTCTACTGTATTTCATATTTTTATCATCAGAGATTTAGCTCTGTTATTTTAATCATATGGTAAGCCACCTTGGGTCCCCTGTTGTGAGAAAAATTATGTATATATTGAATAAATATTGAAGAAAAAGAAGGGAGGAAAAGAAGAAAAATGTTGTTCAGAGTAAAGAGTACAGGCCATAAACAACTGCTTTGTAGGATGGGATATGTTTTAAATTTTGTATAATGTGTTTTTACTCTGTAATGTTATTTGTTTTTATATGAACTGTTGTTTTAGTGTATTGTTTTCTGGCATTGAATTTTTGCCTACTTATTGTAAGCCGCCTTGAGTCCCCTCGGGTGAGAAAGGTGGGGTAAAAATGCTGTAAATAAATAAATAAATAAATAAGACTTGTATTCACTTTTTTGTACCTTGTAGTGGAAATGTTGTGCCTTGAAGTGGCATGGTTTACAAGTAATCATAGTGACAGGATAAAATTCCTTGGTCTTCCAGATCTGAGAATTTGTCTATTTCAATTTTTGTTGCATTTCTCCAATCATTCTTACTCCCATCCCAGTTTCAGATACTGTTTTATTCACATGGAAATCAGTGTGTATGTACATGCTTCCTGATGTACACATTTTCAGTGAATTTTCTTAATACTTACATTTTAATGCATTTTTCCCCAGTGTTTAAAGCAAAACAATTAAAATATATGGACCAATTTGTTTGAATTTTTCTTTATCAAAACACAATGAATGCATTAAAAATTTGCCAGTTTCTCAGGCAAGAGAAATTCCATCAAGAATGTGCAAAATGTAGTTGGTTTTTTTTCACAGAAAAACATAAAACCAACGCTTTTTAATTCATTGTCGAAGGCTTTCACGACTGGAATCGCTGGGTTTTGTGTGGTTTCTGGACTGTATGGCCATGTTCTAGCATTTTTCCTGCATCTGTGGCTGGCATCTTCTGAAGATCTTTGAATCCTTCCCAGAATCCTCTGAAGATGCCAGCCACAAATGCAGGTGAAAAATCAGGAGAAAATGCTGCTAGAACACGGCCATACAGCCCAGAAACCACACAACACTTAATATTTTATCTCTTCTCATACTTGGAGAGCCATGACCATCTTGCTGGGGCTACAGTTCTAAAACAACTGACAGAACGCAAAGTGAATGTTTGAGATCTGTAGGGATCATAGAATCATAGAATCATAAAATAGTAGAGTTGGAAGAGATCTCATGGGCCATCCAGTCCAACCCCCCGCTAAGAAGCAGGAAATCGCATTCAAAGCACCAATCCCAAATTCAGCCATTAAATTGTAGGTGACAACCCAAGCAAGGTGGAGAAAAGCACACCTGAGGCTCTAGAGCTAATTCAGTGCTGAGACGTCAGGATCTTCAACGAGAGAGAAAGTGGTGAATCAGAAAGTAGTTGTTCATGTTCAGAACCAAAGACAGCAATCCACAACTGAAACATACATGCTATATTACTTGAGCACTGGACTACAACAATTGCTACAGCTTAATCAATTCTAGAAAGTCAACACTGAAACCATATTTTTTTGAGCACTGCTCTGGCCAGTTAAAAGAACACTGTTTTTGTATGTAACCAATCATCCAAGTTGTAGAAAGATTTTGGGTGGATCTGCACTATAGAATTAATGTAGTTTGATACAACTTTAGCTGCCGTAGCTCAATCCTATGAAAGCATGGGAGCTGTACTTTTGCAAGATGTTTTGCTGCTGAATAGTGTTGGTGCCTCACCAAACTACAAATATATGTTTCCATAGCATTGAGCCATGGCAGTTAAAGTATTGTCAAATTAGATAGATTCTACAATATAGAGACAACCTTAACTTGTGGGTCTACGTCAGGCCTTTCCTGACTTCAGAGAAGGAATCCATCCTTATATCCTCCAGTCATTCTCTCTGCTTCAGTGAAAGACCACTGAAATCAGGACACATTTCCATTCCATGGCACATGTATTAAATTGAATGACACTCTGTCTCAACTGAATTTTTATTGATGGCAGAATACTGACAGTCAAGGCCATGAAGATGCTTTATTGTGTCAGAATTTATTCAACCCTGTTAGAATGCGCTCCAGCTCCCTTTATCTGTACACATGACAGAGTGTAAAGTCAATAACATTTCCTACATAAGAAATTGGCTGTTACATCCCATCATGCTTCGGCCATTTTAAAACCACAAAGGTTAAACATTTCAACAGCTCCACTTAAAATTGGATAAGCATTTCCCAGTCATATTTCTACAGTTTCCATTTTCTGCCACTTTAGAATTGTAGTAATAAATTACATTCTTTAGAATGATATCAACCTTTATGTTAGCTGTGGAAAAAGCACCCCCCGCCCAAAAAAAAATCAAAAAACAAAAAACAAACAAGAGCCAGGAATTGAGAACTAGGAAGCCATTTCCTTAAAGGCTTGTGGTGGGGGGGAAAGTGTTGTTATAATTTTTGACAACATAATTTAAAGGCTTTTATAGAGAGCAATCTACACCTCCGCCTCTCTCCACTTTACCTACCCCTCTTGTATTGTCTTGGCTGTCAATTATTGGAAGAGAAGCCTATTCTTCGAAAGGCTTTTAAATTATAAGAAATTATTTGGAATATCATCTAAAAGCTCTCGAAAGAAAGAGAGCAAGATGGCTCCCTCCACACATACACAAACTCCATGACATATACAAAATGGAAAGCATTATTGTCTTGATTCGTATCCTCAGCCCAAAGATAGAAAGGCACAAAGATATCCTATGAAGTCATGAATGTGCTTTTCATGCTTCAGCCTAGCATCCTTGTTTGTGATGGTGAAAACAGACATTGTGAAACATTGTGAAATATTCCATCATCTTTTGCACCCTGTTTTATTTCTGTTATATTTCTGTTTTATTAGCTATCGTAAAGCCTTTGACTGTGGATCATAATAAATTGTGGCAAGTTCTTGGTGGTATGGGAATACCAAGTCACCTTGTCTGTTTCCTGAGGAATCTGTATAATGACCAAGTAGCAACAATAAGAACAGACCGCAAAACAACAGACTGGTTCAAGATTGGGAAAGGATTACGGCAAGGCTGTATACTCTTACCCGACCTATTCAACTTGTATGCAAAACACATCATGTGACGTGCGGGGCTTCATGAATCCAAGGCTGGAGTTAAAATTGGTAGAAGAAACAATAACAACCTTAGATATGCAGATGGCTGAAAGTGAGGAGAAGCTGAAGAGCCTTATCATCAAGGTGAAAGAAGAAAATGCAAAAGCTGGGTTGCAGTTAAACATCAAGAAAACCAAGAGTATGGCAACCAGACTGATTAATAACTGGCAAATAGAGGGAGAAAATGTGGAGGCAGTGACAGACTTTGTATTGCTAGGCATGAAAATTACTCCAAATGCAGACTGCAGCCAGGAAATCAGAAGACATTTAGTTCTTGGGAGGAGAGCAATGACCAATCTCAATAAAATAGTTAAGAGTAGAGACATCACACTGGCAACGAAAGTCTGCATAGTTGGAGCAATGGTATTCCCTGTAGTAACCTATGGATGCGAGAGCTGGACCATAAAGAAGGCTGAACGAAGGAAGATAGACGCTTTTGAACTGTGGTGTTGGAGGAAAATTCTGAGAGTAGCTTGCACCGCAATAAGATGAAACCAGTCCATACTCCAGGAAATAAAGCCTGACTGCTTACTGGAGGGAAGGATATTAGAGGCAAAGATGAAGTACTTTGGTCACATAATGAGAAGACAGGAAATCTTGGAGAAGATAATGATGATGGGAAAATAGAAGGAAAAAGAAAGAGGGGCTGACCAAGAGCAAGATGGATGGATGTTATCCTTGAAGTGACTGGCTTGACCTTGAAGGAGCTGGGGGTGGTGATGGCCGACAGGGAGCTCTGGCGTGGGCTGGTCCATGAGGTCACGAAGAATTGGAAGCGACTGAACGTATAAACAACAACAAGGAGTGATACCAGTTCCATCTTCTCCAGATTACTAATATGAATGTGTGTGGTAAAATTCTCATTGCTTTGCAAATCACAAGAGATTCCAGTGAACCAAGAATTACCAAGAATAAGCTGGCCCAACTGTCTTCACTTTGAGCTAAGCTTTCATGTGGAAAATAGTGCCACTATACACCCAATCACTACACACCCAATTCCTTTATATATGGCAGAAATAATACCATTTATAAAGTCTTGATATACCATGATATGCTTATCAGCATTTCACCCATTCATAGACTATAACATCCATCTCTTGTGCTTTCTCACAATCAATCCGACAATGCACACCTCTGATATCATTTTTTTGGAAGCTAAATAGGGTCAGACCTTGTGGGTACTTTGATGGGGAACCACCAAGGAGTAACAAGCATTTCTCCAAGTAGAACTGAGAAAACTGTTCAAAGATCCTTACAGGGCTACAGATCCAAATGGAAATCTGAAAGAATAGGATAATGAAGAAATTCTCCATTCTGCTCAGCAAAACACTACAGAGCCCTGGGGGTCTGTTGCCATTCATGCTATGTTCCATTTAGTCTTGGCAGCAGAAATGAGAGTACTAGGAAATGGAACTATTGTGCTGCCATTAGAGATACTTAAATGTCTTTAAAAAGACAAACAAGATATCTTTCTTTTGCAAAGTAATCAGAACTGTAGATTCCTTGGACATAGTTTGTTCTGGAATACAGTCAGATAGGTTAGGATTATCTAAAACTTTCCAGTTCTGACACTGAGAGATACTGTATATTAAGTTTGGTATTATAATAGTTTTCAGGAAGAACCAATTACATATCTTTACAAAAGTAATAAAAGGGAGATATCCTTCATTACCCTGTTATTCAGGGCTTTGAATATAGCTTTGAACATTGCAAAGTATCCCAGTTATATGAATTGATCATTTGGGGAGTGAGAAAATCTGGTTGTGCTAAAATTGAAAGAGGTTGGTTCATGGCTGTCAGAGAACAAAATGGCTCATGATAACCAAGTGGAAATGGAAAACACATTTCTTCAATCCTTTCTAAGTGCAGCAACTCATTAAACTAGATAATTTTTCTCAACATCAGTTCAAAGTGTGCCATAACAAGATATTCACAGTAGTACATAGGAAAAAATATAGGGATGCTAGGTCCCAAGTCACTGGTGAAGCTACCCTATTTAGGTAACTCCAAATAGAATTCTAGATTAGCTAGAAAATTCTGGACTTCTTTTTAGTCCACTTTGCTTTATTGAATCCACACATTCCTTAACATTCAGAAGATGAGCATAGCTATTGTTTCGACCTCATCAGACAGGGTACTTCTTGGCGGTATGTGTCTGTTCCTCTATAGTGTTACGATGGAGGCCGCCGGCTCCCATTCCATAACGTAGGACTACTTCCGATGGAACTCCATTGTAAAACTATAGGAACCACAACAAAATGGAGTCAACTAGGTAAGCCGGGTGGCAGACACTTCCCCCTGTGGGATAGAATAGGAGGAAGCCGGGCGATGCGGGGTGTGGGAAAACGGATTCTGCCATGATGCGTGGCAATTCCGGAGGCCCATCTGATGAGGTCATAAATCACACAAATGTCCATAATAATCAGAACCTCCCTTGATAACATTACGATGATATAAATGTGTGTTCTGCTTATTTTTTATCGTTTCTTCTTTCTGCCTGGATTCCTTTTGCTAAACATTCAATTTCTATTTTATTAAATATCTCAAAGCTCCCTAGAATTTAATTACGCTCACCTTCCTATGCCAATACTTTGTTAATGCTACTGTGAAGTCTGAACTATTCCCTCCCTTTGATGGAACGCTTTTGACTTGTAAACTGAGCTCTTTAATAAGGGCTTTAATAAGAAAGTGAGTATATAACCTATAGTAGACCTCAATAACAAATTTAACAAGTGAGAAAAGCATACACACATTCTACAAAATGTCACTCCCATTCTGAGATTCTTCCCTCTCCCCTGAGGACTGGAGAAGACATTACAGCTAAACTGAGGCTAATTTCAAACAAAACATGCACAGCAAAGAAGGAGACCATGCTCTTCTACCCAGATGGAAATTTCAGAATCCAATACAGGAAGGTTGTTGACAGCGTGCATTCTAAGAGGTGGTGGGACTTGCAGCATAGGCTAAGATCCAGCAAAGACAGGCAAAAATATCTTGGCATAACACAATGTTAGACTAAAAATAGTTGCACAACTAGTTACACTTTTTAAAGAAATTATTTAAATGTCCCAAACACAGCAGTGGTACACCGCCAGACCTTTATCCCACTTTTGACTTGTTGGATGTAGACATGTTTGGCTGTTGCACAATTGGTGAATTCAAGACTGTGGCCTCCATCACACATTTGGTTGCTCAGTGTGGAATATCTTTACACTAACCCCAAAACATATTCGGCCAATATTTTCTTATTAAGCTTATGGAGGTCAAAAACAATTTTGACATTTTGGTCATTTCCCCACAAAATCACAAACTTCGGACTAATCCTGAGGTTTTCAGAGCAGGAAAGGTAGCTCAGTTCCAGGCAACTTTTATGGCTATAGAACACAGCCCCATTTTATGTTGGGCATTTAAAGTGTAATGACATTTAAATATCTCATAATCTGTGGCAATTAATAAGACGTGTACTCATCACATTTACCTCCAATTTGCCACACATCATGGCGAATCCAGTGGGGCCCAGCATGGGAAGTCGTCGCCCCATGCCCCACATCGCCCACTTTGCCACTCACGCCATCCCACAGGGGAAGCACCACTGCCCGGCTTCCCCCTGTTGTTTCTTATGCAACAAGGGAAGCCTCCTATGTTGTCACTGCTGCCTCCTGCGATGCTTGGACTTCAGTTGATGCACGGAACCCCACCGGAAGTTGATCTAAATTGTGTCATGAGAACCGGCAGGCTCCGTGCCTCAACTGAAGTCCAAGCATCCTAGGATGGGCAATTTTGCCCATCTGATGAAGCCCATAGCAACAAAGAAGCTTCCCGGTTAGACAGGAAACCCACATTCTGGAGATTTTCCTCACCTCCTCCACAGCAACATTGTAGTCATCTAGAGTCTAACTAGATGTCATTTGCTGGAAACAAGAATGATGAGTACATAGGGACCCCTCTGAGATCTGAAAAGTTTTCTGACTACAATTCTGGGAACTATGGGTGAAAAAGGTAACTTTTCAAAGCTCCCAAATAAAAACAACCATGCAAATAAGCCATTCTAGTAGTGCTGTCCAAATTGAAGTAGATATTAACAATATTATAGATGAAGTGCTTTGCAAGTAAGTCCCATGGGGCTTTCAATGCTTCCTTAATATCACTCATTTGATTCCCTGACCACCTGAAACTAGTCTACTGGGTGGTGTAGAGTAGATGTAATGTTGGTGACAAAGTATGGAATTTTTTTTTCAATCTTTCTCCACTACAGAGCAGATTCTGAGACGGTTTAGTAGAAAATCAGGTTTACACATTTAAATATATACATGAGAAATATAAACCCATATCACACAGATGAAATGAACTTCCATGGGAATGGAAGATCCTGGCAAATGACAAGGTAATGTACGAGCTCGATTACCTTTGGGTCCTTTCTTGCCTCAGAGCTCTGTGATTCTGCCTTTCATCTCAACAACAGGAATTGACATCTCTGTATGTACAGAAGTCTGCCTTCCATGCTGAGAAGACCTGTTTGCAGAACTGCAAGATAAACCTGCAATTAAAATGATTTTATAAGCAGATACGTAGGAGTAACAGCAAAAGAGAGTAAATTGAAAAATGGAGGTAACTGGAAAATAAATATGAGACGTTCACACCTAATTGTTTTCCTCTCTTCACAACAGCAACTTGTATTTCTAAGTGTATGTCACTAGTGCAGTTAGCTATATTCCTATTTGTCTATCATTTACCTGTCTTCCACCTGTCTCAAAGTGTCGATCTATTTAGATAGCTAGTTAAGCTGCTGCTTATTTCTTCAAGAAAACTGGAGGAGGGGAACAGAAGAGGAAAATGATAGCAGAAACTTTGGTGTATCATGATAGCAATCAAGTAGAAGCTACCGCTTGATGTGTATATGAATCCTGTAAATGAAGTGGCCCTTGAATTAAATTAATTTAAAGTCTGGCAAATATTACTTGGCATGTTTGTCAATCTGCTGTATAATTATTAATTTGTTCGTTGAGGCAACTGCATAAATAAATAGAAGCAAAATGCCACGATTAAGCTAAGGTTAAAAATCCAGGGTCAAGGAACACCACTACACAGAGATCTAAATAGCTTTCCTGGGTCCTATTTTTACATCTCTGCACAGATCTGCAAGGCCCGTAACTGTGAATTAATTGGCACACATTTAGATGCCAACAGGGCTTTTGTATTCTCAGTGCACATTTTGTCTTCTCAGAGTGAGATGTTAGTAATGGAGGTTTTAATATTACCCCTAGGGGAGCACCAGAAAATCTTAACAATTTCCTTCACTAGAGTATTTTCATTAGAGCTAAATGCTGTGCAATTTACATTTGAAATCAGGTATAAGGGTAAGTATAATGTGACAAGACACGTTGCAGAGTTCGGCTTTTTTGTGCAAGTGTTCTTTATTTATTGCTATATAGCTGCAAAAGAAAAAGATGGTGGGGGCAATGTTATTGTTGTGTGCTGTATATTGTTATTGTTATTCTTAGGCTGTCATCGGGGCAATATTAAAATGTGATAGTAACTATTTTAAATACTTATTTCATAAGAAGCACATCTGAACATAAATTCACTTTTAACATATCAAGAATACAAACATTGCCAGAATTGTGTTGGGCAGTTACAAATGCATAAAATAGAGTTAGCTGGCTCCATATCCACAGATTCAACTACCCACAACTTGAAAATATTTTTTAATAAAATATTCCAAAAGTCAGAACTCAATTTTGCCATTTTATATAAGGGACACCTTTTACTACACCATTGTATATAATGGGGCCTGAGCATCCATGCATTTTGGTGTCCACAGTGGTTCTGGAACCAAATCTCATTTGATACCAAGGGCCCACTGTATTAATGATTCCTATGTAGCCCCTAGTTTAGGAGATACAGGGACTGTGAATGTTTTCCAGTCCCCACTTGCTGAGTAGCAGCTGATGTGATCTGATGGAGTCTGCTTCGCTATTAACCAGAAACAGCTGGCTAATGATCCTTAATATAAGAGGGAAATGCTTTTATTTATAACATTGGTCATTTCTCATGGGAGAGAACTGGACTGCCAGCTAGCTGCTTCCCAAATGACAGGAGAACAGATTCCCAGTCTGGGCTTGTGGAGAGCAAAACACGTATCACTACACAGTACTGTAATGATAACACTTACACATTCCTAACTTGCTAAAAGGATTCCAACTCAAAAGTCAGTAATGCTGACAATAACATTCTGAACCACTGAATAACATTCAGTCCCACTGAATCCATTAGGCAACTAACTGAGTACTAGACTAAAGCCTTCCTTCTATTACATCCAAGCTAATACAATATGCTCCATGTGGGGCTGCCTTTGAAAAGTGAATTGAAATGTCAAACGCTAAATGAGATTCCTCATTAATAGCCTATATCCCTTGCTGAAGCAAACATGGTGGCTTACAATTCCTTTCTGCGCTCAGTTCAAGCTGATGCTGATGGCCTTCAAATTAAATTACAATAGAAATGAAACCCCTTTTCCCTCAGATGTTTTGGACTGCATTTTCACAATCAACACTGGCCATGGCAGCTAAAAGAAGCACAAAATACCTAGAGGACCAAAGATTCCCTACTCTCTAGATGTTCAGGGACATGATACAATTCACTAATATCCATTTATTATGGACATGAGCAAAACCCCACCACAATTGAAGCTGATCTTACCTTTCTTTAATCATTTTTACAGTGTGAAGAAAAATACCTCCATTTTCAGGAGTTTTTAAAAATATAGATACATATTTGAGTGTGAGTGTGTGTGAATCTTCCATTTTCATCCAGAACTAGCCAAATTACTGTCATGGTTTCAATTGGTGCTATCTTTGTTGCTCTTTACAGTATATCATATTCTGCTGCAGTTAAATATGGGTTATTCATCATCAGTATTGTGGTGAAAAACTAGGAAGTTTAGATTAACCAGGACAATGAGATCAACAACAACAACAACAACACTTCTCAGCAACACTTCTTGTGATCTTAGCTACAATTGACAAAATAGTTGGGGATGTGGGGACGGAGTGAATAAATTTCTAGAATACATTATACACCAGTCCTGTTCAGAGTGGTAGTCCATGAGCTGATGCCTTTCTCCAAGCAATTGCAATTCAAGAAACAATTATGTCAATATGGTGCTATCTCTTGACACATTAGAACAAAAACCCCTTCCAATCCACTGTATCAAATAGCTTAAGAAGCAATGATATATGTTATCCCAGTTGTAATGCAAAGTATTTTGTGAGGTTTCACTTTGAATGAGCAGTTAAGACCCATTAGCTTTATGAAACATCATCTACTACCGGAAATTGCTGAGACTGATTTATTGATATGAATCACAAAACACAACTGCTTGCATTTTAGACTCTTGGGAAAGTGCAGCTATGTGGGCTGTCATGATAATGACTTGTACCTAAAAGGTTATCAGTTCATGGTGATGTGGTTGCACTGTCAAATAAAATGGCATTTGAACAACTGCTTCTTTGACATTTTGAACTACAAGGTGCTGTTTCCCCAGACAAAAGAGAAGAATTCCCAGTGCTTGATGGTTCATTCTGTGTGTCATTTTGTTTCAGAAAGTTCTCCAGTCAACAAGAGCAGATGGGATTGGCACAGAGGTTCTCAGATGGAAGGAAGAGCCATTTTTCATGAACACACTTGTTTTAACCCAACCCCCTGCTATTCTTCATTCAAATAGGAAAGCTGTTATTAAAGATATACATCCTCTTTCTTTTCTTTTCTTTTTCCAGACTCTTTAATGAAACATCAGTCTTATGTTGCCTGGGATATGCAATCAAAATCTCTACACTTTTTTGTCCTACATCACACATACAATAGGAACTGGACAAATTATAAGGACACTTGCTTCACCAGCTGGTTTCCTCAATTGTAGTGCTGGGATAAGACATAGCCATGATTCAAAAATTGCTAATGTGGAGATGAAACCATCTTCAAGAAGTGGCAATTATTGTATCTGTGTAATCATATACCAATATGCAGAAGAATCATATAGACTACTGTGCACTGAAAATTTGGCAGCTGATGGAAATGGCATCAATGAATCACTGAGTTCTATGGATTTCCAAACCATCCTGTGTACCCATTGCTCTTGTATATTATAAAATCAAAAGTGTTCTCTTTTTGTGGCTAAAAGGCTTTCTGCAAGCTTATTCAAGAAAGAACCAATCACACTATGCATCTTGCTGTGGCTAAGCATGGTTAGGAATTTTGTTTCAGTTCCGTTTTGATCACAATTTACCCAAGTACTCAAACATCAAACTACAGGAAAAGTGAAACAGACAGATTTAAATGCCCTGTCTTAGACCAAATGCAGTACTTTGATGTTTCCCGCATGTCTTTTAAAAATATCAGCTCCTATTTCTGTTACATGGGTTTTAGGGCCCTTCCACACAGCCATATAACCCAGAATATCAAGGCAGAAAATCCCACAATATCTGCTTTGAACTGGGTTATCTGAGTCCACACTGCCATATATTCCATGTGGGATTTTATTCAGCTGTGTGGAAGGGGCCATAGCTTCTAGCATATTGCTTATTTTTCTTTGTCTAAACATAGATTAATGCAGATAAGAGAGAACCAGAACCCACCCTCACACTTCATTTTCTGTAGAGAGAACATCTTTTATTATCCATCTTAGCATCTTATAATTGCACGTTATTTGGATAACTAGTTATCCAAATAATTTGCCTAATTATAAATTGCTGCATTCTTTGTTTTAGCAGGGCGATCATGTAAATTTTAGATTCAAGGTGGATGAGACATATTGGGTTCAGCAAGCTGTGGCTGGTGGCTTCAGTGTTAGTGAAGCAATGAATCCGCTTTGATTCAACTTCAAAGAAGCTATTGAAGATCCTGAACTTAAACCTCAAAATAGAATCAGCATGTGTGTGAAGCAAGAAGCAAGCCCAACCTGAGTACAATCAACCAACACAGCTCTTGCAACACTTCCAGGATGGAACCAGGATGGAGCCCGCCAGAGCCCTTCACATGATGCAGGGCTATTTCCAGCTGAGCTTGTCCTAGCTACGTGTTCTCATAGCCTACAACAGGAACAGCTGGGGGAAGCTGGGCAACTATGTGATGGGGAAGGAGGCAATGTCGGTGATGTGGGGCACAGGATGACAGATTCACCACTGCCCGGTGAATTCCCCCACTGTCGCCCTCAATGTGATGAGGTTTCTAGGATGCTGTGATGGGGGGGGGGGGGGGTGGGAAGAGAGCACAGAGAAGTTGAGGTTTAAGTTCAAGATTTTCAATAGCTTCTTTAAAGGTTTGAAATTGAACTGTTACTATGTATTCACATAAATCTATGGAACTGGCATAATGCTAGATTTTATTCTGTTACACTACATCATTGCTATTTTTATTTCCTGTTTTTTATGCCCAGATGTTGTAATTCAATATAATTAATGTGGAAGACTGATCACCTTTTATCACCCTAAACCCAACAACGAAAACACATCCATATGTTTAGCCCAGTGGTCACCCTGGGGCTCAAATACCAGATCCCAGAGGGACCCCCTTGCAAAGGCAAGGGGACTTTTAGGAGCCCAAGGATTGGAACTGCAAGGACAACCTGGGTAGGTTTCCATCATAAGGTTAGATCTCTCTTTTAAAGCATGGATTAAAACCTAAATCAGATTTATCTTCCTTCTAACTTGGAATCCATTTTCACTGGGGTGTGATTCTGAGTTCGAGTTTTATTTTCAGATTCCATTTTAAGTCCTTATTGAAAATATGCATTGGTAAAAACAGAGGCAAGATTTATGAAAAGCTAGTCATTTTTAATATATATATTGTATATTTCAAATGCTGATGATCATACAGTGAGAGAACCAGCACAAGTATTTGATATACGTGAAGAGAAGTGTATTTATAATCTGATGGCCTTAATGCGTGGTTTTAAAAAGTCATAGTCGTACTCCACTGGAATCCATGGCAGACATCTGCTGACAGCATTGGATACTATATGTCATTTAATAGTTTTAGCACTGAACATCAAAACACTGATTCCAAAGGTTCCGCGCCAGCACACAAAATAGTATTTTAATTTCACTGAAAACATTCAAATATTTGACCTCAGTCTGACTCAGCATTCAAATTTTAAATGTTATATTCATTTCAGCTGTCAAGATATGCAAGCAGCTTCCTGGATGATAAAGCTACAATGAATTAAGAGCAGATAGTGCCTGAGAAGGTCACATAAGACATAGCTCCTTTAACTTTCAATTAAGAACATTTTATTCATCAAACTGAATATCACTGCCTAAATCAACTCTGAACTCTTCCTCATTTCTGGAGGCATCCATTGTTTTTTCAAAAGTATTCAACACCCTTCCCCATATATCACTATGTGATATAGTTGCCGTCCCCTAGGACTAATGTCCTACAGATGTGTTGGACTACAAATCCGCTCAACTCCAGCCAATTTAAATATTGGCCATGTTTGTTAGGGATTATGTGACCTGTTGTCCATATCACTGGATAACACTACAGGTGTGTTAGATCATTCTCTTTTGCATAATCTATGGATATGTAAATGTGGTCACATTGTAGGAATAAAAACATAAACCAGTAGGAGCACAGGGAATAGCGAATGGTTGATTTTACACACACACACACACACACACACACACACACACACACACACACAGAGTGTGTTTTACTTATATTCATTGGTTGTATTTATATCCCACTTTCTGTCCAATAAGCACACAGTGGCAAACACAACTTTCCCATTCCACTGTTATATTCACAACAACACTGTGAGCTTACTCTTTGAGAAAAAGAGTCATCAGTCCAAAGTGACCAATCCTGGTGAGAACACTACATAGTTCTGGATTGCTACCTGCAGAGTGTGGTTGGTCAGATTCACTGCATTCTAATCCAGTTGTTACTTTCAAGTAGAGTATACCCATTGAATCAACGTAAACATGGTTCATCACCACTTCTACTTGGATGAGATTATGTGGGATGTGTGCAAGGCTAAGGAATATATGCATATGTCTGCAAGGCCTAAAGAATATATGTACATGCAGTCCCCAAGTTGCGAAGAAGATAGGTTCTGTAGGTTTGTTCTTAATCTGAATTTGTATGTAAGTCGAAACAGGTTCGTTTTTAAGTTTAACTTCAGCCGTGTGTGTGCGTGTGTGCCTTTGAATAGAATAGGGAAGGGTTAACACCTCTATGTTTTTTGTTTTACTGTCTGTGACCCCTTTCAGAAGATTTCACCTCACTTTCCATCTTGATAATTAGTTTTTGATAAATTTGGCTTGTTGTGGAAACAAGGATTGGTTATAAAGCTTCCGTGGAGACACCTTTTTCCCATGATAACTCTTAGAGGAGTGGATTTCCTTTCCTAGCAGTAGACTCTTCTCACTTCCTCTTGTCTTAGTTCCATTCTTCACTATGAGTCATTTGTTAGTTTGATGTTTGCAACTTGGGGACTGCCTGCATATGACCTGAAATAATTTGAAGGTGCCTCATGCTGCTTGATCCTGGAAGTGGGGCAGGGTCAGATCTGGTTATGTCTTGAAAAAGGAATAGCTAAGGAATAACAGGTGCTATAGGCTATATTGGGAGGAAGGAAGAGCAAAGCGAGTTTTCCTTGTCTTAAAATCCTATGAAATTCATGGGCTTTCCATAAGTCAACAAAAGAAGTTGCATATTACTACTTTACTTAGGCGATCCCTCGTAGTTCGAGGACGATTGTCTTCCATTTCTGTTGTCTTGGGAGGGTGTCCGTAGGTGGCTGAAGAGACCTATTCTTGATCTGCATGTTCTACCATAGTGAGGACATTGGTTTCCAGATAGAAGGTCAGGGTTGCTTTGACACACCTTCCTCTTGGCACGTTTCTCCCTTAAGCCCTCCATTCGTGCCTCTTTGAACTTTGCAGCACTGCTGGTCACAACTGACCTCTAATTAGAGCACTCAAGAGGCAGGGCTTCCCAGTTCTCAGTGTCTATGCCACAGTTTTTAAGGTTGGCTTTAAGCCCATCTTTAAATCTCTTTTCCTGCCCACCAACATTACGTTTCCCATTCTTGAGTTCAGAGTAGAGTAACTGCTTTAGGAGATGGTGATCGGGCATTCGGACAATGTGGCCAATCCAGCAGAGTTGATGGTGTAGGAGCATCGCTTCAATGCTGGTGGTCTTTGCTTCCTCAAGCACACTGACACTTGTCTGCCTGTCTTCCCAAGAGATTTGCAGGATTTTTCTGAGGCAATGCTGATGGAAACACTCTAGGAGTTGAGTGTGACGTCTGTAGACCGTCCACGTTTCGCAGGCGTAGAGCAGGGTTGGGAGGACAATGGCTTTATAAACAAGCACCTTGGTATCTCTATGGATCATCAAACACTCTATGCTTCATTCTGAAAAATGCTGCACTCGCAGAGCTCAGGCGGTGTTGTATTTAAGTGTCGATGTTGACTTTTGTGGAGAGGTGGTTGCCAAGGTAGCAGAAATGGTCAACATTTTCTAATGTTACACCATTAAGTTGTATTCCTGGCTTTGCAGAGAGATTAGCTGGTGCCTGTTGTTTTCTCGATGTTCAGTGAGAGGCCGAGCTTCTCATATGCTTCTGCGAAGGTTTTAGAGTGGCTTGGAGGTCTTCTTCTGAGTGTACACAGACTACGTTGTCACTGACATATTGGAGTTCTATAACAGATGTTGTGGTGACCTTGGTTTTGGCTCTTAGTCTGCTGAGGTTAAATAGCTTGCCATCTGTCCGATAGATGATTCCACTCCAGTGGGAAGCTTCCCATCAACAAGGTGAAGTATCATAGCAATGAAGATGGAAAATAAGGTAGGGGCAATAACACATCCCTGCTTGACACCTGATTCCACCTTAAATGGGTCACTTTGGGAGCCGTTGCTGTCCAAGACTGTTGCCATAATGTCATTATGGAGGAGCCACAGGATGTTCACAAATTTGTCAGGGCACCCGATTTTTTGGAGGATGGTCCAGAGAGCGCTGTGATTCACTGTGTCGAATGCCTTTGCAAGGTCAATGAATGCCATGTACAGAGGTTGATTTTGTTCCCTGCATATTACTACTACTACTAATGCAAGTAGAAGAATAGCAACTTAGAGGCTACATGTTGAGTACAGTTTAAGCTCAAGCAGTAAATACTGAGAAATAAATAATAAATAATAATAAATAATAAATTTTATTTGTTACCTGCCTCTCATAACGGCTCGAGGCATGATACAACAGAGTCAAAACATATGAACATAAAATACAAGCAATAAAATACATAGATAAAATATCAAACATTTCCCTACAGAATGTCAACAGTTCTCCAGTACTGAATGGAAATGGTACAAATACCAAAAATGTCTGTCTAAAAGGCAATATTGGTATATTACAGAGATGGGAAATGTGTGGTCCTTGTAAAGTGAGACTACAGCTCCTATCAGCATAGCCCATTGTGGTGATGAAGCAATCCAAGTCTATCTAGATTGCTACAGGCCTCCTATCTGTGCTATGAACAGAAAAAGTTATGAGACTGGCCAACTTTTCAGTAAAATATGAAATCAGCAATCAAAAGTATGCTGTGATTTCTGTTTGCTATATAGACTTGCATATAAATCATCCTCATGGATGTCAAGGCCAGGGTTTGAAGCCAAATGACTGGACTTTGATATGACTTGTGGATAAGTTAAGGGTTATACCACATACTGAGAATATGAGACATTCTTTTCTTTGAGTAAAGTGAGAGCTGAATCCATCCTGAGATAACCTAAAAGTTGGCCTAACCCGCTTCTATTCTCTCCAGCACAGTGCTGCTTCTAGTCATTTTGAGTGACTGGGTAGGAAAGTGGCCAGAAGCAATGGTAACTCTTTGATGCTTTCCTTCAAAGGAACAGCGAGTGAGTAGAAGGAGTCAATACTTATTTAAGTTCTCCATTTTTATAATAATTAAGGTACAATATTTTGGAAAAGTCACACTCTCCCAATTTTCTCTAAATTCACCAAAAATAACCTCTAGGAGAGGGTCACCATGTGTCAGAGTCAACGTGAAGGCAGATAAGAACAACCACTGTGAATATTGTTTCATTATTCCTCTGTTCACTGAAAGTTTCAAAAATTAAGTTAAAAAATCAAAAGAGCACTCCAAACAAATGTAAATCAGGTAGTAATTCAAAGAGCACTCCAAACTAATGCCTCCCTCAGCAACAGTTGTACTGAAAGAAAAAGTGAAGGAAAAACACTTCAAGGGGGAAAGTACATAATAGAAATCTGGCACTACTGTATCCAGTTTTCCTCAGCTATCTGACTCTGGAGCAGTGAACGATTATTGCGGATGACATATATCACTTCCAAAAAGTACTTGCACATTCCAACAAGTAGCTGTATTCAAACTACTGAAATACTGTTAATAAAGACCACATATCTAACATTTTGCCACCCACAGCATTAAGTACTGTGGCCTCTGAGTCTGGATTACATCCAATGCATCCAATTATTCAAATTAATTATTGGCATTATACAGTGAGTGCAGTTGAATGGTCAAGGGGGGCAATGAAATGAATTGAAATCACTGACTAGTGCTTGAAAATTTACTTTAAAATACTTCATTTTAGTTCAAGCTGCATGCTTCCTTCTCCCCATTTTAGTTACTCCAGTATTTTATAGCTAAATTATCTCCTTGCTAGGAGCCCCCGTGGCCTAGTGGATTAAAGCCTTGTGACTTGAAGGTTGGGTTGCTGACCTGAAGGCTGCCAGGTTCGAATCCCACCCAGGGAGAGCACGGATGAGCTCCCTCTATCAGCTCCAGGTCCATGCTGTGACATGGGACATGAGAGAAGCCTCCCACAAGGATGGTAAAAACATCAAAAAAAACCTCCGGGCGTCCCCTGGGCAGCGTCCTTGCAGACGGCCAATTCTCTCACACCAGAAGCAACTCAGGTTGTTCCTGACACGAAAAAAAAATCTCCTTACTTACTCACTTCTTGAATGTAACTAAAATAGTTGGTATTTGTTAACATTTTCAAAAATAGCTATGCAACAAGCTGTTGGCTTGTGGTACAAAATGCACCTTTTGCATTGCAACATCCATCTTGCCTTAACACAAAGGAGCATAAAGTGGCAGCAGAACATTCAACTTAATCCAGTATTGGACCATCTCATATTCCTCCTTGACCATTTCTTTTTAATTCCAAAAACAACTAAAGCAGCATGGACCAATTGTGGTCCCCAAACCTGTATTTGTGACTCAGTCTTAACCAGAAGTTCTATGTCAGAAAAGGAGAACTGTTCTTAAAACCTTTCAGAAGTCATAATTTGTTTTAAAAGATGGTTCACGTATTTTATATTCTATTGTTTTAAATGTATTTATTGTATTTTGTTAAATTATCCAATTGTTTTAATTGCTTTATCTTTTTGCATTGTATATTGGCATTGAATTTTTGCCAGACTGTGAGCTGCCCTGGGTCCCTTCGGGCGAGAAGGGCGGGATAGAAATGAGGGAAATAAATAAATAAATCAAAAGAGTGCATATCCCTCCAACATCCTCCTTCCAAAGCACCTAAGAGTTAACCACCAGATAATTCCAGTGCTGATTTTGTTTTTGAGTCCAAAGCTCATTTTCTGGAGTGTTTGGTTGAGTTGGAGGGCTGGGCCCAGTATGATCCATGATGGATCTTTGGCTAGAAAAACTGGCTAACCCCTAATTTGAAAAATTGCAATTGGACTTCAAAGGGGATGTAGGCTACTCCTCGCTAGCCATGTTCCTACATTATGCAGAGTGTAATGTTCCACCCACACAGGTCCATTGGATTACTGCTCCCAACCCCTATTGAATTATGCATCCATTGCCATTTATTGTCTGATTGAGAGCATGATGAGTGTCCAGAAACATCTAGTAGCATTATTATTATTATTATTATTATTATTATTATTATTATTGACACAACGACGTTGTATGACACAGCAAACAAGATAGATATGCTGGATTTCGTTTCACAAAATCACAAGTCGAACACTTCCCAGATGTCTAGGACTGTGTGATGTATTTTCGGATGATGCATGCAGATCCCAGCAGGGTGGCCTTTTGAACCCCCCCCCCCCCGCAGGTGCCACCTTGACGTGGTGGGGGGGCTTAACTGCTCCAATGATGACTGAGGGCTGTGCTGGCGGTAGTGTAACTACCGACAGGTCCAACCAAGCCAGAGAGGCCTCAGCTGAGGAGCAGAACTAAGAGCACCTAACCCATTAGCATTATGGAGAATCAAACCCAAACGAAGTCTATACTGGCTCGGTCGTCACCCAGGATAAAAAGGACCGCGGTGGATGCTGCTGATTCTGGACATCCATCGACAAGTGGGCTATGGAATCATCAAAACCCAAATGAACAGTCACAGAAGCGGTAGAAATATACAATGCCAGAAAACCGCACTATTATTATTATTATTATTATTATTATTATTATTATTATTATTATTACATCATTTCTACCCCACCCTTCTCACCCATCAGGGGACTCAGGGCGGCTTAAAGAAAAGAATAGCTGGTGCCCTCCCAGATCTTCAAAGAGATATTGGAAGGTGAAAGCCGCTCATTTTTCCTAGCTGCAGTAAGATACAGCCAGGTGCACCAAGCCTACTCCCAGCAACTAAGAATCTGCCAGTCCTTTGAAGTGAACTTGTACAGGAGGGAGGTGTTACCCAAAGAAGTTATGTATAGACATGCACACCCCAAGATACATGTCACTTACAGTAGTCCAAATTAAAACTGTAATGCAATACAGTTACACTTTCGCTTTTGTGAAAAGGAAGCGATTACAAGTAAGTAGATATTTTTACTAGTTGCTTCCAATCTCTGACTCCAGTAAATGCTAAGACTCATAGCTTAATAAAGAAAAGAGAAAATGCTATATTAAGTGCCATATGGTATGATATTAAACTATACCAACTGTTTAGAAACAATGATGCAATGCAAGTATTTGTGAAAATTAAGCTTTGTGTATATTTGTTTCAGTTGGGAAAATAATTATGTTTTTGAACTCCCCAAAAATAATACTCAGATAGTTGCAGCAAAAAAGTTGCAAAAAATGTAAGTTGTCATAATATTGGAGAAGGAAAAGAGGCAGTGTTTACTTGTGTGTGTTTTAGTTAGGAAAATAAGTTACACAAGTAATGTTTTTGAACTCTCCAAATATAATGCACAGATAGTTGCAGAAAACATGTTACAGAAGGCAACACCTAGGTTCATGGTAACACTGGTGTGAAAAACAATCAGCTAATGAAATTTTGGCTTTTGGAGGGGGGTACTTTTGTAAGCAGAAGCACTTTGTTCCAGATGGCCCCTGAGCACACTTCCATTTGTTCTGAACTTGTTTGTGCAACTGGAGACCATGGCTGTATCTACACTGCCCTATATCCCAGGATTTGATTCCAGATTATCTGCTTATCCCATATTATCTTGCAGTGAAGACTCAAATAATCGAGTTTAAAATAGATAACCTGGGACCAGCTCCTGGGATATAGCACAGTGTAGATCCAGCAAAAATATCCATACATGCAATATAATCTGTATAGAATGATACCACTGGATACTAGCCCAAATTTCTATTTCTATGGTTCCTGTCTATCTTTTAAGATCAACATTAAAAATTTTGGAGAGTGAAGTTAAGTAAGCTTTAAGAAAATGTAGGAGAAGTAGCAGGCATTGCACTTAAGGTTGCTCCTAATCTGTCTGGACAAAGAATAAGAAATGGTTTGTCCTGCATAATTGAACATCTAGTTGCTTTCCAGGTCTGCTTTCATCTTTAGGTGAAACACACAGGTTCCTTTGTATGTGAAATATATGAGAAAGGAATCTAGACAGTATGTTTAGTTTTTAAAAACCTGATTACCTGTGTTCACCTGTCCTGCTACACTGTTCTTAAAAAAATAGTGCTTCAAATTTGCTACTCTTCCTTAACCATTCAGAATCAACTACCTGAGGTGAAAATTTTGCATCCCACCTAATGACAGCTAGTCCTGGGCACATATCCCAAAATCTTGGGCTCTCCAGAAGAATCACATCACTGGAAATTACCAGACTTCTAACATTTCCATTATGTGTGTTACTGATGTCTGATATCAGACAGACCATTGGGCTAGTGAAATCATTAACGTGACTCGATGACATAGGTTGAATATTCCAAATCCAGATGCAAATGATGCAGAAGGAAGGAAGTTTCCAAAAATAAGTACTGTAGGTCAGGATTTTAATCTGGTTGTGGTATTTGCACTTAGAAGAAAGATTTAGTAATTGTGAGCTAGTTACTTGCGGGCATCAAATTTCACCGATTCCACCTTCATTTTCAGACTTAATATATGGTCATTTCCTCTGTAAAATAATTTTAGACATAGTAGAGTACTTCTAATGTCAGTGCTCGTCCCTCTTCAGCACTGAATGATCTTCCATGGAGCCTGCTGTGTTGCTATCATGCTATTAACATTCCACAAAAGTCACAGGAATGTGAGGAAGTACCTGACACATTCTGCAGCACAGCAGGCACATTCCGCTTGGATGTTCTGCACTTGCAATGGGGGACTGTAGTCACAAGGTTAACACCATACTAAACTGTGTAATTTTTAGATCTAGCCATTTATGCAGACAGAAATTGCTGCATTGCACATGCACAAATTAGCCAGATTTCCGCATACAATTATGGACTAAAACCAACTGCATGAAAATAATTAGCACGTTTGACTAATGACTTACTTTATTTCTCCATACGTCACCCAGCATGGTTTGAAAACACGGCCGGGGTCCTTTATTACTTTATATATGTTCATGTGATTCACCCTGTCTGTCTTACAAATTGCAAAGGGATTCAAAGTAGCACAGAAACATTTAGACTGCTGATAAAGTGTTTCATTTTTATGATTGAGTTAGCTTAATCTCCAAGAGCTAAATGCAATTAGCCATCAGAATTGATTAAACGCAGCAAGAATTTACAGGAAACTGGGCCCTTAAAATCCACTCAGATTTCTCGTTGCCAGCTCCAATGAACCACCTAAACCCATTCTTGATGGACTGCCCCATCTTCTGTTTGCTGAGTGACTTTCCACAATTACTTTGAGTTCATTACCATATCAGGAAGTGGCATATGGCATCTGGGCCATAATTATATACAGTCTGAAGTTCAGGTGCAAGTATAGTGAATATATGGCCTTTCAGCTGATGTTAGACTATACAGTTGGCCTTTTTTATACATGGATCTGTATCCATAGATTTCACCATGCATCCACATATTATGTTATTCACAGGTGTTGTGAATGAGCCTTCTGGGGTCAACGATACTACTGATAGTAGCAGGAAGAGAAGAAAGACTCCTCGGGAGCAAGACTCATTTGAGGAGTTACAGAGAAAGAGCCTTAGAGAGATATTTGAGAAATCAACAGATGAGGATTCATTTGAGGGTTTTGAAGGAGAGGATGGGCTTGAAATGGATTTTGGGGATGTGGTACGGGCAGAAGAGGATGACAAGGAGTGGACACGTGCTCCAGAGGGTTGTGATGGGGAGACTGGACTCACTGGTAATGTGGACGCTGAGGAAACATGGGGTCCTTCAGGATCAGACCCAAGGTGGTCTAATTGGAGGAGTAGGGATAGTTCCACAGCTGCGGGTAGGTCTGGCTGTCGGCAGGACGGTTCCAGCTCGGATGAGGAATGGGAGCAACCTGTGGGAAGGGCGGTGCCCGGCTCGAATTCTGAAGATGAGTTGTAAATAAATTGAGGACATTTGGCCATTGGGCCCTTGCGTGTGGCAAGGTGGTTGTTGGGCGCCATTGGGTTTTGTGTTCATGTTCCTGAAGACTGGCTTGGGACTGTGCAACCGACGTAAGTTCATTCCGGGTTACTTCTACAACGGGGGCTGGAACTGTGTGGGTTTTCTTTAGACTGCATTGTGATTACTGTCTGCATTAGTTCACCTCCATCGTTTTGGTTACTTGTGTCAACCCATTGATGAGGACTTTGCTGTGACGACTCTTTGCTCCCTATTCCGGCTTGGCTTCGTTCTCAACTCTGTAACTACTCTCCGTTACCGACCATTGGCTTCGTTCCTGACCCTGAAGTAACGCTCCACTCCCAATTCCAGTTTGACTCCTGGTTCTGCAATTACTCTCAGTTACTGGTCACTGGCTTGGCTTCTGACCCTGCAGTAACTCTTTGCCCTTCGCTATTTTGTTTCTGTCACTGGTTTGTGTGCGCTGCTTCTGGTGGCAGAGTTTGGCCCGGTTTGGGACATTATTTGTTTTGAACCTTAAGACTCTATTTTGTAACCCAGTTGGGATTCTGTTTATTTTGGACCCTTGGGAATTCGGCCCATAGTTTGTTTTGCCTTCTCCAAGTTATCCTGCAATTTTGAGCTGAATCTAAGCAGTTTTGTTTTAATCCGGATGTTTTGATGTTTTTACCATTCTTGTGGGAGGCTTCTCTCATGTCCCCGCATGGAGCTGGAGCTGATAGAGGGAGCTCATCTGCTCTCTCCCCGGGTTGGATTCGAACCTGGCAGCCTTCAGGTCAGCAACCCAACCTTCAAGTCACAAGGCTTTAACCCACTACGCTACCTGGGGGCCCCACCAGGCTTACTAAGGATCTACATATAGTTCCAGCCGTGCTCTTCAAAACATATCCCATAGACTTCAGGTGATATTTGAGAACCAGTCTTTTACCAAGCTCTGCTTGCAGAAAGACCCCAGAATTTCTAAATCTTCTCATTCTGGAAATCTTACTAGGGAAAAAGTGACTACAGGCAATCACCGACTTAAAATGTCTCATAGTTAAGAATGGGGGCGAGACAATAGGAAGTGAGAGAAGTCTACCTCAAGGAAAGGAAATTCATTCCTGAAAGAGTTATCATGGGGAAAAGGTGTCTCCACTGAAGCTTTATTACCAATCCTTGTTTCCACAACAAGCCAGTTTTTTAAAAATCTAATTCTCATAGGGACAGAAAGTGAGGTAAAATATTCTCACAGGGGTCCAGACAGCAAAACAAACACCACAGTGGTGTTAATCATTTCCTGTGCTATCCAAAACTCATGTATGCATATGAGTATGTGTGTGTGTGTGTGTAGCTGGAGTTACACTTTAAAAATGTACATGTTCCAATTTACATAAAATTCAACTTAAGAACAAACCTCCAGAACCTATCTTGTTTGTAACTTTGGAATTGCCTGTATATTTTCACCCATATCTTCTGTCTTCCTGCTTGATCACTAAGATACTAGCCTGCCTTCACGCATAAGCATCCCAAGAACTTTACCAAAATAAAGATACGTGTTAATAAAAATTAATCTGGCATACCCATGCAGCAGTAATGTGTTTCATCTGTATTTCAATGTTTCAATGTTTAATGTACAGTACTGTATTCACATTTCAGTGGTCTCTACAATACTTCCAAACTAGCCTTTGTTTGTTTTCACATAGACTGAGTATCCCTTATCTGAAATGCTTGCAACCAAAATGATTTTGGATTTTGGAATTTTGGGATTTTTTGGAATACCTGTATTTGCATGTATGCATATGAGATATCTTGAGATGGGACCCTAGTCTAAACACAACATTCATTCATGTTTCATATCTATCTTATGCACGTAGCCTGAACATAATGTTATACATAATATTTATAATACATTTATTCATGAAACAAGGTTTATGTATACTGAAGTACTGGGGGGGGGAAAGGTGACACTACCTCGGCCACCTCTGTGGACAATTTTGGATTTGAGAATTCTGTATAAGGGATGCGCAACATGTATTTATTTGTTGTTGTTAGCATGCAGTAATGTTAAGTACATAGACAATCATGATATTATAAGCCATTTTGAATCTCATTGTGAAAGAAAGGTGGAATGTCAATCAAATAATGCAATCATTATGATTGTGATGATGACGATGGAGGATTTTGAAAAGATAGGAAATCTTGGAAATCTGAATCTATGCTCAACCCTATTCAGAATATGCTTTTTAGTCTTACACCTCTTAATCTAATCCAATTTAGCAGCCTGGTTGTGTCTGCACAGGGGAAGGCTTGAGTAGAACACAGGACTCGCAAAATATTTCATAGCACTCAATTGTGCTGCAGAAATAATAACTAGACCTAACATTTACAGCTGTATACAGAAAGGTGAACAAAGTGTAGCAGTCACAAGGCTGTATCCAACCTACATATAACCAATCCACAAAACTGCTTCTTTTGCCATAAGGTAGAAGCAACTGGAAGGCACACAACAACAACAACAACAACAACAACTACCACCACCATCATCATAATCAGACTCTTGTGGTCCCTTCCTGCCCTATAATTCTATGAAAGCCTGGGAGTTGGTAATATGACAGTTATTATATTATGTATAATAATATGTAGATACACATATATGTCTGTTCATATGATATATGGGTTGGGCTAGATCTCCTCCCATTGGTCTCCTCCAGCTCTTCTATGATCCTATACACTGTATACATATCTGTTTAATAAAGAATAATGAATTTGAGTTTGGATTAGCAAATTCAGAAAGTCTACCTCTCAGAGAGAGGGGCCCAAGTTTGTAAATAATTTAATTCTGGTGGATGGCAATGCTTATTTTTAACATATTCCACATTGCTGGGAAAGTACAATTGAAATACTCTTGGCCTTGACTTGAATTGCAGGGTTTTCTCTGTGCAAAGAAATAAGGTACTGTAACAAGTGTATTTGCCAGCAGAGGGCAGGGCATACACATGTAAATGTGGCAAAGACCACTTAAATGAACAATCCGGCACTCCAGAAGGGCTGTGATACTACTGATGTTTTAATCTAAGACAGAAAACAGAAAAAACCCTACCTTCATGGAAAAGAAAGCACATCTTAGATGTCTGAAACATGATCCATGTTATGTTAATTAATACATTTCCCCACCCCTCACCCCAACTTCTACTCCAAGCAAAAGAAACCTCTCTTGCAATCCTTTTAATCATTCTAGTATGGGAGCATGAGATGAGAAAATAGCACAACAGTATCAGAGAAAGCCACATTTGTTTCTTCAGAAGGTTTTACCTCAGAGCAGTGCTCAAACTGAATGCAGGAAAAAAATGTCCTCACAAACTGATTCTTTTATGCACTTGACACTGGGAATTGGAATTTCCCAATGCTATTAACACTTAGCAGTTGGAGCTCAGGACCAGCCAAGAACAAGGGATTAAGGGGTATTTGTCTAAACTAATTTCACTCTGTGTACTGGGTCTATGGAGACTGGGGTTACTCTGCTGGAATTGTGAAACACTGCTAATTGGCTACAAATTTAACAGTGGCAGGGTTCCCACAGGAGCATGGCTACGTAGTCATTAACGGCACTTGCACTACAAATCTATTTGTGGATTAAGCGCTTGTGGCATGAGGTTCCCGGGGTGGTTGCTGAACAGTTGGTTAGTGATACATCATTGTATTACCTTTCCCCATTCTGCAAGTTATTACTGATGCATAAATAATAACGGAATGGAGTCTCATGAGATCATTTCAGGAAACACGTTATAATTTCATGCTCTCATTAGGGTCCTCTGTCAACATTGCCAAGATTGCAAATGGCACAATACAGGAATTTAGTTTCAATCTTGTGTCTCTGATTACTTTTTCTTGGCTAGCTCTCAACAAGGATATTTCACTTTCCTGTGATAAAAAATAACTGAATTATTCAATTTATGAAATTAGTCAAGTTCCTTAATGCATATTATGTCATAAACATGAGACAAGATAGACTTGCTTATTCAATACACACTATATGCAAACATACATAACCATACACAAGCATAGCCATATACAAATAAATATATAGCCATATTCAAACAGGGCTAATGTAACTATTGGGTAGAAAGAACACTCTTCCCAGAGAATAAAACGGATAGGTTACTCAACAGTCATTTACTTACTTGTTTCAGTTTGGAATTAAGATGTTTTGGAGGCCCTTGCTCTAAGGAAAAAATCATGAATTTAGAAAGAAATCTACACCTGACAGGTACTACCTTTTGCAGCTGAAGATAGGTTTATCAGTCGTCGTCGTCCCCCCCCTCCCTGTACAAACCATCATAAACAAATGAACTAAACAGATAACAGCAAAGCCTCACACATATTTTTATTTTTAGTTGTCTTTGGTTTACAGTGCCTTTTCGTTCATTTGATTCCCTCCCTATCCTTTATACTCTAAAGTTTGCCATCTGACCTTTTTCTATCATAGGGCAAACAATGAATTCAGCTATAAGTCTCAGAAATCAAATAAACTATCATTGTACAAATTACTTGTACAAACTTATTTTTTCTTTTATTTATGAAATTTCATTACCAAATTCTTATGACAGATCTTTTCACACTGTTTTTAGTGTAAACCATGTGCAACATAGGACTTTTTGCATTAATAATACAGTACTAACACATTTTGTTTCTCTCTTCTCCTCACGGCTTGAGGTGAGGCACAACACAGTCAAATGCATACAATAAAATACATATATAAAATACATATATCAAAATAGGTTTTGCATATTAGAAAATAACTGCACCCAGTCTGTGGGCACATATCCATTTGGCAAATCTGAATCTCCATGAATAGGTGGAGACCACCTTTTGAAAACCACTAGTCAAGAAAAGTATGACCTTGTTAGAAGTCAACGCTATGAATAAGTAATATTCACAAGTCTTCATGTAATCACACACAGGTAAATCAGCTGTTAAACTGAAAAACCATGTCTTCAAACTGCCAAGGATAAAGACATCCCACTACAAATATATATTTGGTTAGCAGAGGATGGTTGTTTCTTTGTAATTGTAGTTGTAATTGCCCAAAACATATACACTCCCTTTAAAAACCTTTTAGTTTAAAATATGCACTCAGAGATTAAAAAAAACAAAGTCTACTTTGAAAAATAATTTATCTTGTTTACTCATAAACATCTTGTATTAATTCACCATACAGGCATATTTCTTACTGAAGTTCAGTTACAGATAGGATGTAGCTACTCTGTGTTGAGTACATAGGGTATCATTCTTAATCAATAGTCCACAGTCTGTAAGTATACTTGTACTCACTGAAGTCCATAAGCATACATTGAAGTCTCTAAACAGCAACATGCATCTACCTTCACTGAGGTCTGGATACATACATCTACTTTCATTGGAAGCCAAACACATACTAAATACAAAATGGAGTCCTGAGTCTGAACATGCTCAGTACAATCACATGTCTATAACCCCCCCCCACACACACACACACACACACACACACACCAAAGAGGTAAGTCAAACTGGCAAATCAAATACACATAGAATTTTAAAGGTTAGCAAATATATACATTAACAAGCAAATGGTGAGAGGCTTGGGAGGTTGCTATTTCCAACATAACATTGTTTATGTTGGAATCACAGATGCCTTAAAGGGCCAAACTTAAATGTGACTTCAAAACAGAGTTTATTGAAACAAAAGAAAAAGGACGCAGGGATACTTCCAGTTCCACTGGTCAAAACTCAAAAACCCAAAACCAGACCTGGTCCAAAAGGTAAACAGAAATGTAATCCAGATTAACTGTATGCAAAGAGCAACAAGTCAAACAAAGCACTCTAAGGCAAAACAAAAAGGAAGTACACAAATGGTTAACAAAGGGAGTTGCAAGAAGAGAAGCCTCATCAGCCGAAGTCCAAGGTCGAAGCAGGAGGAATCCAAAACAGTGTTACTCCAGTATCTGCAGAAGCAGCATCTTTAGCCAAACCGGTTCAGGTCCAAACTGCAGATCCAAGTCCAACACCGAACATGAAACAGGCAGCAGCAAGATTACAAGAAACTTTCCCAATACACAGCACCCGAACGCACATCGATACCTTGCCTTCTGCAAAGACCCCTCATCCCTGAACCCACTTTTATCTACAAATCAACATCAGAAGATGAACTGACCACCGCCCCATCACTATCCCCCACAACTGCTTCCAGCTGTTCACGTGAATTCCCTTGACTCTCCCTCCAATTCCTCCATCTCCTGTCAAGACTTAGATCCCCCCAAGAATCAGTTGAATCCTCTGATTGCCAGTCTTCACTTCCAGAGAACCCCATAAAGGTATCACTGGTTGTTGGTGCCTCACAAATAGCTTGCACTTCTCTTATCTTAGTCCAATCCATGGTGTCTCCTTCTTCTCCTTCACTCATTGACCCATCATCGCCAGAGAATCCCTCAAATGACTCTTCATCTGTAGGTGCTGTAAGTATGTCCCAGATCCTCTTTCTCTGGTGTTCATCATCAGATTCCTGCTCCCAAGTAACCCTTTTTCCCCTTCTGGCACCCATACTACTGTTTGTAACGTTACTCACAGGCTCTACTACAACAGTTTATGTTAAGCTGTATAATGAATTGGCTCAATATCAATTGATGTCCATTTAATTTTTCATACCAAATAATAAATATGTGATAAAATGTCATATTATACCAATATACCATGGTTACTTGAAGGACAGTTATATCATTTTCCTTATTTCCCCCCTTTTATAGACTATCTCATGAGGCAGGTAAACCAGCATTGTATGACATTGTGTGCAACCTGCTGCCAGTCTACCTCTTCACCACCAACACCAACACCTCACCCTAGCCCACCCCCATGATTACCCCATCCCTCACTATTGATAGATAAACCTCATCAATAGCTAACCATTCTACCACATTTCCACCACCTACTTTGTGCAATGGGTCCTTTCCATTTCTGTGCCCATAGTAAAGTGACATCAAGAGACAGGACTCTCCTCCTCTACCCCCCTCCCCTTTCCACCTTTCTATTTCCAAGCTATCTGTTTTCTGTTCATTTTAATTTTATAGTTATATTTGCATCTTGTTTTAGATTTCAAAGCTGGAATTGCAAATTATTCTATAATTAAAAAATTATAAAACAGTGAAAGTACAAGAAGGTGGGGTTATGAAGATATGTGGATATTCAATCACAGGACCGTTAATTGTCAAATCATGACAATTGCTCAATTGAAAAGAAGTGCAATGTCATGGTCAGCCCAATATGTATCATTGATTGCATGACTGCAGTAAAAAAGAGAATTCGTGCCAAAAAGTCAAATCTCTTTCTCAGTCTCAAACATCTTTATCATGGAAGGAAGAGAACTAATGCTAGAAACCTGTTCTCAGGATCAACTGTTTTGACCAAGGAACTGCTATGAGGCCAGAATGCTGATATTGTTTTAATTAAATATTATTTTAATCTTATTTCAGTTTCTTTTCATCAATGTTTTATTAATTTTTGTGATAGTTGATTACTTTTTATGTCATGTTTTATTCTTGTTTTTATTAAATTTGAATATTGTTCACCGAAATTTAAACTTCCTAATATTCAGAGTTTTTCTACTTATAGGTTTGTTATTCAGCTCTGATCCCTGAGAGCTTCTTCAGTGCTTACTTGGGCCCCAGCAGTACTAGTAATATGCCTGCATAGGTCTTTTTCTTTGACTTGATCCTCCACAGATACAATTTCCTTTCTCAGCTGTTCACATCAAGGAAGTGGACATGGTAGAAGGAAAGGCTGTGATGTTTCCACCTTTTACAGAGAATCTTATTGCCAAGTCTGTATTTCCTAAACAGATCTGGAGTACCTGTGGCATTCCAGGAGGAGTCAGGCTTCAGTTCTCCTCCGTTCTCCTGCTATCCTGGTTAATAGCAAGAGGTTCTGGTAATAGTCACTTCTCAGCATCTAAAAGTCTGTATTTCCCCCAGAAGGTTTATATTATAAAACTTGGTCAAGGAACTAGGAATTAAAGTTGTAGATAGGGATTTTGGAAGAGTGGCATGAGATTACAGCGCAGAACTGTGGTTTTCCTATTTCTCTTATCCTTTCCTCAGCAGCACTGGAATCTTTAGGGCTAAGATTAACACTTAAAGAGCAGTCCTAGCATTTTCAAAGCAGTGCAGACAAAAGGTTATGATGATGTCATGCATGGCAAAAAGAAAGGCAGATGAAATGTGTCTGCCTAACAAATTCCCTTGGTTCATCTGCCTGACCCAGACCACTTTGGGGGAGAGGGGGGTGTTTAAGATAACAAGAAGTAAGGCATGTGCCATTGCTGGAAGATGCAGTGAGGTAAGGGGCTTTTGACCTTTCCACCTGTCACTGCACATTCCAGAGAAACCCCATATTCTGCTTGCTGAGATGGCAGCAAAGGCAGAAAGATTTCAACAAGGTCTCTTCTTAGCCACCTGTCCCAGCATTGTTTGACAGTCGGAAAGGAAAAAAAATAGGAACCTTACATCTTTCAAAACGACCACAGCTCATGCTAGTCCTTTGATATGAGTTCACTATTGTATTTTTAAACTTCATGGCCTTGACTTCTTTCTTGGCACATTGTCTTTAGTTATTTAGCTGTAACCTCTGAAGAACTGTCTACCAAAGCTATGAAAGTTTGATCTATCTTATAAACATCTACACAGACAATCTTTAAATTATCGAAAACAGTGAGAGGTTCCAAATAATTCTGTTAACTAAAAGTGGTTTCCATCTGTAGGATCCCTTCTAGAGTACTGCAATGATCTCAAACACTTTGGCCAAATAGCACAGAAGCAAAAGGTAAAACATAGGTGCTGCTCCATCTGGGAGGACAGCAATGAAAACCATCCCTATCAGGAGACAAAGCTGCTCAGCCGGCTCCCAAGCTGCTCAAGAGCTGGCAGAATAATTGTATCTTTTTTGTCTACCATTGTCTTGTTACTACTACAGCTCAGACAAAAAAGTAACTTATAAAAGCTTGACTCTTACACCAACTCAAATCATCAATGGTATTCCAGGTTTCAAAAGCAGATAAAGAGAAGGTGCTGTAAATTGACTTGTTCACTAGTACAATTCATATTAGTGAATCAAGAACATTATAAGTAGTAAATCATTCCCTAGCATATAGCCACATAATAAATATTCCATGACCACAATATGTAACAATAAAATACAATATGTTCACATCTCCTCTTGCAGCCTCAAAATTTGAAAACTGGGTGGTTGTCCAAGCTGCCCTGGCACATTTCAGACATTTTCAGATGGAAGGCTTACTAGAAGCAAAAAGGGTGTCCAGCCATAATTCAAGAAATCAATAGATGCACCAGATTTGAGCACAATACTTTGGTCATTCAACTTGCAGTGTTGACCACAAAGAATGGTGTATTACTACCCAAAAGGACAGAGGCAGGCAAACTGATACTTGTTGGATTACAATCCTCCTAAGCCTCATACAACATAGCTAACAATCAAAAATATGGATTCTGTAATCAGAAACCTCCAAGAAGTACCAAATTGCCCATCTTCATGTGTAAATGTGCCTTCAAGTTACCTGTTGATTTATGGCAACCCCACGAATTTCATAAGGTTTTCTTTACCAAGAAATACTCAGTGATGGTTTTGCTTGTTTCTTCCTCTGAAATGTAGCCTTCAGCAGATTCAAAATATTAACCAGGACTGACCCTGCTTAGCTTCCAAGATAGACAAGATCTGTTCCTTTCAGGTTTTTAGTCTCTTGCCCATATTTACAAAACCTCATACCAACAAGATCTTTTCCTAACAATAGAGGCTTATTTAACTGTAATGACATTTACTCTTTTTTGTGTATTCACAAATATATTTCACATCCATGCTTCCTTACCAAACTACTCAAGGAGCAGCAATGATGAAAGCTTCCAATATGTGAAGTGAAAAAGGAAATGCCCAAACACTTCTACTTCCATATGTCCCAGGAGCCAAGAATGGCAATTACATTATCTTGCAGGATGCTCAAATGTTTATTACTCCATTAAGGCTTTATACCACTATCTCATCTAATCCCAATAGAAACGGCTTTCACTGTTAACAGTGGTAGTTTTTTTTTTTCCATGGGAAATTCACATAAATCGCTGATTTGCAGTCAAGGGAGAAAACCAATAAGTAGTGAAGGACCTCTATTTTTAAATGAAAGGGGAATCTTATGTAAAACTGTTCTCTTAAATGTGTGCATTACTGAATGCCTGACTTCAAAACTGTCAGTGGATGGGTTTAATTAAATTCTAGAAAAACATATATCTACAGCTTACAAGATCTAATTGAAGCTTTACGCCAATTGATACTGAAAGCATTCTAGAGGGACAGGCACTCTATCAGCAGTCAGACTTCTGCTCTCCAGAGTGCCTCCCCACATTATGCGACCCCCCACATTGCTAGCATCAATCCAGAATAGCAATGCAGAGAAAAGAATCAGCTGGTCACCATCACTACCCAATGCTGTATTTTTAAGATGAGCTGTTAAAGAAAGGAGTGGCTACTCCCAAAACCACACTTAGTGTGTTTTGTTTTTCAAATAATTTCTGACTCATAAAAACTCTTTCAAAGAGTTTTCTTGGCAAAATTTGTTTGTCATTACTTTCCACTAGGTTTATCTATGCTGACCCAAAAACCTGAACTAACCACAAACCCACCACTGTCTGTCTTCATGATGCACAGCAACTTTAAGTGAGTAGCCTGGGGTTTCTTGCCTTAATCCAAATTTGCCTTGCATTGGAAAAAGTTGGGGGTTACTCTACACAAGACATGGGCAAACTAAGGCCCAGAGGCCAGATGTGGCCCACTGGGTGCTTACCTCAGGCCATCCTCATTTTCTGTGCCCTCTTGGCATAAGGACATGCAGAATTGCCACATCCTTATGCCAAAAAGATGGGGGAGAAAGGCACACAGCAGCTGAGAGACCCTTGGAGCACTTTCAGTCACCACATGTCTCACCCTCCTCTCGGCATAAGAACGGTGCAAGCGGGCCCATCCTTATTCCTGGAGGACAGCTCAAGGAAGGCATGTGGTGGCTGAGAACCCTCCACAGCACTCTCAGCTTCTGCCTGTCTCACCCTCCTCCAGGCATAATGCCAAGAGGACAGTCCAAGGATCGGGGAGAAGGATCATGGCAGTCATTGGGTGTTCTGCCTTCCTCCCAACATAAGAATGGGGCAAGCAGCCCTGTCCTTATACTGGAAGGACGACCTGAGGATGACCCAGCCCTGCCCTGCCTCATCCTGGCCCTGCCCTCTCCCGGGCCTGCAAACACTCCCCTCCCGACCCAGCCTGCAATGCGGCCCCAAAGCAAAAATGTTTGCCCATGCCTGCTCTAGAGTCTGCTGAAAACTTTGGAGTATCACAGGGCTTTCCAGAAATTGGGACGGTTGGATCACCTCCATTTTGGACTGATCCCTTGTGCCAATGGACACCACTACCATCCCCCTTTCCTTGCACTGATCAGAACAAGGGAAGGGGGTGGTTCATCCTCCATGTTGCTACTGCCACTTCTGCTGGCCCTGGAGCTCCATCCAAGTGTCATCACAGCCATATCTGCTAATGTCAGAACAGGTGCCCATATGACCAGCAAGAAAGGGGGTGGCTTGGAGGGAACTCTCTGACCATATGGGAGTAGCAATGGCAACAAGTAACAGCTCAGCTGTTCCATTGTGGTCCCACCCTAGCTGTATACTTCTCCTGAGCAGGTTTAACCTGGACAGTGTAGAAGTGTCCATTTATATTGAGAGAGGATGACTTGCTCAAGGTAAACCAGTAGGTTTCCAAGTCCAAAAAGGAATTAGAGTCCTGATCCCACAGACTCAGTTCATTGTTCAAACCCCTATACTATCCTGGCTCTATACCCACTAGGCACCTCTAAATATTTCCTCTTCTTGCTCCCAAATGCAAAAAAAACATGTGCCACCCACACACAGATATCTAATAGCACTACTTCATACTTCCAGGACAGAATCATAATCTTAAAAAGAAAATATAATGTTAAGATTGAAGTGCACAACCTATTCCCACTGGAATTAAATCTTTTCTTTCTCTAGCAATGATAAATAACTAATGAAAATAACTGGGAAAGGGGATAATGATGTATTTCTTTCAAGATAAAGGCATAACTACATCGCTTTATGACTATAACAAGGGATAACTTCATTCCTTTTTTGGTATGACCGTAAAATTTAATTGCTTTTATGTTATACATATGACACTTTACTGAATGTAACGAAGGAATGTCTCATAGCTTGCAGCAGGCTCTATGCCTCATCTGCTTAATGTAAAACATTAAGTTATGAGAGTTTTAAAAGTAATTGTTTTATCTGTTCCTAAAACTTTTTACTTATAGGAGGTAGACAATTCCTTTTTTCAAAAAAAAATGTAGTGATAATCATAACTATTTTTGGAAGACTTGGAACAACAACTATAACTAAACATAACAATCACAGTAGGTCAACAACACAGTTTCGACAGAGTAAAAAGTATGGCCATTAAAAAAGGTGATATCATGGTGCTTTAGTCCATGGTCTTGGAGGAGAGGAAAAATTATAATTGTGCAATGGATTAGGAGAGCTAATCACAACCATCCGTGATAAGGTGCAGAAGACTATGCAGTAGGAACAGGTGGGGACTCAATCAACTGTTCACCTCAGTCAAAGGTAGCTTGAAAAAACTAAGTTTTCAAAGCTTTTCTAAAAGACATCAATGTAGGGGCTAATCTAATGTCTCTCGGGAGAGAGTTCCAGAGCCAGGGGGCCACAACCGAAAAGGCCCTTTCTCTTGTCCCACCAATCGGGTTTGAGAAAATGGTGGAAACAAGAGTAGGGCCTCCCAGGTGGATTGTAGAGTTCGTGCAGGTTTGTAGTAGGAGATGCGATCACAAAGATAACTGGACTTGAGCCGTTAAGGACTTTATAGGTAATAACCAGCACTTTGAATTGGGGTCAGACATTTATCAGCAGCCAGTGGAGCTGTTTCAATAGGGGAGTAGTCCTCTCCCTATAGTTTGCTCCCATTAACAACCTGGCTGCTGCTTGTCCAGAATCGGCAGCATCCACTGCGGTCCTTTTTATCCTGGGCGATGACCAAGCCAGTATAGACTTCGTTTTGGTTTGTTTCTCCATAATGCTAATGGGTTAGGTGCTCTTAGTTCCACTCCTCAGCTGAGACCTCTCTGGCTTGGTTGGACCTGCCGGTAGTTACACTACCACCAGCACAGTCCTCAGTCATCATTGGAGCAGTTAAGCCCCCACCACCACGACAAGTTGCCACCTATGGGGGATTATTATTATTATTATTATTATTATTATTATTATTATTATTATTATTATTATTATTATTATTATTATTAACAGTAGTTATCATCTCACAGCTAGAACATATCTAGGAGAAGTAGCAATAGTTGTAATTCTATAATAACTCATTCATAATTCAATATTCTACTAAGGTACACGGGGTTCTGTTTTCCAAATTCATTCTAGGGTACTCACCTTGAATAATTTATTTCTCTTTTTTTCGTTAATAGATGTGATGCACACCTGTACATTTATAGGGATCCTAGCATGACAAGAGTTTTCTATTCTCAGGCAATAGAAAATTATACATGGCCTGGTAATTCATTAACTGGATGGAAAAGACAGTTCTATTCCAAGCTCTACTAATGAGAACCTATTGGACCTAGAGCAAATCACCTGACCTTTGTGGCTGTGTTAAGCCTTTAGAAAAGATATATTAAGAAATAGTATTTTACAAGTGAGGTTTAATTAGACATTGTTAGTGAAGTACTTTGATCCGCCTATTCAAAAAGATCCCCTTTGGTTATGGCTCTAATATCTTATTTTACACATTAGCTTAGCTTAATCAAATGTGTCATATCAATGCTGCATCCACATTAATGTGTTCTAGCCACATTAGGGTTGCCAACTTTTGTTATTGACCTCTGCTCCTGTGCCTTTTACAAACACCGAAGCTTTCTGATATTATTGAAAATTAACATATGAGAATGTCAGTGGTTTTTTATCTTTGCAGAATTTTTAAAGTAACATATTTCCAGTCATTATAGCCTAAATGTCCATTTAAAGCACTTGATAAAATCTCAGAAATTAGAGGTGAGTGAATAGATTTCCACTTGGAAACCAGCTTTTGTTGCTTTTTCTCACTGCAAAATGCAAACATTTTATTCAACTTTTTTCCATCATAGATAGCAGAATGCACTTTTTGGAAGGGAAAATTTTGACTTGACCGGGTTCAAACTTGGAGCACATTGCCTTGACTATATATTATATAGGTCATATATGTATATAGTACAGTTGGCTCTCTGTATCCACAGATCCTGCATTCATGCATTCAACCACCCACAGCTTGAAAATGGTCTTTTAAAAAATCCAAAAAGCAAAGGTTGGTTTTCCATTTTATATAAGGCATGTCATTTTACTATGTCATTTATATAGTAGGACCTGAGTATCCACATATTTTGGAATCCACATGGGGACCTCGGACCAAACCCAAGACCTAATAATAATAATGATAATGATAATGATAATACTTCCCCCTGGAAAAAAAAACTTTTGTGAAAGTGTTGATGGGAGCTCCTAAAATAGGGTTAATAAAGAACAGTCCTCCAGATGCTAGTAGATTTCAACTTCCATCAGCCCTATCCAGAAAAATCAATGGTGAGCAAAGTTGGGCATTGCAGTATGACAACCTCTGGAGAATCCCACTTTGCCTATTGTGGTCTTAGAACTATAGTGTGATGAGAAGAGTATCAGAATCAAAGTAGCATAAATGTATCCAGAACTTGAAAAGCTTAATTGTATACTGAACCTGCTATCCAGATTGCCCCAAACACCCAACTAGGAACGCAGGAAAGACATGTGCACAATTCTCCAAAAATGCTGGCTTCGGGTTTCTGGGAATATGGAGATTTTGAAAGTTGGAATCAAAAAAGTAACTTTGTGAGGCTCTGTGTGAAAGGTAACAAAGGGATGGGACTAAAAGGTGCAGCTTCAAACCCCCTACACACACACATATACACACATTTTAACTGTGTAAGGGACAGACCCACATAGACTAACACATGACTGCTCCTTTTAATTACATTCTGTGCTTCACTTCCCTACAGATACAGAGCCAAGAAGCAGTTCTAAGAGACAATGCTACTGATTTTTTCCTTCTTATCACAATTATTGTAATAAATATGTAGATGGAAGTAACATGCACCTCTTCATTACACAGAATATATATAGATTTCTAGAACAGGTGATCATCAGTATATATTTTTATTGTTATTTATACATCATGGACACACACAAAAGCTGTTAGTGCCTCAAATAGCAAGTGTCAAGATACTGCACATCCACCCAGTTGGTAAAATAAGTCAGTTAATTTGGCAGGTAAGTATTAAGTAATCATGTTGTCAGAATAAGGTAAATGGCTAAGAGAGGAAGACAAAGAAAATGAAAAAATATAAAAAGAAAAAAAGGAAAAAACTGAAGAGAGCAGAGCAGATATTTTTATTTTTGTCTCTCCCTCAGCAATCTATTGCTTATCTAATTACTTTGGCATTTATAAGGCCTTCTCTAGTACAATCCGCATCTTTCTTTTAAAAGGTCCGCTATATATTTCCAAAATAAACTTCAACTGGTTCATGATGGGATTTTGTTTCCATCATGTGAATCAAAGTCTTGTTTTCTTGAGCACATCACCTCCACATAAAAAAACAACCCACAACTGCACATTATTCAATTAACTTTATTTGATAATAGGGCCACAAATCGAAATTCTAACAAGAAGGCTTTCTCTCTCTATGCAAGTCGTCTCCTGGACATTGTGAGACCTGGGCATCAAGACTTAAAACTGAGTCTAAGAGTACACCCAACCTACACACCAGAGAGTTCACAAATAATATTATCTCATCCATTACATGCTGTATCCCTGTTCTCTGAGCTGCTTTTCAACTGACCATGAGTTGCGCTGTCTTGTTTTGATCAAGCTTCTATAGATTATGCTTTATTCAAAATGCTAGAACCCAAAGTGCGTTGGATTATGGTTGTTGTTTTTTCCAGATTTTTGAATATTTTTATTTGCACACACATACATAATGAGGTATATTGGGGCTTGTCTATATCAACCGTTTAACCTGAAGCAAACCAGAAGTTGAACTGCAGAATAAGCACAGGAAGTGTAGCCACCACCAGGGTGAGTCCGGGTTATGTGATACATGTAGATAAAACATTAGAGATGAGACCCAAGTCTAAACACAAATTTCATTTATGTTTCATAAGTAATTTATACACATTATCTAAAGGTATGTTCTATAATATTTGTATTAATTTAGTGCATGAAACAAAGATTTTGTACATTTGTTGTACACCTCTCTGACCATAAGACACTACACCAGCTGAATATTATCAGCAAGCAGTTAATTGAAGAATATATATAAAAGCTAAGCAATAAAAAGAATTAAAAGGTAAAGTCTAAAAAGGTTTCTTCAAAACATCAGCAACAACTTGGAAGTCCATCACTTCCAAGGTACAGGAATAAAACACAAGATACAAGGTTGTAAAATCCATAGACACAGGGCAGAGTAAATCCCAAAAGACAAGGCATAAACTTGGTAAACTGGAACCAGGAAAGAATACACTTAGATTCAAAGGGCAAAACTTGACATGACGGGAACCATGAAACAATATCTGTATAGGAAACTTAGAGCAGGCTGTTGAGCAGCTGCAATAAATCACTCTGACCATGAGGTCATGAGTTCGAGGCCAGCCCGTGGCGGGGTGAGCACCCATCAATTAAAAATACAAAATAGTCCCTGCTAGTTGCTGACCTAGCAACCCGAAAGATAGTTGCATCTATCAAGTAGGAAATAAGGTACCACTTATAAAAAAAAGTGGGGAGGCAAGTTTAACTAATTTACGACCTGGAATGAGGAAGTGCCATCAGAGTGGATGATGAAGCAGCTGCTCCCCCCTGTGGGCAGAATTGAACATCCCCTCTGTTTGATGTGTTTATGGGCATTGAATGTTTGCCCTATGTGTGTATAATGTGATCCGGCCTGAGTCCCCTTCAGGGTGAGAAGGGCGGAATATAAATACTGTAAATAAATGACTGACTTGAAGCACCAATGTTGACCTCAGTGAAGTAACAGGCTTTTCCCTTTGCCATAATAAACCTCCTCCCCGAAGAAATACATTTTGTTTCACTTTCTCACCGAATACTTTATCTGCTCTTTTTTCTTGAAGACAAACTGACCAACGAAGGAGCTGAGAACTCTCTCTCTCTTTGTTTACAAAAGTCTCACCTCCTATCTGCCAGCTCATTAACCTCTTCAGCTGCATCTGTATCTGAGGAATCTCTCTCAGAAAAGCAGCCACTTTCTGGCATTTGGCCTTGAGGCTCCGGTCTTTGTTCTGCAGAAACCTCTGGCTCTAAGGCAAGACATCATCCCCATTGCAATCAGACACCGGCCCAGAATCAGTCACAGGCCCAGGCCCAAAAACCTCATTGACATCAGGAACTAACACAGGTAGCACAGGCTAAACTACAATTACACTGAACAATCAGAAAGTTAAGCCATCATATGCTGACAGTTTCACATTTTGGATTTTTGAATTGAGGATGCTCACATTAATCCAGTCCATAATTGACAACAGAAACTAGTTTAGCATGGAAACAGTTTCCTTGGAGTTAGATGGAAAGGAGAGATAATGTCATTACATATATAACAAGCAAAGCTCTGATTCTGAACAGAGATCAGTGTTGTCCAAGAAGTTTCCAAGTTTCTTTCTATCCTTAATCTCCTAAATTTGGTTACTGTTCTATATTAATGTTCAGTATTTTTATTTGAAAGCATATAAAAACAATTCTAAAATAATTTCCCTTAGTCTTACTTGAGATCTAGTTCTAAGCTATGGGAACATCTGTCTTTTACCAATGTTGTGCTCTCAAATAGCCTGTCAGGGGTGAAATCACTCATTACCACTTTAGACCTGTTCTGATAATAGTAAAAGATTTTCTTCTTTAATGCTGTAAGGAGTGAAAAAGCTGACACTTTTATTTCATGATGCTTCATTGACAGAAACTCCTTGTCTGTAGCAGCTTAGTATCCCATCTACTAGAGCATATTGCTTCTTTTTTAACTTGCCTTGTTCAGTCCAAGAGATGTATTTATAACCACTGCAGTCAGTCTTGAAATAAGTACACAGTGCAAGGCTACTGTGTATTACCAGTCAAGCGGAGGGAGACAAAGACAAATAAAGAGCAATGAAAGATATGATATACCAAAGGCCTGACAATTTCAAAGAGATGCTGGCTTCACAATGCTAGGAATAGTGTATACAAGCTCTGGCAGCTTTTTTGTTCAGATTCCTCTCCTGTCCATTAAAATATTATCCTATTGTTTATTTTCTTTCCTCTTATCTGATATTTATGGCTTTGTTTTCTTTTTGCTTTTATGCAGAATTGTATGGTGATGAGCTGATTTCATCTTGAGAAATCTCTAGCACTTATTATTGTTAAATGCAGAGCATAAATGGAAACCATAAATCTGAAAAGCAATTTAGTTTTCCCTTCTATTTTGTCTTTTTTTTACTTATAAATATTCTTTCAAATATGTAGGGGGGAAACCATGTATCCTATTATTGCAGAGGCCTCATTAAGCTGGAGAAAACTAACAAAAACAAAAATATCACAACTGGTGATGCCCTGTTCTCTATGACTGAGAATTTTAATTCTAGGGCTCCAAGTTAAGACACTTGGCAATGTTGCGAAACAAACCCACTACTGGCAATGAACGGATTCTTGTTTGTCTTAGAACTGTAGAATCAGCATAGAGTTTCTCCTAGAAGTCAGATGGCCTATTTCAACTGGAAAAAAACCCAAGTAGTTTGTCATTCAGCAATATACTCACAGAAGTAAAACTTTAATATCAGGCCCTTGTCATGGAAGTCGCTTTAGCCATGACCACAATGTGGGTTGAAAATAACACGTGTTGATCCAGATCAGCAAACCAGCTCTAGCAGGTTGGATATCTTATGTACAAAATGCTTGGGACCAGAAATGTTTTAGATTTTGGATTTTGGAATACCAATAAATATATTTATTAGATGATAGAAACAGAGACAGACAGACAGACAGACAGACAGACAGACAGACAGACAGAATAGGCAGAAAGAGGGTGTATCTACACCGTAGAATTATTGCCCTTTGACATCACATAAACTGCTGTGACTTAATGCTATGCAATAATGGTAATTGTATAGAATCATAGAATAGAGGAGTTGGAAGAGACCTCATGGGCCACCCAGTCCAACCCCCTGCCAAGAAGCAGGAAAACACATTCAAAGCACCCCTGACAGATGGTCATCCAGCCTCTGCTTAAAAGCCTCCAAAGAAGGATCCTCCACCACAGTCCGGGGGAGAGAGTTCCACTGCCGAACAGCCCTCACAGTGAGGAAGTTCTTCCTGATGTTCAGGTGGAATCTCCTTTCCTGTAGTTTGAAGCCATTGTTCCACGTCCTAGTCTCCAGGGCAGCAGAAAACAAGCTTGCTCCTTCCTCCCTATGACTTCCCCTCACATATTTATGCATGGCGCTCCATGCAGTCATGCCAGCCACATGACCTTGGAGGTGTCTACGGACAACGCCGGCTCTTCGGCTTAGAAATGGAGATGAGCACCAACCCCCAGAATCGGACACGACTGGACTTAACGTCAGGGGAAACCTTTACCTTTACCTATCATGTTTCCTCTCAGCCTTCTCTTCTGCAGGCTAAACATGCCCAGTTCTTTAAGCCACTCCTCATAGGGCTTGCTCTCCAGACCCTTGATCATTTTAGTTGCCCTCCTCTAGACACATTCCAATAGTTTTGAAAGGTCTTAGCTTTCTCTGCCAAAGAGTGTTTGTCTTTCAAAAAAAATAAAAAATCCAAGATTTTATAGCACTGAGCTATGACAGTTTAAGTGGTGTCAAACTGCGTTAATTCTACAGTGTATGCATTCAGAGAAAGGGGGGGATATAAAACAATGCATACAGAAAACAAAAATGTGTATTTAGCCTATTAGAGAGAGTAAATATACAGAGAGAAACAAACAAACATTAGAGATCATCAAAATACTTGTCCACATCGTCAATACAATGGGCTATCTGGATTTGTGGAATAGCATTTGCGGGAAATCAGGGATCTGCATCCATCATTTCGAGCGACCGTGGGTTGGTATATTCCACAATATAATTAAATGATGGCAATCTGAACACTGCCATTTAACAACCTGCGGCATGATCATCCACATTTTTGGTATCTGCAATGGGTCCGAGAACTAAAACCCCAAAGATACAGTGAGCTCACTCTATTTAGAATTTCAACCACAAATAACTGAAATAACATGTAAATTGCTTTCTTTAAAACTAGAAGCCTTCATTACAAAAATGACTGTCCTCACATAATTACTTGTTCCTTGTACTGACCCTCTCACCCTCAGAAGAGCACAACAGCAAACCTCCTCTGAACAAGTCTTGCCAAGAAACCCCTGCGGTAAGGTTACCATGAGTTGGAAATGACTTGAAGGAACACAAAAAGAAGACCTTTGGTTTTAACTTAATTTAGTTTTCTTTAATAAATGCAAATCAATGGAATGTTTGAACTTCATCTCTCACAAATTTCAGTCAGCATGGTCAATGACAAGAATTCTAAGAGCTGTAGTCTGCACCAGTAAAGACTGGGAATCACCAATCCCTGCTCTCCTTTCTCCAGCAAAGATCTTTCTACTTTGTTATTTCAGCTATTAACTGGTTGTAGGGAGTTATTTTTGAGGTACTATATTTTTAACTGTACTGTTGTTTTTTAAAATAGTTCTACATCTTACTGGCATTTTAATGTGCGTGCTTGTTTAATTGTGTTTTCTTATTTTTGTAGTATCATTTTTATAAGCTACTTTGGGCCTCACATCATAAGAAAGGTGTCATATTAAATACTGGTAAATAAATAATGCATTTATCCCCTGGAGCTCCAATTCATACTCTTCCAACATGAATGAAAGAATCGCACTAGCTAAAATGCCTTCATAGATTTGATTGGGTACTGAAAAGTTGTTAGCATGGATCATATAACCCTTCAGTCAAACAGTTATGGGCTATCATCTTTTTCACATAAAAGAATACAGCATTCTCTGTTCACTGTTCACAATCAGACAAGGCCTTAAAATACCCCTATTCAATTCATTCTTCCAATGATTACTTGAGATAGCATAACGATGGCAAAACTGCTCTCCATGAAGTTCTGACTGGTCAGCACTGGATATCTACTATCCAGATGTGAAGAGCCAAAGCTCCTGCCCACCCACCCACCCAAAGTCTGCAAGATAAATAATTGTTTCCTTAAATGTGAGCAATTGTGGGGTTGCTGAGCAATTACTACATTCCAGGATGAAAGGGAAGTGAAGGGGGCTGATAAGACATATGATCAAAGCTTAGCAGTCTACTCAGAAACTAACTTAACTGTTCATCCTGGAATATGAATTCATCATTTCTTTCATTTCTTGTGAAATGAAATCTTAAAGAGAGAAATGGGAGAGAAAGAAGGGTAACAGCTATTATCTTACTTTCAACTTATTACAAAATTCTGTGTTCCCCTTTCTAAAGTCACTCCATAATTTTATACACCAGAATGACTAAAGTACCTACATGCACTTTTACCTACTTTCATTCCTCTGTTGTGACAGTGGTATTTCAGGTGTTCTCACAGAAACTTTTGAGTGCACAATATTCTTTTTTTCAATTTTATAGAGGACACAGGAGAACCAGCATGCTATAGTGGTTCGAGTATTGGATTAAGAATCTAAAAGACCAGCCTCAGAAACCCATTGGTGAGCTTAGGCAAGTCACTCAGGGCACGTCCAGACTGGGCTTAAGCCCATGATGAAGCTGGTTTAAGAAATTTGCTTTATCATGGGTTTAAATCTCCATACCCTTGCCAAAAACCTAGACTTTCCTGGGAGGGGGGTCCCCATGCCAGCATGGTAACTACCCCCCAAAAAAACCAAAAGCCCTTAAAATACAAGAAACTTACCGGGCCGCCATGAAGCCTCTCCAGCAGGCTTCCTGATGCATAGAAATGACATGCTGGGAGGCAGGGGGAGTGATTTCCCCCCACCACCATCACCTCCTGGCATGTCATTTCTACTCGCCACAAGGGCCATACCCCTTTAGATCTGGGCCTTTCAGGGTCTAATGGGGTATCAAAGTAATTTGGGACAAAGCAGGGTTTACCTGCTTTGTCCTGAATTATTTCACTTTTTTCCGGAAGTGTCATTTAGATACCTCTGGTAAAGGCCCAACAGGGCCCGCATTTTGGACCCTGTCTGGAAGGGCCCTCAACCTCAGAGGAAGGCAATTGCAAATCACCTTTAAATAAATCTTGCCAGGAAAGCCCCATGAAAGGTTTGCTGCAGGGTAGCCATAAGAAAGAAGCAACCTGAAAGCACACAATAACTGCAGCTGCTCAGTCATTTAGTCATCTCCGACTCTTCGTGACCTCATGGACCAGTCCACACCAGAGCTCCCTGTGAGCCGTCACCACCCCCAGTTCCTTCAAGGTCAAGCCAGTCACTTCAAGGATACCGTCCATCCATCTTGCCCTTGGACGGCCTCTCTTCCTTTTTCCCCAGCATCATGATCTTTTCCAAGTTTTCCTGTCTCCTCATGATGTGGCCAAAATACTTCAGCTTTGCCTCTAATATCCTTCCTTCCAGTGAGCATTATTTCCTGGAGGATGGACTGGTTGGATCTTCTTGCGGTCCAAGGCACTCTCAGGATTTTCCTCCAGCACCAGAGTTCAAAAGCATCTATCTTCCTTCGCTCAGCCTTCCTTATGGTCCAGCTCTCGCATCCATAGGTTACTATGGGGAATACCATTGCTTTGAGCAAGTTTGAGCATTCTTTAGCGTTTCCTTTTTTTGGTATGGGGATATAAATTGAGTTTTTCCAATCTGATGGCCAATCTTGTGTTTTCCATATTTTCTGGCATATGACATGCATCACCTTGACAGCATCACCTTCCAAGATTTTAAACAGCTCAGCTGGGATCCCGTCGTCTCCTGCTGCCTTGTTGTTAGCAATGCTTCTTAAGGCCCATTCAACCTCACTCCTCTGGATGTCTGGTTCTAATTCACTCACCACATAGTCAAAGCTATCCTCTATATTATTATCCTTCCTATACAGATCTTCTGTATATTCTCACCACCTATTCTTGATCTCTTCAGCTTCTGTTAGGTCCCTGCCATCTTTGTTTTTGATCATGCCCATTTTTGCCTGAAATTTGTCTCCGATGTTTCTGATTTTCTGGAAGAGATCTCTTGTCCTTCCTATCCTATTGTCTTCTTCCACTTCCATGCATTGCTTGTTCAAAAATTGTTCCTTGTCTCTCCTGGCTAACCTCTGGCATTTAATTGGGCATATCTCCCCCTATCGCTGTTTCCTTTCGCCTTCCTTCTTTCTTGGGCTACTTCCAGTGTCTCAACAGACAACTATCTTGCCTTCTTGGTTTTCTTTTTCTTTGGGATGTTGCTGCCTCCTGAACAATGTTGTGGACTTCTGTCCATAGTTCTTCTGGGACTCTATTTATTAAATCTAGTCCCTGAAATCTATTCTTCACCTCCACTGCATATTCCACTGCATATTCACTGGGAATATTTGTGAGATCATATCTAATTGGTCTGTGTAATTCCTCCCATTCTCTTTAGTCTGATTCTAAATTTTGTGATAAGAAGTTAGTGATCTGAACTACAGTCAACTCCAGGTCTTGTTTTCACCGACTGGATGGATGTCCACCACCTTTGGCTGCAAAAGATGTAGTCAATCTGATTTCGGTGTAGACCATCTGGTGAAGTCCATGTGTAAAACCGTCTTTTAGGTTATTGGAAGAGAGTGTTTGTTATGCACATTGAGTTTTCCTGGAAAAATTCTATCAGCCTACGTCCTGTTTCGTTTTGTTGTCCCAGACCATGCTTGCCTGTGATCCTGGTTATCATTTGACTGCCCACCTTAGCATTCCAATCTCCTGTAATAAGAATAATGTCTCTTTTTAGTGTGTTATCCACTAAGTGCTGCAGGTCCTCGTAGAACTTATCTAATTCTGCTTCTTCAACAGCTGTGGTTGGGGCATATATTTGGATCACTGTGATATTAAATGGCTTGCCTTGAACTCGAATTGAGATCATTCTGTCATTTTTTGGGTTGTATCCAATCACTGCTTTCACAACTTTATTATTAACTATGAAGGCTACTCCATTTCTTCGTTGTTGCTCTTGTTTGCAGTAGTAGATCTGGTGGTCATCTTTTGTGAAGTGGCCCCAGCACCACGTCAAGGTAACGATCCAAGCTGGAGTCACACAATAACAGAGTGACTCAATATATTATGACAGTTCATCTGTATTCCCATTCTTCCCACCATATATTAAAGAACTACCCTCTATGACAGGAATCTGTGGCCTATAGGTGTTGTTGGACAGCAATTAACCTAGTCAGTATGGTGAAGAAACAACACCATCTGGATAGCTGTCCTTTTCCCACCTTTGTTCTATGTAACTTGACACAATTTGGTTCATCTTGTTCAGTCTATTATTCTTTCCATTATGATTGTGTAAGTCTACCAAAAGCAATGAGGGAAATGGGTGAATGGAGGGTCTGGCTTTAATGCAGGGATAGAGCCACCAAATGCTACTAGACTACAGTTTCCACTATTCCTGACCACCGAGTAATGTTAGCTGGGGCTGATAGTACTGCACTTGGCCTTGCTTTATTTAAACATACTGAACTTCACTAGCCATTTATATGGACCACCACCCAGTTAGGACAGCTGTGGATGAAGGGTTTTTCATGACTAAAAGAAGCGTGTGAGGGAAAGTAGGTACAGTTCCTAACATGCAGTCCACATTTACGTCAAGAGCAGTGAAATCATATTATTCTCTTCATTTTTCTAACAACATTATTTACATATAGCATAAATCTCATATAGCATATGTAGACATCTGTCCACAGAAACAGTGCTGGCTTCATATCCACAAGTTGTAATCTCTCAGTAATTCAGATTGGGTATTCCAGACAATTGTTTTATTGTGCAGTTATAACCCTGCCTTACTCACATAATTTTCACAAGAAAGGATCAATTGATGTCATATACTATTTCTAACCCTCCCATTCTTTCCTATATGTTACCCACCTTACTAAAGAAAATCAATTGAGGAAGAAAATAGTGAAATGGCTGCTTAGTGTCTTTTGCTTAGCAGTACTAGCAGCTAGCTATCTAGACCACCCAAAATTTCAAATGACTGGGGAAACGATTAAGGTAAAATTAAAATAGTTTATGGTGGATAGAGAATGGACCGTATTCTGGTCAACAACTGGTGATACACAAATCAGCAGTTAATGCATACGGGGAGTTATTATTGTTCATCCTAGTGTTTTTAATTAGGTTTCCAAAATAAAGTCTTGCCAATAGGATATAAAAGGATATTAAATGAGATGCAGCAATAACCTCAGATAGCAGTGTTTCCTGCTTTGCATTCCAAAACATCTCAGTTCTCATTAGAAGTATTAAAAAGTCTACCCACACAAGGATTGTGGGAGAGAATTCTGATATCTGTGCTTGCCTTACTTTCATGTTTTTCCATATTATCCCAAAACACTTCTCAATGCTACTAGGAGGTATAGTATGTTTTCAAATCTGCTTATCTTTGTGTTGTCCTTCAAATCATTCACTTCCCTTTAAGGTTTCAAACAGCTGGGCTTACCCAAGACAGAAGACCTGATTTCGCTTAAGCTATGAAGAAAAGCTGCATTTAAAGAGTATTTCTGTTTTACGAAACCCACATTTAATATGGCAGCTGACTAAATTCATTTGAGATTCTTTAGCAGCACAACACAACTGCACTCAACAAGGTCATAAAGAGAAGGCATGCATTTGGGAACAAAATCTTCTAACTCTCTACCATCTTTGTGAAACTAGAAATTATAAATGTTAATATGCAAGTCTCTTATGGAAATGATGCAATAATCATGTGTCTCTACATTCATTATGAGATAATTAGTTTTAATTGCATATTAAATACTGATTGAATTAAAAGAGTTCAGAAGTTTGGATCTATTTTTTTCTTCCATGTTAGCCCATTCTTGCAATATTTCTACTGTCCAGACTGGTTTAAATACAAACAAGCAACTGTTCTGAAGCAATTACAGTGATTTCCAAACTCCTAGTTTTAATCCATATTCTTTGCTTTTGTGCTACGATGCTCTAGTTGATGTCATTCCTTTAAACTGATGCTTTTTAATCCATTACACACACAGTATTCAATTCTATAAGAAACCAGATAAAGGTATGTGGGGATATTGGGGAACCCAGGAGATGTCTTAGACCACCATGAAGGTCATGTATAAAAATATGTGAGGGGAAGTCATAGGGAGGAGGGAGCAAGCTTGTTTTCTGCTGCCTTGGAGACTACAACACGGATCAACAGCTTCAAACTACAGGAAAGGAGATTCCACTGAACATTAGGAAGAACTTCCTCACTGTGAGAGCTGTTCGGCAGTGGAACTCTTTCTCTGCTCCAGAGTGTGGTGGAGGCTCCTTCTTTGGAGGCTTTTAAACAGAGGCTGGATGGCCATCTGTCAGGGGTGCTTTGAATGTGAATTTCCTGCTTCTTGGAAGGGAGCTGTACTGGATAGCCCACAAGGTCTCTTCCAACTCTGTGATTCTATGATTCTATCTAAAGCATAGTTTCTGATATAAGCTTTTCAAATGTCAGGAGCTAAAGACAGTGTTATAAATACAATCATGATTAACTAAGTCATATGTTAATGTTACTGGTCGTGCCAAGTGCTGTATAGTTGTTACGTCATCCATCAGTTAACCTGTTTGGACAACAGACTCTTCCCCAGTTTGAGAACTTCATGTTTGACTGTATTTATTCCATATATGTATCATCCATTTGCTAGTCTTGCTAACTGAAAGGGATTTTTTTTCTCTGCCTTTAGCAGAATTTATGATTAATTGTCACCATTTATGAATAGCAAAGCCAATGTGGTGCAGTGCTTTAAATGTTGGACTAGGACACTGGGAGATGAGGGTTGGTTCTCGCAGAAGCAGAGGAAGCAGGAGGACATTTTTGCTCCCTGGCTTCAGGTAGGATTTGGCTAAGATTTGGCTAAGATTTTAAACTGAGTTTGGGCTTGGCTCCTGTGGTCAAAGTCTAACTGTTGTGTGACTGTTGTGTTGAAAGAGAGCCAGGTACTTAAGTTGATTGACAGCAGGCATTGTCCCCTGTTAATTGAGTTTCTGGGAAAGCTTTATTTGCCAGTGTGAGTTTCTGCCAGAGCCTGATCCCAGAAGGGCAGTTGGTTCTCGCAGAAGCAGAGGAAGCAGGAGGACATTTTTGCTCCCTGGCTTCAGGTAGGATTTGGCTAAGATTTGGCTAAGATTTTAAACTGAGTTTGGGCTTGGCTCCTGTGGTCAAAGTCTAACTGTTGTGTGACTGTTGTGTTGAAAGAGAGCCAGGTACTTAAGTTGATTGACAGCAGGCATTGTCCCCTGTTAATTGAGTTTCTGGGAAAGCTTTATTTGCCAGTGTGAGTTTCTGCCAGAGCCTGATCCCAGAAGGGCAGTTGGTTCTCGCAGAAGCAGAGGAAGCAGGAGGACATTTTTGCTCCCTGGCTTCAGGTAGGATTTGGCTAAGATTTGGCTAAGATTTTAAACTGAGTTTGGGCTTGGCTCCTGTGGTCAAAGTCTAACTGTTGTGTGACTGTTGTGTTGAAAGAGAGCCAGGTACTTAAGTTGATTGACAGCAGGCATTGTCCCCTGTTAATTGAGTTTCTGGGAAAGCTTTATTTGCCAGTGTCGCGCGCGCCGTCAGGCACCTTTACTAACTATCCTTTGCAGTACATACAGGAAACAAAGCAACATAAACAAATACACAAAGACGTGGTTTGTTGCAGTCTGCACATAAAGTGCGTGCATATTACTTAACTGTACAAAGATCCCACTTGGCCACCACGCTCACCAAGAGATGCAACAAAAGCAAAACATTCCCATCACATGCACCAGCTGTGGCATGTTCCGCTTTTTCACACAAAAACTAGACAACTACATCTGCTCCAAATGCAAACAGATGACTCTGATGGAGCAGAGGATCCAACAGCTCGAGCACCGTATTAAGACCCTTAAGGACATTCAGGCACTCGAGCTCTTCTTGGACACTGCACAACACGCTGCTGTAGATCAGCAGCCTGCATCACACCAACACCACCAAGACCATGATCAGGAACCTTATGGGGAGATCAACTCAAAGGTAGACAACCCTCAGGCTTGGAAGGAGGTCACCCATAGAAGGAGACGCAGGACCAGGCAGCCTCCGCAGAACTCCTCTGCTCAGCTGCATTTACACAACAGATTTGAAATTCTTACATCATTAACATACAATCAGGAAACACATCTTGTGGAGGACCACAGTTTCTTAGATACCACTCAGTGGACCATCCTGGATCAATGCGCAGGGGATAGCCCTGACAGGGATAGTGCATCACCACAGTCACACTTATGTAATCATGCAAATGCTCCATCCCCAATCATAGACCAGGAGCAACAGGAACATCCTTGGGAGAGTAATGGGCTCTCGGATGTATCTCAATGGATTGTCATTGATGAATGCACTGGGGATGTTGAGGAGGAGGACAACACTTTACACCTACATGATTCACTTCAACAGGAACACTCTTCAGGGGACATACACACTGTCTTGCACAAAAGGGACCCTGTCAATCCTCAAAGGAAACAGGTCTTGGTAGTAGGTGACTCCCTCCTTAGAGGAACGGAAGCCATCATTTCCAGACCGGATGGGATGGCTCGAGAAACATGCTGCCTCCCGGGGGCAAAAATACACCATATCACTCAGAGGCTCAGCAGGCTCCTAAAGCCCCATCACCCTCCCCACCTTATGTTGATTCATGTAGGTACCAATGACACCGCTAGGCATACTTTTCAAAAGATCACAAATGATTTTCGAGCTCTGGGAACAAAGCTAAAACTGTATAATGTACATGTGATCTTTTCATCCCTCCTCCCCGTTGTAGGACATGGCTCTACAAGGGCCGGAAAAATAGTACAGGTCAATAACTGGCTCAGAAAATGGTGTCAAGAGGAGCATTTTGGCTTCCTTGACCATGGTCTACTCTTCCAAGAGGATGGACTACTGGCAAGCGATGGGGTGCATCTCACACAAGTAGGAAAACATCTTTTTGCACACAGACTCACAAACCTCATCAGGCGCACTTTAAACTAAATCCACTGGGGGAGGGGAACAACAGCCTGGCGAACACTATATTACCCACGACCACAGGGAACCGCCGTAAGGCTAAACGGAGGGCTGCACAAACACAGCAAGGACCAAGTACAGAGAGCACAATAATCCCAAATAAACAGTTCGAGGGGAGGTCACAGGGGCTTACATGTCTTTACACTAATGCTCAGAGCATGGGAAATAAGCAAGACGAACTCCAACTCCTAGCACAGCACCACACATACGATGTCATAGGCATCACTGAAACCTGGTGGGATGACTCCCATCACTGGAATTTAACCATTGAGGGCTATAACCTCTTTCACATAAATAGAACAAAGGGGAGAGGAGGGGGAGTAGCTTTATATGTCAAAAACAGTTACGTTGCAGAAGAAATGCAAGACTGTAATCCGGGAAACCAGCTTGAAAGCATCTGGATAAGAATCAAGGGAACCGGGACTCAAAAAGATCTTGTCGTGGGTGTCTACTACAGACCTCCGAGTCAGGATGAAGGACTTGATGAAGCCTTCTGTCAACAGCTGACCAAACAGGCACAAAGAAGAGATATAGTAGTCATGGGCGATTTCAATTATCCCGATATCTGCTGGAAAACAAACTCAGCCAAGAGTACAAAGTCCAACAAATTCCTCACTTGCCTTGCAGATAATTTTATGGTCCAGAAGGTAGAAGAGGCAACAAGGGGATCAGCAACTCTTGATCTAATCTTAACAAATGTGGAAGACCTGATCAATACAGTTGAAGTGGTTGGATCCTTAGGGGCAAGTGACCATGTGCTCCTGCAGTTTGCAATACAAAGGAATGCTGAAACTAAGACAAGTCAAACACGCATTCTGGACTTTAAGAGAGCTGACTTCCAAAAAATGAAGGAATTACTGAGCGGCATTCCATGGACGCCGATATTAAAAAACAAGGGAGTTAAGGATGGATGGGAGTTTTTCAAAAGTGAAATACTCAAGGCGCAAATGCAAACAGTGCCAACAAAGAAGAAAAATAAGACAAGTGCAAAGAAGCCAGAATGGATGTCCAAAGAACTTCTAACTGAGCTAAAGCTCAAAAGTGACATGCACAAGAAGTGGAAAAGGGGAGAAATCACCAAAGAAGAATTCAAACGTATAGCCAACTCCTGTAGGGAAAAGGTTCGCAAGGCTAAAGCGCAAAATGAGCTCAGGCTTGCCAGGGACATAAAAAACAACAAAAAAGGTTTTTTTGCTTATGTTGGTAGAAAAAGGAAGAAAAAGGAGGCGATAGGGCCACTGCAAGGAGTAGATGGGGTGATGGTGACAGGGGATAGGGAAAAGGCAGAACTGCTTAATGCCTTCTTTGCCTCGGTCTTCTCACAAAAAGAAAGCCATCTTCAACCTCAGCAACATGGAATGGACGAAGGATTGGGGGAAATCCAACCCCAAATAGGGAAACAAGTTGTCCAGGAACACCTGGCCACTCTAAACGAATTCAAGTCCCCAGGGCCAGATCAGCTACATCCAAGAGTATTGAAGGAACTAGCGGAAGTTATTTCAGAACCACTGGCAATCATCTTCGAGAGTTCTTGGAGAACAGGAGAAGTCCCAGCAGATTGGAGGAGGGCGAATGTGGTCCCTATCTTCAAGAAGGGAAAAAAGAACGACCCAAACAATTACCGTCCGGTCAGCCTCACATCAATACCAGGCAAGATTCTGGAAAAGATCATTAAGGAAGTGGTCTGCAAACACTTAGAAACAAATGCGGTCATTGCTAATAGTCAACACGGATTTACCAAAAACAAGTCATGCCAGACTAATCTGATCTCTTTTTTCGATAGAGTTACGAGTTGGGTCGATACAGGGAATGCCGTGGATGTAGCATATCTAGATTTCAGTAAGGCCTTCGACAAAGTCCCCCACGACCTTCTGGCAAACAAACTAGTAAAATGTGGGCTAGACAAAACTACGGTTAGGTGGATCTGTAATTGGCTAAGCGAACGAACCCAAAGGGTGCTCACCAATGCGTCGTCTTCATCATGGAAAGAAGTGACAAGTGGAGTGCCGCAGGGCTCCGTCCTGGGCCCGGTTCTGTTCAACATCTTTATTAACGACTTAGACGAAGGGTTAGAAGGCACGATCATCAAGTTTGCAGATGACACCAAACTCGGAGGGATAGCTAACACTCCAGAAGACAGGAGCAGAATTCAAAACGATCTTGACAGACTAGAGAGATGGGCCGAAACTAACAAAATGAAGTTCAACAGGGACAAATGCAAGATACTTCACTTCGGCAGAAAAAATGGAAATCAAAGATACAGAATGGGGGACGCCTGGCTTGACAGCAGTGTGTGCGAAAAAGATCTTGGAGTCCTCGTGGACAACAAGTTAAACATGAGCCTACAATGTGATGCGGCAGCTAAAAAAGCCAATGGGATTTTGGCCTGCATCAATAGGGGAATAACGTCTAGATCCAGGGAAGTCATGCTCCCCCTCTATTCTGCCTTGGTCAGACCACACCTGGAATACTGTGTCCAGTTTTGGGCACCGCAGATGAAGGGAGATGCTGACAAGCTGGAAAGCGTCCAGAGGAGGGCAACTAAAATGATTAAGGGTCTGGAGAACAAGCCCTATGAGGAGAGGCTTAAAGAGCTGGGCATGTTTAGCCTGCAGAAGAGAAGGCTGAGAGGAGACATGATAGCCATGTACAAATATGTGAGGGGAAGTCATAGGGAGGAGGGAGCAAGCTTATTTTCTGCTGCCCTGCAGACTAGGACACGGAACAATGGCTTCAAACTACAGGAAAGGAGATTCCACCTGAACATCAGGAAGAACTTCCTCACTGTGAGGGCTGTTCGGCAGTGGAACTCTCTCCCCCGGGCCGTGGTGGAGGCTCCTTCTTTGGAGGCTTTTAAGCAGAGGCTGGATGGCCATCTGTCGGGGGTGCTTTGAATGCGATTTCCTGCTTCTTAGCGGGGGGTTGGACTAGATGGCCCTTGAGGTCTCTTCCAACTCTACTATTCTATGATTCTATGATTCTAAGACTTCACTAGGCCATAAAACCCACTGGGTGACTTTGGACACATCATACTCTCAACGCCTCAGAGGATACCCCCTGAACAGATCTTACCAAGAAGATCCAATGATATAGTTGTCTTAGTGTAACCCTTGATCAAAAATCACTTGAAAGCACACAACAACAACAACAACAACAACAACAACAACAACAACAACAACAACAACAATTTTGAACAGTCAGTCCTAATGAAATATGCATCCTGTGACTGAATAAGCCAATTAACATTAGTTGTGTAATTAAAGAGAACCTTTAACCCAATTTAAATCACTGGAGATATAACAGAACCTCTTGATGAACTTTATGTCAGTTGTCACTCTTGATTTTTTCCGAAGTAAAGACCTAACTGAGATAGCTTGAGGAATGAGAATAAACCAGATGAAGCAGGAAGGGCAAGCATCAGTGTGTGTGTATCCTTCCTTTACATGAGCTCATCTGAAATAGAACTTGCACATCCCACCGCAGGATGAAATGGTTAAGTTCTCAAAAAACATGTGGATGTGAATATCTTTCTCTCATTGACTGCTAAATAAGAGAAAACCCCAAATTTTGTTTGCTTTTTTTGATTCAGGATGAAGATAGAATGTTGTCCATTTATACGCGGATTTGTCACATCTATCAAAATTCAATGTTAGAACTGAGGAGGAAAACCTAGGGCTTGTTAAAGCTACTTTTCGGACTTCAGCTTCCAGAATTCCCCCTCCAAGCTAGCCAAGTCAGGGGTCATTCTTGTTGTAAGGTTATAGAAGCCATAGTCCAAAAATGTAATTTTTTAAAGCTCTAAGGGCTGTCATTTTTGCTTTATTTTGTTCCCTTCAGCTGCTAGAGAAACTGTACATTTCTGAAACAGAGCCATGATTGAAATACACTCCCTAAAGCTGGTAGCAACACATGCTCCATCTGCAGGTATCAGTCTTGCTTCCTTTTGGATTGCAGTTTCAAGATATTGGAAACAATTAAGATATTGATTACCCATCTTGTTCTGACACGCATCCAAATATGTCAGCTATTGCTTGCCTTTCATGCTAGGTTAACTGGCTGGCATGACAGTCAATTCCTCCCTTCTGCACCACATACTAAAATGCAATGTACTGTGGGTAAAATAATAATTTCATCCCACACACCTTGATTCCCTCCCCCGCTCTCCAACTCTCATTTCCTATTTTGATTTTCCTAAACACACCTTCCTAAAGGTCATTTATGTTTTGCTGGATGTGCTACATTTTAGAAGTTAATGATCATTTATTCTTAGACAAATGGTTTCAGCAAGATAGACATTGAGCTATTACATTCCACAAGGCACCTTGTAAATGGGGTGAATGATCATTCACTGCTTAGTTATATCTGGAGATCAGTATTTCAAGCCTTACGCTGTTCAATAAATGGTGGAACAAAAGGGTATTCTGGCATGAAGGCTGTTTATGTTTCAAAGTGGATTTTTAGATCATTTTCTGCTGAATGACTGAAAGTCTTTGGAACTGTGATTGTCCCCTGTCACTGATATTCAGCCTTGGGAGGCTGACCTCAAATCTCCATCAGACTCCTTTCTGTTGGTACAAATTGGTGAAATACAAGACATCAAGACAATGGCATGAGACTTTTTATGCCCCACACACAAATTATTAAAATACATAATATAACTTGTCTTAATATACTTTTCTGAGTCTAAAAATATGCCAGACCAAAAGAAACATATTTACATAAAAAGCAGACAAGGTCAAATAACAAAGAAAGCCCTTAATTAGTTGTAATCAACTTTAATTTGCATACCGTATATAATTCCTAAATGATTGTTAATAATAACTTTATATAATGGACTTCCAATTTTCATGAAAATGGCACATTTTGATAAGCAGACACAAAACCCTAGTACTAATAAGGTTTAATTTGCATACATTAGACTGATTATCCAAACAAAAGGATTACAGTATTACTTCTCCATACCTTTATGTCCTTATTATGCACATTTATTAACTTCACAAAAGCGAGCTGTTACTGACAAACAATAGCCATGGGTGAAAGAGAAATCCTCAGCATGGATAAAAACCTTTTAATGCAAAAGAGCAAAGTTTATACAGTGCAAATGCTCACTTAACTCTTTCTTAGCAAAAGGCACACATTTTGGATATCCCACTCATTAGATGGATTTATCATTTGCTTATGAATAATGTTTCTGGATGGCATGACATTTTACAAAAACTCACATTTACCTTGCCACTTTGCATCATAGACTTTTTGAACACTAATGCACAAGAAAATTCTCCCCCAGCCTATAGAACATCTGTGCATGGAACTTCCTAAAGAATCATCCGATTTGTAAGGTGTATATATGCAACTGTCGATGAAAATTATTGGAAACATATCAGGATATGTTTATATATCTAGGAATGTATATAGACTTTTTTTCAGATAGGTTCCTGACAAGGAATGTAAGTCTGCACAGAGGTCCATAAACAGAAATATGTACAAAAGAAAAGCTAAACTTTGAATGTATCCATTATCACAAATATCACACATTTTTCAAAAAGGCTTGTTTTTCAGGTGTATATAAAGTAAAACAGATAAAGTTTTAAATAACTAACCCTTGGATGCCTTTGTGTTCAAAATGTAAAAAAGAAATGGGGATGCCTGCCATTTATAATCCATCTATCCAATCACTAGGAAAAATTGTCAACATCAACAAAGCAATCAACAGAACTAGAATAAATATGCATCTAGATTCTCTGATATTTCAATTGACCTACATGAAAAATATAAATAGTAGACATTGACAAACAGTACCTTAAAAAGAACAAAGATTCTTTAGATTTAAACATGTGGGGGTAGTATATTCACTGATAAGCAGTTATCAGCATTTATCACTTAACAAAACAAAGCTTAATCTTCCACATACTATGTTTTCAATCTATTTAAACTCCTGCATAAGAATATGTTTGTCAAAGCAAAATTAATATACAAATATTTGATGGCATTTGGTTTAAATCAAAGACATTGGACACTTGGTATCTTCTGGGGTTTGGTTCCAGGACACCAGGTGGATACCAAAATCTGTGGATGCTCAAGTCTCATTAGTAAAATGACATTCCTTATATAAAATAGCAACACCAAGGTTTATTTTTGGGATTTTCTGAGGGTGGGGGGGGGGCATTTTCAAGCCATGGATGAGCAGAGGAAAACATTTTCACATGTTGAATCCATAGGTGCAGAAAGGGGGAGTCAGCTGTAGTAACAATGGTGATAGGAGGAATATCTGTTCTTTACAGTATTACGAAAACTCTGTGATTAATTTTTCTGGCAGTAGAGAAGGTGAAATGCCATTAACAGATTCTGCATCTAAGGACAAATGAATTCACAAGGACTTGGGGAGGAAAGGAACTTGAACAGAATGCTACTTCAATATCCCCTCAACTTGTGTTTTGTGACATGGAGCTCTCCAGGAGTGCAGTGGTGTTAATGACATGGGGGAAAGGATGGGGGAAATTAGAAAATGAAGTGTTTTTCACTGATGGCTCTTCTGAAAAGGCAAGTTGCACACAAACAAAGTAAGATCACCATGTCTACAAGGCTAGATTGAATATTTTAATTCCCAAAGCAGGGTCTCTACACACACCATGCAACAGATCTCAATCAGCAATTTACGATGTATTTAAGTGAGCTGGTAAAAATCATAGTTGGGGACTGTGGTGGTGGGTGTTTTCCATGTTGGTGCGGGTGGTGATTTGCTGTAGATTTCAAACTGCACTTTATAGGAATAATATTAACTAATCGAAAGAACCATTGACTGATTGGTCCAGCCCAAAATATTTGCCATTATCGATACTACATTTACCCACAATATTTAAACCTGTCACACCTTTTGGTGTTTATATATAGACCATTAGCATCATTGTCCTCAGAAAAAAGTGAAACCAACTGGTCCAGTTTAGAAATGGTTGTTGGAAAAGTAGCAGATGAGACACCAATGATGTTAGAGCTGAGGAACAAGGAGTAAGATAGTGCTGCAAAAAATTAATCAATGGAAAACTGCCCTAGATTCAATATCAAAAAGCTGCTTTAAACTTAAAACTATGCTTGGACCAGGAAAAAATGAAGTTTTGGGTGTATTCGTAAAGATAAAGGTTTTCCCCTTACATTAAACCTAATCATGTCCAACTCTGGGGGCTGTTGCTCATCTCCATTTCTAAACCAAAGAGCCAGTGTGCCCGTAGATGCCTCCAAGTTCATGTGGCCGGCATGACTGCATGGAGCACTGTTATATTAGACACTATTTATTTTTTTAGAAAGTACTGTATTATCTTCTCCAACCCAGTATTGCAAAGTATCACAGATAATAATGCTTCCTTGTGGAATTCAATAAGAATTTTTCAATGATTATCCCTTTGTGTGGGGACATGTTGCAATGTATTAATCTTGTATTAGAAAAACCTATGATATCATGCACATGTTCTTTTATTTTAATTTATCTTGGTTAGAAATTAAATGAGAGTAAATGTTGTTGGATTCTGTTTCAAAAAGACATGCACTTCAGAGTTGGACAGATAATTCACAATCTGTTTTTCTATATTCGGAAGAACTTTTTGCTGTAGCAGTACATGAATCCATATTTTATAGACATCCGTTTTTGGAAATACGGTCAATTTATATCAATGTATATAACTAGGCCTTCTTTATATAATGGTATATGTATTTCCTTTTCACTCCCTTTCCCTCTCCTTTCCTACCCCTAATTCTTTTCTGATTATTTTCTTTATAATCATGCTTTTGAAAGAAATTATCCAAGGTGGTGAACCTCATTCCCAAAATGGTTTCAGGACCTTGGATAACCTCAGCATCCCACTGAAACAGGAGCCACTAGCCAACACCGTTTGAAATGACAACCTGATGGCAAGTTGGCACCCAGAGCCGGTCCAACAATGAGGTGAATTAAGCAGTCGCTTGGGCCGCAAAACATACGGGGGCGCAGTTGAGACTGCTTTTACTGTTGATTTCTTGTAAAACATGATGTTTTCGTGCTTAATTTGTAAAATCTTAATGTAATTTGATGTTTAATAGGCTTTTCCTTAATCCCTCCTTATTATCCAACATTTTCGCTTATCCAACACTTTTTGTTTTTCAGTGATTGGTTTGGGGGGGGGGCAAAATTCTGTTCGCCTACACTTGAAAAATACCCAAGGCCGGCTCTGTTGGCACCTGAACCAGATAGTTAACTGAGCAGTGAAACAAGAAGGCAGACAAGCAGAGAACACACTGGCCAAGTGGACAAAGAAAATGGATAATCTAAGATTAACTCAATGTAATGAGTTGTTTGGGCCAAGAAAGCAGTCCAGACATGGAAGCTTTTAGGGTATCAAACAGAGCCTGGCTGGAGTGTATACTCAGGAGAAGAGTACAGGCACAAAGTCCATTACTATGTCCACATGCTTAAAGTCATAGATAGAGGTGGGCAACACATTGGACCTTGAGAAGAATGCAGCCACAAGACCTGCTGGCAGGACCCTCCTTGAAAAAAATAGAATAGAAATCATTCACTTGGAAGACATCAGGAAATACAATTGCCCTTTTAAATTACACAGGGCTTATCCCCCAGGCCCTTTTATGTGAAAATAGGAAAGGAAGACATTGAAGGTGAACCAGAAATGTAGTTCATAATGAGACCTAGGGAGAAAATCTTGATCCCAAAACCTCCAAAGTTGCCCACTCTTGCCATAAATTGAAGGGTTGTCATGCAGAACTTCTGCAATTTACACTGCCCCACAGAAATATCTGCTACCTCCCTTTTACCTACAGAATTGCTTCTCTGTACAATGAAAGTAAGTATGTCTAGATCTAGTGCCAACTAGGTTCCATGGGGGTAGAAAGGGAGAATATTTATGCAATAAATAAATACGGGGCTTCTCTGACTGGTTGCAAGAGTGCCTTCTAAATATCTGTAGTAATATGGCACTGAAGCATAGCAGATAAAAAGCCAGGGACTACAGTACCTCATTTGAGAAAGTGTAATATGGATGTATAATCACAATTATAGCCATTTGATAACATTTTAACTGCCATAGATTTGATAATGCTTTAACTGACATATGGAATAAATACTTCTCCATTTGAGAGACTCGCCTTTAACTACAGAACTGGAGTTCTCCAGCAAAGATTTCTACATTTGGGTCTTCAAACTATAAGACTCAGGATTCCAGAGGAGTCCATTACAGTGGTGTCAACTAGCTATAACTTTGTGGCACAGATCTATGCAACACCACATAATGCTATTAGCTCAAAACAATCACAATCAGACCTCACAACCTCTGAGGATGCCTGCCATAGATGTGGGCGAAACAACAGGAGATAATGCTTCTGGAACATGGCCATACAGCCCGGAAAATTCACAGCAACCCATCTATTTTTGTGCTTGCTTTCTGTTTGAAAGCACATGCTAAGTTCACATCCTTTCACACTGCATAACTATCATACTTTGCTACCACATGAATCACTATGGCTACATCCTACATAATCCTGTGATTTATAGTTTGGTGAGTCACTACTGATCTCTGGGAGAGAATTCTAAATACCTTATGAAATTAAAAAAGTCTAGGATCCCATAGAATGGAGCCATGGTTGTTATAGTTGTACCAAAATGCTATAATCAGGTATAGAATCATAGAATAGTAGAGTTGGAAGCGACCTCATGGGCCATCCAGTCCAACCCCCTGCCAAGAAGCAGGAAATCGCATTCAAAGCACCCCCGACAGATGGCCATCCAGCCTCTGCTTAAAAGCCTCCAAAGAAGGAGCCTCCACCACTGTCCGGGGGAGAGAGTTCCACTGCCGAACAGCCCTCATAGTAAGGAAGTTCTTCCTGATGTTCAGGTGGAATCTCCTTTCCTGTAGTTTGAAGCCATTGTTCCGCGTCTCAGTCTGCAGGGCAGCAGAAAACAAGCTTCCTCCCTATGACTTCCCCTCGCGTATTTGTACATGGCTATCATACAAATAGGTAGTAAGAAAGGGACCTCAGAAAATCTCTGCAATTCATACATAACATGCCCTATATTCTACCCATATGTTCTGTTGTGTGATTATTATGCTACTAAGTCAGTCATATGACAAGGCCCTATCCAAGTAAATGTATGTTCCCTAAGCAAAGGAATTGCCTGCACCATGAAAGAGGAGATGGATGGATGGATGTGGGAGGTATCCATACCCAGTTCTGCCCACGCACAACAACAAATGAGTTGTTAACTATAATCATTCCTTCATTATGACTCAGCAAACTCTTTCAGAGAAAGCTCTGTTCAGTTGTTTCACAATGTTATGTGGATATTACTTAGAAACTTTGAAAATAGTAAGCACGTGCATTTAACTAATGGAAAACATGTTTATATCTGGGAAAATAATAAACTCTTAATTTTTCCCCTTGAATAAGCATCACAAGATGCCATTTCCCACCATAATAAAATCAATTTGCTCTTTTCTTAGGAAAATCAGCCACAGTATTATTGTGAAGTAGAGCAGTGCCATTCTAGGTTAGAAGTTACAAAATGATAATCACTAAAGTAAATTATTTGAAGGCAAAAACAGATAAAAACCTCCATCCCAATGGTGGTAATTTAGAAGTTTTCTTACAAGAAACGATTCGGGATAGAATATAATTTTATGAGAGTTTAATATGGATTTCCATGCAACTGGAAATCAAGGCCATTGTATAAACTTCTTAAGAAGCAACATTTTGACCAGGCTGCCCTGAATGTCACACAAATCCTGGGTATTCACACAAGCAAACCATTTTTTAGAATCTCTCTTTTTTGTATAAACAAGTTTAAAATGCACATCTTACCTGAGATTCTACCCCTGTTTATTTCTACTTAGTTATTACAGGTTGAGTATCCCTTATCCAAAATGCTTGGTAAAGGAAGTATTTAGGACTTCATTTAAAAAAAAATAGAATGCCTATATTTGCATTTCCATATACAATAAGATACCTTGGAGATGGGATCCAATTCTAAACACACAATTCATTTATGTTACATATGTATCTTGTACATATTACCAAATGGTGATTTTAAACAATATGTTAAATAATTTTGTGCATGAAATAAACTTTGTGTGCATGAACTATGAAAAATTGTAGATGTCACCATCTCAGCCAACAATGTGAACAGTATCAGATTTTAAAGTACTTTATATAAAATTTTCAGTCAAAGATTGACCCAAAACTGTGTGAACTTATCCATAGGTTAAAGTAAATACTGCAAAGTCCCCTTCTCTAAGTAGGGTGACAAGAGACAAGAGAAACCAAAAAAAAAAAGCACGAGAACCCCCTCTACTTTCTCCACCACAGTGCAGCTTCTGGCCTTTTGGCCTGGCTGGGGAAATGATGGTGACCAGAATCAACTGACCCTCTGGGATGGCTCTGGCCCTTTCTCCTCTCCATGGAATAATATTTGACTTATCTATGGATCACATTAATATCCATAGCTGTGGCCCAAAAGTCTGCCCTTGACTTATATATGTAGACTAATTTCACAATTGTGTCTCTTGTATAGCTCAACCATCTAAGCAAGCAACCTTATGGAAAAATCCCTGCCTCGTGGTGATGTTTAGCTGTGGCTTCTATTATTCCACATTCTATTATTTTATTAATTCTTTTATTATTCTATAAAAATAAGGCTTTTGTAGCATTGTTGTGACAAACATAAAGTGTAAATGCTGTTGATGCTACCACATTAGTGGTCTAATTAACAATATTTTACGAATAGGATCCTGAACCCCAAGCCTGTATAAGTCAGTTTTCCAACACAACAATGCATGGAACTAGAATGGCACAGGTCAGAAAACGTCTGTTTAAACTGCCATTTTGAAATATGGATTGCACCACCAAGAGAAAATCAGAAAATAAAACATGCCAGATGCACAAGTAATAAATTTAGTAGTGGTATTATTGCATTATTCATATTATGTTTGCATCTGTTTTAATACTGTGTGTTTTGTCACATTGAGTATTTTATTTCAAATGTAAGGATAGGATATACATTATATATTAATATATCAGGTTTCAATGTCCAAAATGTGCTCCTTAGATTATTTTTAAATGTACTTAATTGAATGCCTATCACATCAAAATCATTCACAAGTAATGCATTGATCTAAAGCTCTTAGCCTGAGTCATAGTGTTAATTCCAAATAGAGCAAACACATAGAATCATTGGGATTTATCTGCACATTGACTCTTTCAAAACTGATTCAATAAGCCTGTTCTACTTGAGACCAACAAACACAGTTTAGGCCATTACGTTGCCAATGGATTATACCCCCATATGGAGAGTGTTGAATCAAAAGTGTCATCCTTTTGTAGTAAAATTTGACAGTTTGAATTTCAGAATATTTATGCTGTGGGAAAGGAGTGACCATTGTACTCCAAAATCTGACATACTCCAAATCCAAGATTGTCTACATAGGTGGCTGATGTAGTTTCATGTATAAAATTATTTAAAATGCTCTGCATAAAATTACCTTCATGTTATATGTAGGTACAGTAGAGTCTCACTTATCCAAACTAAACAGGCCTGCAGAAGCTTGGATAAGCAAATATCTTGGATAATAAGGAGGGATTAAGGAAAAGCATATTAAACATCAAATTAGGTTTTGATTTTACAAATTAAGCACCAAAACATCATGTTACACAACAAATCTGACAGAAAAAGTAGTTCAATATGCAGTAATGTTATGTTGTAATTACTGTATTTACAAATTTAGCACCAAAATATCACGATATATTTAAAACATTGACTACAAAAATGGCTTGGATAATCCAGAGGTTTTGATAAGTGAGGCTTGGATAAGTGAAACTCTACTGTATATAAATGAATTTTGCATGTAGACTTTGGTCCCATCGTCAACATATCTCATAATGTATATGCAAGAATTCTAAAATCAAGAGGCGGGAATCCAAAACATCTCTGGTCCCAAGCATTTCAAAGAAGAGATGTTCCACCTGTGTTTAAATATACAATATGCTCACCTAAAAGAAGGCTATTCAGTACTCTGCTTTCTTAAAAATGTAAAACTAACAAAAGATGATCTAGCTGCATGTCAGTCAAAATGGTTTACTGTGTATTAGTTTTTCCCCATGAGAGCAACTTTTAGTCTTGTCATTCTTTAGTTTTGACTGACTGACTGGCTGGCTGATTGGGCTAGCTACTTCCTTAGCTTTTCTTTGTTTTCCTCTATCTTTTCATCTGCAAGCATTCAAGCAACACAGTTGCTTTGTGGAAGAAGGGAATGAGGGAACAAGGCAGATTTTCTTTTATATCTGGACTGATGGTTACATGTGGTGTTGCCATGAGAAAAAATGAAGGTGGGCTAAGCAGATAGCCATTGGGTCCAATAAATAAGGTTTGTCTCCATTTGTAGATCTCTATATTTTTAGCAGAAATTCAGTCACAACATTGAAGTAAATGTCATTATCAATAAAGACAAATTTTGATTTTCTCCAAGTCTTTCTCATTTCTATGGTTTGCAGTGTTGCCACTAAAGAGGTTTTAATCTAGCAAAGGGCCAGCATTTTAAAAGTTCCTAAAAACTATAGATGACAATTGTGGAGAAAAGAGTGGCATCCTCGTGTCCATGTTGTGCAGTCTTCCGTTGTAGCAGTAAACTGGCTATGGACATAGATTTGTTTTGTGTTCCACGTTTTTAATACAAATCCAGCCCTGTTTAGTGCTTTTTTTAAAGCACAGGTTTATTTATATTGGGACAGAGTCTCGGCTGGTCTGAAATGGAACAGCTCTACTCCTTACCCTTAATTCCAAGTTGCAATTATGTACTTGTGAATCAGAGATTTTTACTATAAGAACACAAAAGCAATACAAGGGCTCGATTCAATATTCAGGCTCTAACTCTTGCTTTGGCAATGAAGAAAGGTGGGTTTCTCTTTCTGCCCATCCCCTTCCTTTGCAAAATCCTGGGGCACTCACACGAAAAGAAACACATTCATTTCACTTTCATTCCCTCAGTCCCTTCCCACTGTTTTTCTATATCCTAGAGAAAAGAAGTAAATAATTTTTCACACTGCAGGAATATTCCTTTTCATGTACTGTACTTCAGATCTAAAAAATGTTCAAATTAAATGGAGAACAACAACCATTTTGCCTATTTGCTTGATTACAAGGAAACATTTGGCTTGATCAAAGCCCATTTAATGCTAAATATGTGACAAAATCATTTTCCTCCCATGAAGATATAAAACCTACCACACATTTCAAGACAGGTACAGATTTCTTTTTCTTAAAGGTAAAGGTTTCACTTGACATTAGTCAAGTCCGACTCTGAAAAGTGGTGCTCATCTCCATTTCTAAGTCAAAGAGACATCCGTAGACATCTCCTAGGTCATGTGGCCGGCATGGCTGCATGGAATGCTGCTACCTTCCCACCGAAGTGGTACCTATTGATCTACTCACATTTGCGTGTTTTCAAACTGCTACGTTGGCAGAAGCTGAGGCTAACAATAGGAGCTCACCCCATCCCGTGGGTTCGAACCACAACCTTCCAGTCAGGAAGTTCAGCAGCTTAGCGGTTTAACCCACTGCACCACCATGGCCACTTCTTTTTTCTTAAAGTGGCTAAATTATTATTCTATTAATCTCAAAAAGAAACAGAATCAGAATAGATGGGATTGGGTGCATCTTGGTATTTCACATTAGTCGACTAAGTTTTTTAAGTGACTAGTTCATGGCTATGAGCCCATTTATTTCAATGGAAATTACCCACAATACTATAAAAGTGGATTTTCTCAACCTCATACTTGACCAGATGTCTTTGACTACATTCCAATCATCTCCAATTAGTGAGTCATTAGTCATGCTAGCTGGAGGCGGTAAAAGTTATAGTCAAATACCTCTGGACAACACTAAGTTAGAAAATGCTGCGATAAACATTCATATGAAAGTAAACATCAGTCACTTCTGGTGTGAGAGATTTGGCCGTCTGCAAGAACATTGCCCAGGGGACATCTGGATGTCTGATGTTTCATCATCCTTTGGGGAGGCTTCTCTCAGGCCCCCGCATGGAGCTGGAGCTGACAGAGGGAACTCATCTGCGCTCTCCCTGGGTTGGTCAGCAACCCAACCTTCAAGTCAGCAGTCCTGTCGGTGTCGGTATAAGGGTATTGCACCACCGGAGCAATATAATAATAATAATATAGTTTTATTATTAATAAGGATACAGTAGTTAAGCAATATTGATAATTTTCCAAAAAGATTAAAGGGAAAGCTTCATCAGAGTATCCATGATATCAAAGAAATTTAGCCCTAAGGAGGTTGGATACCGCAAAAGAAGCCAAACTTCAAAGCTGAATATGACTGCAGTTGTCCACCATTTTTATGCATGGCTGTATTGCAGGAGTTCATAATGCCTTTTTAAAAATAAAACATTTTCTATGCTACATTTGTTGTCAATATAAGAAGAAATGTATGGTCAATGCAATCTTCAGTTCTACATGGTTTCAAAAATATGGCCACTATTTTAAATTCTGAGTTGTATCCCTCTATAGAACTCTCCTGAAAATAAAAGAGGGCAAGCAGATCCTTCTAGCGTTCTCACAGCTTCTTACGCATCCAAAAATATGTTCTGAGAATTGCAGGAAATTCCGGAAAATTGTCAGGCTGCAGGGGAGGAGAAAACTGCAAAAGAAAATGGCCTTACCTGACTTTCACCCAGCAGAATCCTTAACTGTACCTCATTGACATCCAAGAATCAAAGGGTTCCTGGAGCCCTTCCATTGACAGGCACCTATCAGGATCACCCTCCTATGAATCAGTAAAGCAGGGGAAAGACTTTCACAAGCAGGGATAAGAATGGACAGCTTGTTTTTAGAACAGTAATTGATATTGTCATTTAGTTGGTCAACACTCCTGAAAACTGAAAGTGCTCATTGACATCCACAAGGGATATGGCAACTATACAGCAACATCTCAAAAACTGATTTCTTACTGTACATATTTTGCTGCACTGCTATAATGAACAGTTAGACATACCAAATACTCTTAGCAGAAGTGTATATATGGCCGATGCCATACCTGGTGTTCTTACTGTGTTCTTGCTGTATTTCAAAAACCCAGAATTTTGGGTAACTTGCAAGAATTTTAATGGTGAAATTCATCATCATGTCTTTTTTCACATAGTCAAAAACTGGCTCTTTGCTAGAATTTATATAGTTGTTGTTTCTAAAATTGTAGAACCATAGAGTTGGAGGGGACAACAAGGACCTTACAGCCTAACTCCTGCCATGCAAGCACACTGTCAAAGTACTCTTGATAGATAGTCATTCAGCCTTTATTTAAACATCTCCAAAGAAGTAACATCCACCACCACCACCACCACCACCACCACCCCGAGGCAAACTATTCCAGAGTGGAACAGTTCTGTCAGGAGGTCCATCCTAATACTCAGGTGGCATCTTGCAGTTTGAATTCTTTGGTTCATATTCTAGTATCCAGGGCAACTGAAACACCCTTGCTCCATCTGTAACATGGCATCTTACTGTCTCTCATTCTTCTCTACTCTGAGTTAAATATTCCCAGTTTCTTAAGATGTTCCTTATGGGGTATGATTTCCAGACGCTTTACTATCATGATCACCTCTTTGTGTCAGCTCACCCCAGCCACTCGAGAATGAAGACGCGAGACCTGTGCGTAAACAAGGTGAATGTTTACTGAAGGATAACTGATGCACAAGAAGCCAAGAGTACTGAGTGGTGCCCTCGGCCCCCTTTATATACCCTCCTCCCACATTCAAACATGCAATTCCCGCTCGGTGGAAAACCCGCGCATAGTGCCCGCCAAAAACCCCCTTTGTCCGTTGGTGTCTCAAGGCCGGCTCCGGCCTGCTTATCAGTCCAGGAATGTGCGGGAATGTCAGGGGCCTGATTCTTGGCGCCAATGTAAAGGCCCAGGAAACATGGGTCCTGACATGGTGTCCTCCTCCTCTTCTTCCTCCTCCTCCTGGAAAGAAACAACCAATACATCTACGTTTCTCCATTGTCCAATGTACCCCTGTATTTCTTGAGCAAACTACAATGGAATACCGGATGTACCTTCCCTAGATCCTTTGGTAGTTTCAGTTGGTATGTGACCTCGTTGATCCTCTTTGAGACTCTGAAGGGGCCTATGTAACACGGGCTCAACTTTTTTGAGGGGAACCCCAGACTCAGGTTTTTTGTACTCAGCCAAACCAAGTCCTCCTCCTCAAATGTCTCCCCCTCCCTGCGCTTTCAGTCAGCAAATAGTTTGTACTTTTGCTGCGTTTCCCTCAGTGCCGCCGCTACATCCTGCCACCCAGCTCTGATCCTCATTTGCCATTCCCCGCCTTCGAACTCCCCCTCCTCTTTCCATTCAGGCAGCTTTGGGAATGGCGCCACTTCTTGGCCGTATACAATCTCAAAGGGGGATCTCCCCGTGGCGGAGTGCGTCGCCCCGTTAAAGGCCACCTCTGCGAAAGGCAACAGTTCGGCCCAGTCGTTCTGCCTGCGGTTGGAATATATCCTCAGGAACTGCCCCAATGTCTGCTGTGTGCGTTCGACCCCCCCCCCCCCCGTTGGTCATAGGGTGGAACGCTGAGCTCAGGCTCCTCTCCGCTCCCAGCATCTGTAAGAACTTCCCCCAAAATCTCGCCGTGAACTGGACCCCCCTATCGCTAATCACCTTCTCGGGGCACCCATGCAGGCGAGGGGAGTTTCTGTAGCGGCACAAAGTGGGCTTGTTTGGAAAACAGGTCCAAAACGGTCCAAATGTATCGACACCCTCGGCTAGGGGGTAGTTCGCCCACAAAATCCATCGCTATGCATTCCCACGGCCTCGTGGGTTCCACTACAGTTTGTAACAGCCCTTGTGGTTTCCCTGGGGGTGTTTTGTTTTCTGCACACAGATCACACCTGGCGATGTGTGACTTCACATCCCCCCTCATCCCCGGCCACCAACATTGCCTTGCTAATAGCTTTAGGGTTTTTGTAAGCCCCAGGTGGCCCGCCCCTTTGCTGTCATGGTACTGTTTCAACATTTCTGGCCGCAACTTTTCAGGGATGTACAGTTTTTTGTTGACGAACATCAAACCTCCATGCAGTTCCCCCTTCCCCTCATTGGAAATCAACCAGGCGTCCCCCCTGATATGCTTGCTTTAATTCCTTCTCCCATGCCCCTCCCTCTGTCTTTTTTTTTTTGGTGGGTAAACAGTTTATTAATGAAACGTTACATAACATAACAGCAGATTATTGCAAATATAGTCAGATAACAATCATTTTGAAATGTACATGCATATCTACATTAGTCAACCAGCCTGCCAATTCTAACACAGTACATATTATTATCTGTTACTCAAAACATATAGAACTGCTCTTTCCACATGTCATCCACCACTCTCAATCCAGGTTTCTACTCATTTTTTTTTTTTTAGAAATTAAATATAAGAGTTTACCCTAACATTCAAACAAAACAAAAACATACAACGTATTACACACAACAAACCCTGCACGCACCCAAAACCCCTATCCCACATAAAATAAAACCCCTTCCCCACACCCGTGCACCCTTCACCATGACTTCCAACCCTGAAGCACTATGAAGCCTTTAAGCCAATTTATCTATCCTTGTTAATAGTAACCCTAAATTCCTAATGGAACTCCTCTATGTTACTGACTCCTTATTCAGATATGCTATGGCCAGCTTCCATGTTTCTAAAAAGTCCTCATTACTTTTGTTCTTCCTATTGTTGGTAAGTTTGGCCATTAGCATATATTCCCGCATTCTTTCTCTCCAATCCTTTTTAGTTAAACCTTTTTCCCCTTTCCAGTCTTTGGCTATGGTCAATCTTGCTGCCGCAAAGCTATATTGGTATATTTCTTGGTCCTTTTGGTTATTGTTTTCTCTATGTAGACCTAATAGACACAATCCTGGGCTTTTTTTAATCTTATTATGTAGCATTTTATTAGTCTCTTTAATTACCTTGTCCCAAAATGCCTGTATGGTCATACACGTCCACCACATGTGGATGAATGTCCCTTTCTGTTTCCTACACCTCCAGCAAATACCTTGTTGTGATTTATCTATTTTTGCCAATGTTGCTGGGGTGATATAGCATCTATAAAACATTTTATATTGATTCTCCCTAATTGATCCAGATATTGTGAATTTGAATTCTCTGTTCCATAGGTACTCCCAGTTATCCAATTCTATTGGCCTACCTAGGTCCTTGGCCCAGGATATCATTATTGTCTTGACTGTATTATCCTCCATATTATAACTTAATATGTATTTGTATAATCTGGATATTAACCCTTTATTTCCCTTTTCCCATATTCTTTCCAGTTCTGATTTTTTAGTTGCGAAACCAACCCTCATATCTTTTTTATATCTTTCATGCAATTGGTGATATCGAAACCAATCATTAATCTCCAATTCTTCCCGCCCTTTTAATTTCCATTCTTCATTTTCTCTAATAAGGTATTCTTTATATGTTCTTGTTTCTACACTTAAGGCTGGTCTTATAACTGCTTCTAATGGCCTCAACCAAAGGGGTGTTTTCGGTTCCATACCTTTTCTATATTTTTTCCAAATGTCTAATAGTCCCCCTCTAATTATATGTTTATTAAAGTCTTTATTTAATTTGTCTCCATCGCATACATATGCATGCCAGCCGAATCTTAATTCATATCCTTCCAAATTTAATAGGGTCTTATTTTCTAATTTTATCCATTCCTTCATCCAGGACAGAGCTGCAGCCTCGTAATAGGTCCTTAGATCGGGTAAGCTTAGCCCCCCTCTTCCTTTATCGTCAATTAAATTCCGGTATGCTATCCTCGCTCTTTTTCCAGCCCAAATAAAATCTGTAATCTTTCTTTTCCATTTCTCAAAAAAATTTATTCCTTTGATAATGGGTATATTTTGAAACAGGAATAGCATTTTGGGGAGTACCATCATCTTTATTACTGCAATTCTGCCCATCCATGTTAGTGGGATTGTTTGCCATCTAGTAAGATCCTTTTTAATGTCTTCCCATACTTTGACGTAATTATCCTGGAATAAATTAATATTTTTGTTTGTGACCCATATACCTAAATATTTTACTTTCGGGATCACCTCGCAGTCTGCTGCGGCCTCCAGTTTCTTACAGCTTTTAGCATCTATATTTTTTACTAAAAACTTAGATTTTTCCTTGTTTATAATAAATCCTGACATGTCACCATGTCTTTGAATAATGTCCAATACTTTTTTAATGCTTTGTAGTGGGTTAGTTAGAATACAGACTATATCGTCTGCATAAGCCCTAAGTTTTAGTTCTTGGTCACTGATCTTTAAACCCGTAATTTCCTTCTCTTCTCTTATTCTAACATTTAAGATTTCCAGACCCATAATAAATAATAGTGGAGACAGCGGGCAACCTTGTCTGGTCCCTTTTTGTATGTCGATGTAATCTGATAGATGACCATTGATGTTTAACCTTGCTCTTTGATTAGTGTATATAGCCCCTACTGCCCTTTTGAATTGGTGGCCAACTTCAAATTTTTCTAACACTTTTTCCAAATAATCGCATCTAACATGGTCAAAGGCTTTTTCTGCATCAATAAAGAACAACGCCAAATCTCTATTTGGGTCTTTTTCTGCTACTTCCAGGGTGTTCAATATCAGTCTGATGTTTTGATTTACTTGTCTTCCTGGGAGAAACCCCACCTGGTCTTTATGAATGATCTGTGCTAGAGCTTGCTTAATTCTATTTGCCAATATAGTGGCAAATATTTTGTAATCGCAGTTCAGCAATGATATTGGTCTATAATTTTTAATTAAGTCTAAATCTTTATCCTGTTTAGGGACTAAAACAATTATGGATTCCTTCCAAGATTCTGGAAGTTCCCCCTTTTTCAAGACCACATTCATCACTGACACCAACTGTGGTACTAGCTCTTCCTTAAACGTTTTATAGTATAGGGTCGAAAGTCCATCTGCCCCAGGGGACTTATTTACTTTAGCCATATTTATTGTCCTGATTACTTCCTCTGGTGTAATTTGTTTGTCTAAGTCAGCTTTCATTGCTTCTGAAATTTGTTTTAAGTTTGTCTCCTCCACATACTGGGAGATTGTCTTAATCTCCCCCTGAGTTTTTTTGTATAAGTTGGCATAATATTCTTCGAATAGTTTTTGTATCTGTTGTGAATCGGTGACAGTTTCTCCTTTATTTTTTATCCTCATTATCAATGGTTTTTTCTTTGCATCTTTTATTTGCCAAGCTAATAATTTCCCTGGTTTGTTTGCATTTTCAAAAAAGTTGTATCTATTATACATAACTTTCCTTTCTATTTCACTAGCAATTAGCTGTTCGTATTGTTGGTGCAATTTTTTTAGTTCACCTTGTAGTCTTGTCTTTGTACCTTTTTCTTTTTCTATTTCTAATTCCTTTGTCCTGATTTTTGATAACAGCTCCAGTTGGGCCTTATTTTTTCCTTTGTACCAGATCGAGTTTTGTTGTATCAATAACCCTCTAATTACTGCTTTACCAGCATCCCAGACTATTCCCTCCTTCATTTCTTCTTTAGCATTGTCCTTAAAGTAATTATTAATCCCCATTCTAATTTTTTCCCTATGTGACTTGATTTTCAAAATATAATCATTCATTCTCCAGGCTCTGTTTCTTTTATATCCCACTCTTAATTTCATTAATATCGGATTATGGTCGGCTAATACTCTTGGTAATAATTCAATCTTCTCTGTTTTACCCACTAGTTCCTTAGTGCCAAATATCAGATCAATTCTTGAGGATGTGCCATGTCTATGTGAATAGTATGAATACTCTTTCCTTGTTGGATTGTGGACTCTCCAGATATCATAAAGTTCCCAATACTGAATTTCCCTTAGGAAGGATCCTGGGAGTCGGCCTTCCTTCCTGTCCTTTTTGACTTTACTATCTCTGTCCTCTTTGGGCACCATGACTCCATTAAAATCCCCCATCCATAACATTTCCTTTTCCCCATATTCTGCTAATATACGTGTCAATTTTTTATAGAACAGTTTTTGTTTGTTGTTTGGTGCGTAGACTCCAACTAATAGTACAGGGGCTTTTTGTATATATACTTTAATTATTAATATTCTGCCATCCTCATCACAGAATATTTTCTCTGGTGCCAGATCATTTTTTATATAGAAGAGTACTCCATTAGTCTTTTTACTGTTACATGCTGTGAATAAATGGCCCAGCCTTTCTCTTTTTAACAGGTGACTATCCTTGTATATCAGATGTGTCTCAACCAAACACACTATGTCTGATTTGATTTTCTGCAAGAAATGAACCACTTTCTTACGTTTATAGCCATTATTCAAACCGTTAATGTTACAAGACATGATTTTTAAATTTTGTACAGACATTTGAATCTACTCAATCCCATCCCCCCACCTTTTCCCCATCCCAGTCAGCAAAAGAAACATATTGTATTTCCCAATAATCAGTTCATTACTCTTAATGTCCCTTTATTTGTTAGTCTGTTCCCCCACTTTTTTCATCTTCTTCTTCCACTTCTTCAACTTCATCTTCCTCTTCTTTTTCTTCATCTGTCTGGGTGCCCTCCTTCTCATTTTCCTCCTGCTCCTTCTGCTTTCGCTCTTTCCTTTCCTGTGGCACCCCTTTACCCCTTCTGTGCCCCTGGCTCTCATCGCCTGCAAGCTGTTGTTCTCCCCCCGGAAAGTCCTGGGCATATTTCCTTAGGAACTGTTCAACCTTCCCTGCATCTGTAATATAGTGTCTCTTTGACTTATGGTAGAAGGAGATACCCTTTGGGAAGAGCCAACGAAAGGGGGTGCCTTCGTTCTTCAGTTTAACCACCAGTGCATTGAATTCTTTCCTTTTTCTAAGAAGCCTTCCCGGGATCTCCTTCATCATTAATATTTTCTTTCCCTCAATCACAATTGGGGTTTCATATTGTTTTTTCAGCACTATCTCCTTAAATGTTTTGGCAACAAATTGTACTATACAGTCCCTAGGTACTTTTTTTTGTCTTGCGAAGGCTGAGTTGATTCTGAAACAAGACGAAATTGAAGCATGAATAATGTCCAGATCTTGCTCTTTCAGCAGCCCTGCCAACATATTAGCAATGAAAGAGATGAGACTTTCTCTTTCCAGGCCCTCCTTAAGACCTCGTATCCTCAAAGAGCACTCACAGGCTTTCAACTCTTGCATCGCTATGGCATCTAAGACCTGTTCATGGTGGTCTTCATAGGTTTGACTCTGCTCTTCCAGTCTTTCCACTCTTTTTTTAACAGATTTTTGGTCTTTGTCCAGTTTTGCAAGTTTATTGTCCATTTGGTCTTGCCTATTAGCAATTTTTTGTAAGTCCTGCTGCACTGCTCCTATTGCTTGTGTCAGATTTTCAAACATTGATCTAATCTCCAGGAGGGTTTGGTCTGGTGCTGCTGCTGCTGCTGTTGTGGAGACTTGTTTTTTTATTTTTTCAGATGCTGCAGGGACTGTGGCATAAGATGATATCAGGCCTTTCATCCCCGGCCCCGTCACTTTGGGGGAGCGTTTATCCATTTTTTTTCCCCACTCCTTTTTGTATCTAGATCTTGACTTTTTTTTTTCCTTTTCCTCTCCTTCTCTCTCCTCCTTCTTGCTCAAGGCCGTTCAAGGCCGTTCAGTTCTGTAGACAAAACAACTATTCCAGAGAGTGCTGCTTATAGGAATCTGCCAAGATGGGTGGTGGTGGGGATAGGTATAGTTAAACCTCAAACATAAGAGGAAAACAGTGTCTTTTAAAGACATGGCCGTCAAGACGGAGTCTTGACGGCCATGGGTTTATTTTCTCTTTCTGCTTGAGCCCTGGTTGTTACCGCTAGGCTCCACTGCTTTTCTGAAAACACCCCTCCCTCGGAGTCTTGGGGCCCCCCCTCATGCTGAGGCATGCGTGAGAGCGCGTCAGCCAGTACATTATGTTTCCCCTGGAAAAATTTCAATTGGAAGTCGAATCTACTGAAATATTGGGCCCATCTCATTTGTTTGGGGGACAGTTTGCGAGGGGACCTCAGGTATTGTAAGTTTTTATGGTCAGACCACACCTCGAAAGGGATCCCGCTTCCTTCCAAAAAGTGTCTCCAGCATTCCAGTGCTTTCAATATAGCTAGGGCTTCCCTCTCCCAAATTGGCCAGCGCTTCTCTGCATCATTGAACTTTCGCGACAGGTACCCGCACGGTTTTAGGTTACCCTCCCGGTCCTTTTGCAACAGGACTGTCCCATACGCACAATCCGATGCATCACAATGTACAACAAATTGCTTGGACATACCCGGGTGTTGCAACACCGGTTCCTCTGTAAATTTTTCCTTTAGGGCTTCAAAGGCCTCTTGGCATTCCCTCGTCCACGCCAGCTTGGCTCCCGGGGCCTTTACTCTGGCCGTTTCCCCCCTCCCTTTTGTCTTTAGCAGATCGGTCAGTGGTAGTGTCAGTTGTGCAAAGTCTTTCACAAATGTCCGGTAGAAATTCGCAAACCCAAGGAAGGACTTCAGTTGTTTACGGGTTTTGGGGGCCTCCCACCCTTTTACGTCCTCCACCTTTACGGGATCCATGGCTATCCCTTGGGATGAAATTCTGTACCCCAGGAAGTCTATTTGGTCCTTGTTGAATTCACATTTAGCTATCTTGGCATAGAGTTTTGCTTCTCTTAGCTTTTGGAGTACTTCCCTCACCAATTGAACATGCTGCCGTTTGTTTTCCCCCATTATTAATATGTCGTCCAGAAAGACATAGACTCCCCTGTGCAACAACGGGTGGAGTATCTCGTTAATTAGCTGCATAAATACGCTTCCTGAATTTTTTAAACCAAAAGGGCACACTCGATAATTGAATAATCCATAGGTACAGGAGAAAGCAGTCTTCCACCTGTCTTCTGGCTTGATTCTCAATTTGTGGTATGCCTCGATTAGGTCCAGCTTTGTGAATATTTTCCCCTCTGACAGTTGGGACAATAAATCCTTCATTAGGGGCAATGGGTATTTGTTATCTGTGCTGATTGTGTTAAGATTTCTATAATCAATACACAGCCTAAGCGAATTGTCCTTTTTACGCCTGAATAACACGGGGCCCCCAGGGGGGAATTCGATGGTTCTATGAAACCCCGTGCCAAGTTTTTGTCAATATACTTCCTCAGTTCTTCCTTTTCCTGCGCAGACATTGGGTAGATTTTGGCTTTGGGGAGTTCTGCCCCTGGCACTAGTTCGATCCCCACTTCTACTCTCCTTTTGGGCGGGAATTTATCGGCTCCCTTTTCGTCGAAAACATCTACAAAGTCACGATATTCCTCGGGCAATTGCCTAGCCAGTTCTTCTAACCTGCCAGACTCTTCCTCCCCCTTGTTGCCTATCTCCTTCTCTATCTTCTTGAAGAGTAGGCTCCTAGCCTCCCAATCAATAAGTGGATTGGCCTGCTCCAACCATGGTATGCCCAATATTACATTATAGGTTGCCATTGGAGATATGACAAACGACACCTCTCCTCCCCAGGTTCCTATCTGGCATTTGACCTTCTCTATGCAGTGTTTTGCTACCCCTCCTGAGGCCAGGGACCCATCGAGTTGCGAGAACGTAAGCGGAGTCTCAAGTGCCACCATCTCGCATCCCAATTCCCCTGCTAGCTCGGGCGTAACGATGTTCCTTGAGCACCCGCAGTCAATAAAGGCTTTGCATGTGGCGTGTTTGTCCTTCCCCTCTATTCTAATTGGCACAACCAGCATTTTTTTGTCATGACTTACTAGCTCATTAGGTCGGCTTCCTCCCGGCGTTTCTTCCTCTGCCCGCTTTCCGGCTGCAGCCTTGGGCTTGGGCTGGTTGCCCCCTTCCCCTTTTCACTGCCAACATTCGGCGGCCCGGTGCCCTACACGCCCGCACACAAAACATCCGCTCCATGCCTTGTTGTTATTTCCTCTCCCCTCGGCTTGCTTCCCGGTAGGGGGTCTCTCCGGCCTCCTGGTCCCTCCGCTCGGCTGGGATTGCTGTCGTTGTGGCCCTCCGCCTCCTCGTTGTCTCCTCACTTGAGCTAGCGTTGTCTCGACGCTCCCTGCCAGCTGAATCCAGCCTTGCAGCGTCCCTGGGTCATCTCTGTGTGCTGCCCAGGAGAGGAGTTCAGGTCTCAGCCCCTCCTTAAAGCACTCCAATTTTGTCACGTCGCTCCAGTCTCTGACTTTTTCTGCTAGGCTCTGGAATTCTTCCGCATACTGGGAGATTGACCTCTGCCCCTGGAGGATGGTTCTCAGCCCCTCCTTCGCCCGGAGTTGCTCCAGCGGATCGCGGAAACGGCCTTCCAGCACTGCCAGGAACTGCCGCACAGAGTTCAGGCAGGGGTCGAGTCTGGCATGCAGCTGCACATACCAACCTGCAGCTGCTTTCCTCAAGGTGGCTCCTATGGCCCTAACCCGACTGGTTTCAGACATAAAAGTCTGTCCGTTGTCCTCCATGAAGCCTCTGACGGTGGTCAGGAAGAAGTCCAGCTCGGAGGGTTCCCCCCGTACTTGATTCTCAACTCCTCCCTTCTCTGCTGAGGGAGTGGGGCAGGCAGTCCCCACAGCCTGGCGCGTTGCATGTCCCCTGGGGCTCGGTGATGATGCCCCACCGCTTCCCCTCGATGACCAGCACCGCGCCCGGCGTGCGCCGGGGGCGCCGGGGGGAAATCCAACAGCTCTCTCTGGGGTCTTCCTTTGTCCTCGCCGCCGCCGTCGTCGCCTTCCTCCATCCCCGTGAGCCCTGCTTGGGCTTTGGCGCGGGCTCCCACGTCTCTCTGGGTCCCCTGGGCCCATTCCTCGCCCGTCGTCTGCTTGGACTCGGCCCGGGTCGTTCCCTCCCAGCTTGCCGCGAGGAGAGGGGCGAGGCGCTCCATTGCTTTTGACATGACATCCAGCGTGGTTTTGAGGGCGCCCATTCTCTCCTCCAGGAACTCTAGCCTCTGTGGGGATACGAAGCTCAAATCGCTTCTGGGCTCCGTGTCGCCCCTCTGCGCCCTCTCTCGCCTGCGGGTGACCCCGTTAGGGTTCGCATATGCGGTAGAGGCTGCCACAGCGGCAAACCCCTCGAACGGTTCGGAGAGGGACATGCCCCCCTCTGCTCCAATTAAAGTCTCTTCCTCTTCGTCCATTTCCGCACCTCACTGTAACACAGGATGGCACCGGTACTCTTGGCTTGACTGTCAGCTCACCCCAGCCGCTCGAGAATGAAGACGCGAGACCGGTGCGTAAACAAGATGAACGTTTACTGAAGGATAACTGATGCACAAGAAGCCAAGAGTACTGGGTGGTGCCCTCGGCCCCCTTTATATACCCTCCTCCCACATTCAAACATGCAATTCCCGCTCGGTGGAAAACCCGCGCATAGTGCCCGCCAAAACCCCCCTTTGTCCGTTGGTGTCTCAAGGCCGGCTCCGGCCTGCTTATCAGTCCAGGAATGTGCGGGAATGTCAGGGGCCTGATTCTTGGCGCCAATGTAAAGGCCCAGGAAATATGGGTCCTGACATCTTTGAATATGTTCCAGCTTGTCAGCATCCTTTTTGAACTGTGATGCCTAGCATTCCACAGGAGATCTGACCAAAACTGAACAGAGTGGTACTATTACATTGCTTGATCTGGACATTATACTGTTGATGCTGTCCACAACTGCATTGGCTTTTTTGACAGTTACATCACAATACTAACTCAGGCTTGTGGTCTACTAAGATCCCTATTAGACGTCTAGTCAATGTGACATCAAAAGGAGAAGGCATTGTAGTAAAGATGCTTCAATTACCCTCACCGAGATTGTAAATGAATGTCCTAATCATAACAAAACTATGAATTTTCTAAATAACCTAAATAACTTGCCAGTAGAATAGGAAAGGACTTCAGACTTTATCATAAGTAATGTTCCAGACTTAATACAAGATTTTGTTGCACAATTGACTGGAAATTGTGATCACGGCACTATCCATTTTAATTTTGGCAAATACATGGAGGATAATGCTATTCATTATGATTATCAGCTACATAATACCTCTAGCATCAATGGCACAATGGTATCAATGGTATTCTGAACACCCATACATACAGCATGAATGAAAGTTCAGCATAACACATGAGGATTGCATGTGAATAATGGTAGAGATCAATATCTGAGAACTCTGCACATTTTTAATATTATCTACAGACAGGAAGATGTACAGATAGAAATCTTATATACAAACTGTACATACATTGAATGTTAATGTGTAATCATCTCTATACACCATTCCTAGGTTAAAAGGCCCTGTAAATATCAACTCTTCTCTCATCTGTAATCACCTTCAGTCTATTACATTTTCCAGAGCTATGCTTCAACTACTTTGGAATAACCAGAAGACAAAATGAAATAGTGTTCCTTAATCCCTGAATTCTAAGTTTCCATCTTTTATCTGTACATTTCTTAAAATTGCTTAATCAATTGCTTGTTACTTTGCATTTGTGTTGTACATGCTAAAATATGGTGTATGAAGCACATCTAAAATGATATAGTGTGGCTACTCATCTACATAAGATGTGGTATGGTGTTATCTGCAATCTTACTGTGTACATTCTTGATAAATGTTTGCAGTTGCATTGGTTCAAGTAACCAAGCAGTTTGCTCTTTTCTGAGAGTTTGGTTATTTTTGAACATCCCATTTCTATTCACCGCAGTCCTATTTGCTTTTTCTAGGACATAAGACATCTACATATACATTCTTTCTTTGCACCAAAAGAACATAAGTTGCTTTAAGGTATGGATGGATGACCTGTGGCCTTCTACACAGTTGAAATGGACATCATTCCAATTTTGATCAGGCCATTTTGTGGCCAGAGCATGTCATGGTTTTAATTAAAATGTACCACAATTTAGTGTACAGTTACATTCAGTTGAATCAAGCCAGTGCATTTCAGGAGGGAAAAATGTCATCCCTAGTATTTTAAAAGCACAACTATTCAGGTTCCACTCACTAGGCACATTTCTGACTAAGGAAATAGAAACTGGGTGCTGATTGTCTTCAGCTACTAGAAATGAGTTTTGTGAGTTATGCTGTCTTCCTATTGCTTGAGCTCTGGTTAGCCACCCTTGGATTACCTACCCTTGAGCATACCAAAGTAAGGAATGACCATAACAAGGAAAAATGCAAGCACTGATTAACATACAGTTGTCATTTTCCTATAACCATTATGAAGGAATAAGGCTCTACAACAGTGAAACAGTACTGTTTCTTTACCTAACCAGTGCCACTGATTCATCTAGAACCAACTCTGTTCAAAGACTAAACATCTTAAAGCCAACAGATCCTGTATGATATTAAATGGGAGACCACCAAGTGCTGTAGGTTATCTTTCAGAGGAAGGCACTAGTAAAACCACCTCTGAGTATTACTTGTCTAAGAAAACTATGAAATTCATGAGCTCATCATAAGTCAACAGCAACCTGAAGGCACATGGGCACACAAATAACAATGTTCACAGTATCAGATCTACACATATTCAGAGAGTTCACATTCTTTCTGAGAGAGAGAATACAGAGAGAGTTCTATGGGCAGGACTTATTAAAGAACAACTGACAATTATATAATTGGATTAAACATGTAGGAGAATTTTTCATTAATACATGCAGGAAGGTGGTTCATTCACATACTCCTTTCCTGGCTTTCCTGTACCTATACTAGTATGGGTTCAACATCCCTTATCCAGAATTCTGACAAATTCAAGATTGTCTACATAGGTGACTGGGATAGTGGCACTTTTGCTTTCTGATAGTACAAAAACTTTGTGTTGTGCATAAAATTATTAAAAATGTGTATAAATTGCCTTCAGGCTATGTGCATAAGGTGTATATGAAACACAAATGAATTTTTCACATGGGTCTCATCTCCAAAATATATCATTGTGTACATACGTATATTCAAATACAAGTATCCCAAAATTTAAAAAATCTAATATCCAAAACACTTTTTATCCCAAGCATTTAAGATAAGGGATACTCAGCTTGTACACGCATGTTATCTAGTATCATAAGCATTAGCAGTATTTATTTATTTATTTATTTGCAACATTTATACCCCGCCCTTCTCACCCGAGGGGACTCAGGGTGGCTTACAAAAATTGGCAAAATTTAATGCCCAAAATGCAACCATAAAAACAAAACAATACAAACAGATCGATTAATAACATTGTTAAAACACATTATAAAAACCTTTAAAACATATATATAATTAATTCCATTTGTCCGAGATCCTCATGCTTCATCCTTAAATCAGGCCATGTCAACTTTGTCATTTACTCATCAAAAGCTTGTGCACATAACCATGTTTTCACGGGAAAAAATATTGATAAAACATTTCAACGAAACAATTTTCAATGAAAGTATCATTTCTGAAGATAAGACTCACCAAAGGACAAAGGATATCTTCCTTCTTAAGACCTTCCAGTGTTTCTAAGACTTCCTCACATATTTGGAAGAAATACAACACTCAGAAAATTATACAAGTTGAAAGAAAAAGAAAATGTAAGCAGCTAAACAAGTGTGCCTTTTGACAATATAAACAAATATATTTTAGTCAACAGAGCAAAAAGTAGAATAAAAGATATATTAAAATATATTCTTCTTGATATGGACAAAAATCCATGATTTCTTCTACAAGCAAAAAGAGAGAAGTCTCATGATCTAATACAAAACAAAAGCAAGCAAAGAGTATTTCAGAAAAATTCAGCAAAGATGGGATTGTGAGAATTTGGTATGCATAGCATGAAGCTCATTCTCAAAAAATCTCAGATGTGAAAGAAAGATGGGAAACATGACATAAAATATGAAGGGGGGGGAAGAAATTGAAAACATGGAAAGCCAAAGTGAAATAAAGATGGAAATGATAAATATAAAAGAAAACATTGCTTTGCTTGTAGGTGTCTCATGAGTAATGAAATGAATTATTTGTTATGAATTATTCACCCACTTCTAGTCAGTATATATGACAGAAAAGACCATTTGAAACATAGCATTAAATAAGCCAACCTTCACTGTCATGATAATTGTACAAGCTGTGATACCTATTTGAGCAAAATATTTTCATGGAAACATTCCAGATAAAACCTGAAAACTTGGGAAGTTATTTTTTAAAATAAATTCATTCCCATTATTCTTAGAGGTAATTTATTGATACTCAGTGCAATGTTGGCAAAAATAAACTATTGCACTGATTAATATTTTTTTGGAAAAAATGTTAGATTGATAAAAGTGGCATGAAACTTCAGCAAAAAAATCACTGTAAAATATCTTAAGCTGCCCTTCAAAATAACTTTGAAAAGTAAATAAAAGATGGTATTCATTACACCAATTAATTAATATTATTTCCACCTGTTACATTAAAATTACAACAAAGAAGCCCCCAGTGGAGCAGAGGGTTAAACTGCTGAGCAGCTGAACTTGCTGATCGAAAGGTTGGCGGTTTGAATCCGGGGAGCAGTGTGAGCTCCCGCTGTTAGCCCCAGCTTCTGCCAACCTAGCAGTTCGAAAACATGCAAATGTGAGTAGATCAATAGGTACCGCTTCTGCAGGAAGGTAACAGCATTCCATGCAGTCATGCTGGCCACATGACCTAGGAGGTGTCTACGGACAACGGCAGCTCTTCTGCTTAGAAATGGAGATGAACACCAACCCCCAGAGTCGGACATGACTGGACTTAATGTCAGGGGAAACCTTTATCTTTACCTTTACATTAAAACAATTACTGTTATCCCTCATTCTGTATTTTTTAAATACAGTATAACTCCTGCATCTGCAAGGGCAATGTTCCAAGACACCCCTCTCCCCTGGATACCTGAAAATCTATAAAGGTGGAGCATTCCTTATCCAGAATTCTGAAACGCAAAATATTGCAAAAATTAAATATTTTTGGCTAAGATAATTATATACTTTTTTATGGTTCAAATTGTTTCATACACAAAATTATTTAAAGTATTGTATAACATTGCCTTTAGGCTACATGTGTAGGGTATAAATAAAACATAAATTAATTTTGTGTTTAGATTTCAGTTTCCTTTCCAACATATCCCATGTTGTACTTAATTGCAAATATAGATATTCCAAATCCAAGAAAATCTGATATCCAGAACACTTTTGGCCAAGCATTTTGGATCAGGACTATTCAACCTGTATTTTGACAATATTTGGGCCAGAAGCATACCATTGAATCACACTGATGGACTAAGGGGGCATCTACACTGTAGAAATAATGCAGTTTGACACCATTGTAATTGCCATGACTCAATGCTATGGAATCATGGGAGTTATAATTTTACAAGGTCTTTTATCGTCTCTGCCAAAGGGCAGGGGTACCTCCAAAATTGTAACTCCCATAATTCCATACCATTAAGCCAAAGCCAAATGAGCCAAGTTGAAGTGGTGTCAAACTGCATCAATTCTACAGTAGAGAAGCACACAAATTCCATATTTACTCAAATCCAATTCTCACCTTTTTTGGCTAAATGACCTCTCTGAATTTAGGGTGCACATTAGATTAGCATCATACACTAATCTTAGTGCTGAGACAAAGCTAAAGGGGAAGATCCTTCAGGAGCTGCACCTGGAGCTCCTATTTGAGGGACGTCAATACTGTGCAATCCTGGGATTTGTAGTTTGGTTAGGCAACAGCATTTTTTGGCAGAGAAAGCTCAGGGCCTTGTCAAACTACTGTCCCCATGATTTCATAGCACTGAACCAAGGCAGTTAAAGTACATTCATTCTACAGCAGAGATTTGTCCCAAGGTTTTCCTTTCCATTGCTAGAAGCTTAGATGATCTAGCACTTTTGTTTATAAAGAAGGAATTCTAAGCAGGTAGCAAGAGTAATACGTACTTTATTTTGGCCATGTTATACAAAAAGTGCACCTTTTGCTGCAACGCATTATATTCATCAGCAAATACTGTTTGATTACAGAGTTTTAGAAAATGAGATGTGCGTTAGATTCGATGGTGCATTAGACTAGAGTAAATCTGGGTAGTTCCTAATGGGATCTTTTTTGGAATGTTGGTAAGTGAAATAGTGAATATCAAATCCACGATGTAGGTAGTCATATTGGATAAGTATTACACCCTCATTATGCACTTTCCTCAAAGGTTTACTACACTACTTGTCAATTATTCTAAGCTCTGTGAAAGCTGAAGCAGAAAAACTGATGTGACAAGAAAGAAAGGATTATTACATTGTTGCAGTGAGGAGAGGAGAGGCCCACATATTGAAAGATACAGAGAGAGTCACCACAAAGAGACTGGAAGCAGTAAGACAGACAAGAGGAATCAGCCAATGAGTGGGTGGATAAGAGGGTCAGAGATGTTAGATGGAATTAATTTATGAAGAGCAGGGAAACAGCACACAGTTGAAAGCAGGTAAGAAGTGAAGGTGACATGAAATAATAGTTTCATTAGCTCACAGTAATGAAGATGAATTCCTCAGTCATGAATATCAAATGAGAGGTGTGTTGAACTTTCAGTTGAGATCCAAACTTATACTTGGGCAAATTATTAATTGTATCTTTTTAAATAGTATGGTTATGTATGGATACTGAGCATTCTGTCCCACCACTAGTCTTACACACACAAACATACACACACATGCACGCGCACACAAAGAAAGCCCATTAAGTTTTCAGTTCATTTTCTTGTTCACAAATAACATCTGATGTCAGTTGACCTCATGAGAATAAGAGAGCACATGCCTCTACTAACCAATGAAGTGGAATCAAACCAATAGGATGATCTATAATAACAGTTGCCTTTGGGATAACACTAAGCTTCAGAAAATATAAGTGGTTGAATCCATGTGGCTGGCTTTTACATGGCAAATTAAATCAATTCACACAGAATAGGAAATTACAGTGTGAGTGAAGGATGCCTTTTAATGTATTTGATTTAATAAGGGTATAATTAAATAATGTGTATTATTTAATAACATGCAAATGTGAGTAGATCAATAGGTACTGCTCCGGCTGGAAGGTAACGGCGGTCCAATCAGTCATGCTGGTTAAATGAACTTGGAGGTGTCTACGGACAACGCCAACTCTTCGGCTTAGAAATGGAGATTAGCAACAATCCCCAGAGTTGGACATGACAAGACTTAATGTCTTGTGGAAGTCATCAAAGTATATCATTAATAATAATAATAATAGTAATAATAATAATAATAATAATAACAACAACAACAACAACAACAACAACAACAACAACAATTTTATTTTTCTATCCTGCCACCATCTCCCTGCAGGGACTCGGAGCGGCTAACATGGGGCAAAGTCCAAAGAATAAATAATGAACAAAGTAAAATAAATATAAAAAACAGATCTTCAAACAGATAAAAATACATTAAAACCAAGGTAATACAATATAATAACAATTAAAAAAAACATAAAAGGACCACAGTTTAGTAACAAAGTGAATAAAATGGGAGGGCAGTCTAGGCAAAAGTGCAAAGATATGTATTGTAATCATTTGGGAGCATAAATGGACGAAGTGCTAAACATTCTCTAAGAGAATTGGAGTGAGGTAGGAATTCATGTTACTTCATGATTATTATTGAACACTCGTTACAAAAAAGAAAATGTGGTTTCTCCCATTCTCCTTCCTAGTTTCCCATTCCCATTTCCCATTTGCCAATGCAGAAGTATGTTTCTTTCCTCATTAACAATGATTTCTTACTACAGTTATTTAGATATTGCCAAAGGTTTAACACTGAAATCATAATATCACTGGAATGTAGTGTTATTCTAATTTCTTGCTCCCCCACAGAAATGTCCTTGATTTCTGGATTGCCTCTATTTGAAATCACCAAAGGCTCAATGCATCATAGAAATAAGTGGGGTGACAGCAAACATCCTTGTCTTATAACCTGTAATAGTAAAAAATTCCCCTATCACAAGTGTATGAGAGACAAATATGACAGCTACAAAGGAAGCAGACAAAGAGCCTGGAATTGTCAAGAGAGTGCAAGGAACAATATCAAGAGTAAATGGGTATCAGAAGGACTGTTATAAAGAAACTTAAAGCAAGTGGATTTTGAACATGATGCAATAGGTCACAAGAGACCACTGCAAAGAACATTGTTTTGGAAAGAAGAAAGCAATGCTTGTAGTCATGACACTTGAGAATGCACTCTTATGCATGTCTGCTTAGAATAAGACTCATTTCGTTCATGAGACCTACTCCCAGGTAAGTGTGTGTGGCCTAAAAGTGTCTAGCATTCAAACAGGAATGCAGAATTTGACATCACTTAAAATCTCTGTAACTCGTTTCTGCAGCTATAAAAACAAGCACCAGATGCCTACAAATCTTACAAAGGATGAATAGGTTGGGGAGACTATATTTTATATTACCATTTCTCACAGATTTTCAAAACCACGGGTTCCTCCTTCTGAATTGGCCTAAAAGAAGCTTAAAATGATATGAGCTACATACTTCACAAGTGTGCTTTTAGTTGGCCACAGAAATGCCAAGTTCTTAAGTGGATAAGTTCTTAAGTGCTTAAAAAAATACAATAACATGCACATATGGGCTGAATGAAATGGCTCCTAAAACAGATGAAGATTAATCTGAACGTTCCAAGAATGATTACTAGTTTGACAATCTTGCATATCATTTCTCTGTCCTCTATTCAACTTATACAGTAAACTATGCTAGATCCAAAGAGAATTAAATCAGTCTCATGGGAACATAAACCAAACTTACTTACTTGCCTAGTTAACTAAAAAGAATTATTTCAAAGCTTTGGCTCTTTTCTCAGTTTAAATGATTTTGGAATAGTTGGAGAGGGAAGGGCACTTCATTGTCTTCTGAGCAGATAATTGTTTTCAGATAACAGAGGACGTTTCCTGTCTTTCTGGGACAAGAGGAAATAGAAATTGGGTGTTTGATAACTATGGGTCATTTTTCAGCATGTTTTCCCAAAATAGTGAAATTAAGTAAATATTCCTCTGGGTTGCTCTGAGTTTTTCTGACTGTACGACCATGTTCCAGAAGCATTCTCTCTTAGCATTTTGCACACATCTGTGGCAGGCATCCTCAGAGGTTGTGAGGTTTACCTGCCACAGATGTGGATGGAATGTCAGGAGAGAATGCTTCTGGAACATGGCCATACAGCCCGAAAAACTCACAGCAACCCAGCAATTCCGGCCATGAAAGCCTTCGACAACAAATTTTCCTCTACTTGACTATGATGCTCCTAAAACAGAGAGACCATCAGATCAAGATTTTTTACTATTACTGATAATTAAAAATGATTTCTACAGATATAACAGGATCAGCATCCTAGATTAATTAAGAATGTAGGCTATACACCAAAATATATTTAGTTGGGATTAAATACATTCCAGTTCAATAATAATAATAATATTAATAATAATAATAATAATAATAATAATAATAATAATAATAATAATAATAATAATCTGGTTTCTGCTCCTTCTTTAGATAAGAGAGCCTTGTGGTGAAGCTGCACTGGAAAATTAGCTTTGTTTGACACCACTTTAGTTGCCACTGCTCATTACTATGGGATCCTAGGAGTTGTATTTTCCCAAGGTTTCCAGCCTTCCTTAACTTTTGTTTTAACATTTGTTTTATTACCTTATTGTGTTTTAACCGGTGTATATTGTGCTAATGTATTTGTGTTGTTACTCTTGTAACAATGTGAGCCGCCCGAGTCCTCGCGGGGAGATGGTGGCGGGGTATAAATAAAGTATTATTATTATTATTATTACTATTACTATTATTATCTCCCAGAAGGGACTCAGGGTGGTTTACAACAAAGATACAGACATACAATACACAACAATATAAAAACACATTATTACACAAAAATAAAATTTACACTAAAATAACAATCAGTAAAATCACAGCAGCTTCCAATGGGGGTCAATAATGTAGGTAACATAGACCATGATCAAGAAAAGATCAAGGATTTACTTGTAAATAGACTATTTACAGATTTCACTAGTAAGGTTGAAGTCCCATAATCATTTACCTGTAAGTTCTCGCAGGTATGTTCTCATAAGGAAGTCAGTTAGGAGACATATGTATACAGGATAGATTGCACCATTTGCTTGGTAAGCCATTGTATGCATGTCTTCTTCAACAACTTATTTATGATACCTGTTTCTGGGGCATGTATATTTTCTGTTTTGGAAGCCAGGCCCCTATCTAGAAGAAAACTGAACAGGTATATCTCACTAGTCCTTTTTCCAATCTGACCTACACTTGGCAACCATGTTTATGAGTGTACCCCCTTCCCTCATACACACACAGACACGCAGACACATACACAGTATTTCATTACAGTAATAGAGGAGTAAGCTCATTAGCTGTAACCTTTATACCTTACTCTTTGCGCTTTCCCCAAAGACAGCCTCCCAGTTCCTTGAGATATTTAAAACAGGAATAGGAAATAAATTATATAATTACTCAGCCCATTATACAATTAGCTCACCATAGAGATGGAAATAAATCTGTCTTCAGAAATGTTACCTTCATGAGAGATAGGAAGGCATATATATCAAAGACATCTTTCTCATTTTCTGCCTTCCAGGAATCTTAGTAATTATTTTCCAGTTTATTTCCTGGTGCGTCTTTACCACTTCTTTGTTCTTTTAGAAACTGATCTTTTCCCACTCTGTTGTTCCTATTTGTTTTCTACTATATCCCTCCAGCTCCCTCTTTAAAGAGCTAAGGAAGGTAACACATGAACAGACTCCTTCACAACATTTAACAGAAGGTATCCACACTTATTCACATGCTCTTTGGACCTTCCTTCCAACCAAAGTGGTTGCCAAACAGGATGCAGAAAGAGTTTGACCACACTCTGCCACTCAAATCCACAAAACAAGGGATAAATTATTATTATTATTATTATTATTATTATTATTATTATTATTATTATTATTATTATTATTATTATGACACATCAAACAATATAGATATGCTGGATTTCATATCACAAAATCACAAGTCGAACACTTCCCAAGTGTCTAGGACTGTGTGATGTATTTTCGGATGATGCGTGCAGATCCCAGCAGGGTGGCCTTTTGCAGTTGGCAGATCGTAATTTTGTCAATGTCTATGGTTTCCAAATGCCGGCTGAGATCTTTTGGCATGGCACCCAGTGTGCCCATCACCACCGGGACAACCTGCACTGGTTTCTGCCAGAGTCTCTGAAGTTCAATCTTGAAGTCCTGATAACAGCTGAATTTTACTTGTTTTTCGTCAATGCGACTGTCACCTGGGATGGCAACATCAATGATCCAAACCTTTTTCTTTCCCACAACTGTGATGTCTGGTGTGTTGTGTTCCAGAACTTTGTCAGTCTGGATTCGGAAGTCCCACAGTATCTTTGCATGTTCATTTTCCAATACTTTTGCAGGTTTGTGATCCCACCAGTTCTTTGCTGCTGGAAGGTGGTACTTGAGGCATAAGTTCCAATGAATCATTTGGGCCACATAGTTGTGCCTCTGTTTGTAGTCTGTGCGATTTTCTTACAGCAGCTGAGGATATGATCAATGGTTTCGTCAGCTTCCTTGCACAGTCTGCATTTTGGGTCATCAGCTGATTTTTCGATCTTGGCCTTAATTGCGTTTGTTCTGATGGCTTGCTCCTGGGCTGCAAGGATCAGGCCTTCTGTCTCCTTCTTCAGGGTCCCATTCGTGAGCCATAGCCAGGTCTTCTCCTTATCAGCTTTTCCTTCAATTTTGTCAAGGAACTTTCCATGCAATGTTTTGTTGTGCCAGCTGTCAGCTCTAGTTTGTAGTGTGGTTTTCTTGTACTGGTGTTTTGTCTGCTGTGCTTTGAGGCGTTTCTGATTTTTGACTTCAATCAAAGCAGGTTCTTCACTTTGCTTTACATATTCTGCCAGGGTATGTTCTTCTTGTTTGACTGCTTGTTTGACTTGTAAGAGTCCTCTGCCCCCTGATCTTCTAGGCAGATATAGCCGGTCAACATCACTGTGAGGGTGCAGTGAATGATGAATGGTCATGAGTTTTCTTGTTTTTCTGTCCAAATTGTCCAGTTCCATCTGTGTCCAGTTTATGATGCCAGCAGTATATCTTATGACAGGTATAGCCCAGGTGTTTATGGCCTTGATGGTGTTGCCTCCATTGAGCTTACTTTTGAGAATTTTTCTGACCCTTTGTGCGTATTCTTTACTGACCACAGTCTTCACATGTTCATGCTTGATGGTGTCCAGCTGTAATATGCCCAGATATTTATAGGCCTCTGGCTGGTGACACTTTATTGTTTGGCCATTAGGCATATTTATGCCCTCACTTTCAATGATTGTTTCCTTCTTCAATGCCACTGTCGAACATTTGTCCAAGCCAAATTCCATGCTGATGTCAGTGCTAAAAATTCGGACAGTGTTAGTCAGAGACTGGATTTCAGTTTCGTTTTCCCATTATTATTATTATTATTATTATTATTATTATCATCATCATCATCATCATTATTGTACCCCACCTCCATCTCCCCAAGGGACTTGGGGTGTCTTATATGGGGACAAGCCCAATCAAACATAGTTAAAATATAACATACAAAGTACATACATAGTGCTTAGTAAATACATAGATAATAACATAAAACAGAATAAAACAGGAACATTATAACAAAATATAAAACAACCATCAAACCAACCAATAAACCTGAAATAACTGTCAGTTCCAAAACTGAGAGTTTGTGCTTGGAGATTTAAGAATAGAAAAAAAAGCAAGTAAAAGAGCTGTGATAGCATTTTATATGACATGGAGAGAGTAGATTTGTTCTTATGTGCCTCCAAGTCATTCCTAACTTCTGGTGACCCCAAGGAGGATATGGCATAGGGCTTTCTTGGCAAGATGTGTACAGAGAATGACTGACCCAAGGTAATTGGTTTTCCATGGCCCAGCAAGGGTTCAGACCTTGGTTTCCACAGTCCTAGTCCAAAGGTCAAACCACTACACCTCACTGGCCAGCAAGAGTAGATCATGGTTAGGTTTTTTACACCCTTTCAGTAATACTAAACCCACCCATCAAAGTTAAATCTTAGGAGATTTCCGTAAAGTTTACAGAGAGTGACATTTGTGGCGCAGGCGGGAGAGCAAGCCAGCTGCAATTAACTGCAATGAATCACTCTGACCAGGAGGTCATGAGTTCGAGGCCCGCTCGGAGCCTATGTTTGTCTTGTCTTTGTTCTATGTTAAAAGGCATTGAATGTTTGCCTATATGTGTAATGTGATCCGCCCTGAGTCCCCTTCGGGGTGAATATAAATGCTGTAAATAAATAAATAAATAAATAAATTTGCTACCACAAGATCTAGTGATGGCCCTCAACTTGTATGGCATGAAAAGGGGGTTAAGCACATTCATGAAAGGTGAGACAACTGAGGACTACTAGTCATGATGGCAATCTATGCCTTTTAGCATCAAGTCAGTGTAACTCCTGCTAACATCTATGGTTGTGGGACATGACCAAGAGAGTGTTATTACATTCATATCTTGCTCTGTAGACTTCCCAGGCTCTTCGACTTGGCCACTTCAATCCCATTTGGCCTTGTGGGTATGTTTAATTTTTACAGAATTTCCAGGAAGGAGGGCCAAAAGGAGAATTACCAATGGTTATTTGTTACTATTTCAGCACACATTTAAGACTGTAAAGGCAACTTTCACAACAAGTTTCAAGGACCCCTTTTAAACACATTTAAAATTAAATCAATGGTTCTTTATAAACATTTCAACAAATAGAAATATTTATAAAAATGTTGTTTACAAACTAATCAATAATACAGTGCTACCAACCCCATAGGCCAGTAGTTCCCAAATGCTGGTCCTCCAGATGTTTGAGACTTCAGTTCCCAAAATTCCTAGCGAGTTGGTCAAGCTGGCTAGGACTTTTGGGAACTGATCGGAAACACCTGGAGGACCCATGTTTGGGGACCACTACCGTGGTAAAATCTCTGGAAAAAGCAAGCAAAATATGTACTTCACTGCTTACAATCTACCAGTGACCAAGCAAGATTCAGAGAAATGCTCCTACAGAATATGTATGGACAGAGTTATGGATTACTTGGGTCAAGACAGAGCCACTCTCCCTCATTAAATAGAAATTCTGAAAATTGCTTACTTCTACTTAAAGATTAGAATAGAAGGCAACACCAAAACACAAGGAAAGAAGAGATGGCGCCCGAAGGGACTAAGTGTTTATTCTTCAAATGAGCCCGACGCGTTTGAGTTCCTAGAAACTCCTTGGGGGCAAAACTCCTTGCAAAACCGCCTGAGAGGCTCCTCTCTTGGAAAGGATGAGAATGGCCTCTGAGGAAAGGTATTTATTACCGGAATCAGAAAGGAAGAGATTGCACGCGTATTTGTGTGTGTGTGTGTGTGTGTGTGTAAAGCGGATTGCATAGAAATTGTTTCTAAATTGTTTGTGCGTCGCTACAGTAAAAGCTCAATTGTTCTGGTTAATATGGAGCAGGCGAATAAGCCAATCTGCAATTCATTGATTTCAGAGGGAAGATACGCACACGCACCATTTGATCCTTCGTTTTGCCTCCGAAAACCTCGAGAGTCCAATTTTACCAGCCTTTCGGGAAGGACATCTGGAAAAGCGGCTCACCCCCAAGGCTTCGGTATTCGAACCTCAATTGTGTTTCCTACATTTACACCCAGCAATCTAACCAACAGGACTGTCAGTAAATACACATTTCCTTCCCCTTCCCCCTTTCTGTGGTTCTGCTCTCAGGAAGACCATATAATGTATCTACTCTGAGCTGAGAATGGATGGGAAAGTGAGGGCGACCCGCACACTTTCTGGGCTCAAAAATAGGAACCGGGTTTAGGCGTCTATGCGAGCAAGTGATTTGGCAGAACTCTGCTGTGTAAGTGAGGCAAAAATACAGCATGGACAATATTTATAAGCTTATTAGAAGGGCAGAGAGAGGAAGGAGAAATGTTGTACTGCTTGAGGATAGTGAAAGATGTTGAAAAATGAGAGGCATTGAGAAAAATGGTAGCGAGCAAAGAAAACTGGTCTTGCGAGAAATAGAGATTTGATGTGCAGTAGGCCCTTTAACACGTGTATCAGAGGAAGAGTGGTTACAAATAGAGCACGGGAAATGTCCAAAAACAGAAGAATCCCATCGCTGTTTAAATGAAAGTCGCTAAAGAGAAGTCATCTCTCACAGAACTGGAATAAAAGGCAGGATGGGCATTCGAGCAGCTGGGGAAAGCAATCTGAAGGACGCACAGCAACCCAATGTGAAGGACTGTCTCTTCCCTTTGAGAAGGGCCGTGTGGTGGTCTCAGCTTTGGACTCGGATTCAGGAGACCAGGCTTCAAATCCCCACTCGGCCATGGGTTTCACTTGGGCGAGTCACACTCTCTCAGCCTCGGAGGAAGACCATGGCAAATCTCATCTGAACGAATCTTGCCCAAAAGACCCTTTGTGATTGAGTCGCCATAGGTGGGAAAGCAAGGCACACAACAAGAACAAATCTCCCCTTCTGTACTTTCTCCAGCTGTGACTTCTGCTGGGAAAGTATCACCTTCACACATGTAATTGATGAGAATGTGAAAGAAGACCTTCTCTGCCTCTGATGCCACATTTGGGAGCTTACTCCTTGGGAAAGCTAGGACGACGCTCTTTGTCCAGCAAGCCTTTGGAGACTGGTTTTAACAAAAAAAAGGGGGGGGGGTGTAGTGAGACAGTTTTTAGCAGTGGTTCTCCAACCTGTGGGTCTCCAGATGTTTTGGCCTTCAACTCCTAGAAATCCTAACAGTTGGTAAACTGGGTGGAATTTCTGGGAGTTGTAGGCCAAAACACCTGGGGAACCAGAGATTGAGAACCACTGGTTTTTAGTCTGTTTTAAAAGCAATATTTTAATTGGTTTTATTTAATACTGTTATTTTATACTGTTTTAATTTTAATTTTGTTTTCAATGTTTTTAACCACATATTAATTTATTGGGTTGCTGTGAGTATTCCGGGCTGTATGGTCATGTTCGAGAAGATTCTCTCCTGACGTTTCATCCACATCTATGGCGGACATCCTCAGAGGTTGTGAGGTCGGTTGGAAACTAGGCAAGTGAGGTTTATATATCTGTGGAAGGTCCGGGGTGGGAGACATGGAACATAACCATGCAGCTCGGAAAACTCACAGCAACCCAGTGATTCCGGCCATGAAAGCCTTCGACAACATTTTATTTTATTCTTCGCCTAGAGTCCCAGCCTGAGAAAATATACATCAATGGATGGGAAGATGGAATAAGGTTGCTGGGACGAGACCAGAGGAGAATCGAAGGTGCCTAGGACGGAATCCCTTTATGTCGAGACTGTGTGGAGACTGGCCTTCAAGCCCCGTAGACTGTGGTGACCTCATGGCTTTCCTAGGGTTTGCTTGTTGTTGTTTATTCGTTCAGTCGTGACCTCATGGACCAGCCCAGGCCAGAGGACCCTGTTGGCCGTGGCCACCTCCAGCTCCTTCAAGGTCAAGCCAGTCATTTTAAGGATACCACCCATCCATCTTGCCCTTGGTCGGCCCCTCTTCCTTTTCCCCTCCATTTTCCCCAGCATCACTACCTTCTCCAAGCTTCCCTGTCTTCTCATGATGTTGCCAAAGTACTGAATATTGCTTTGCTTAGGCAAGTAATACTCAGAGGTGCTTTTTGTTCAGGGTTTGGTAGCCAACTTCGTGTAGAAATTGACTTGGGATGACTAAGTTTTATTCCATGCTGTCGTAATGAGTCCAGTCTGCACTTTCCTTTTCTTCCTCGTCGCAAGAGCAGGGTCGCCTTGATTCAACTGCGAGGAAAATGACTTTTTCAGACGACAGCTGTACCGTGCTGTCGTGGGGTGCTTCTACGCTCCTCACTAGGGATAGCGCCTCACCACTGGCAGGGATTTTTGGAAGTTATGGCCAAATAAAAGAGCTGTGCTTCTTGTCCAACCTCTCCATCGTCCTCGCCGCTGGACTACCTTGCCTCCACCGCCATTCTGTATGAGGCAACCGGGGCAAAGATGGTCATCCCCGGGCCCATTCGTTTACCTTGGCGCTCTTTCAAAGAAGCGAGTGGCGGGGTTTGAGCAGCCTCCCTTCACTTGCTGTGGATTGGGACCTGTGTTCAGGCCAAGGGAGCTTCAGAGCTAAAAGCCGGAAGAGTGCTTTATTTGGTTACCTTAGGAAGGAGATAAAAGTCGGATCCAGCGTTTCCTTTCCTTTCATTAATCTCGCCATTGCCTGGTCCGATATCTTTCGGAGATTTTGGCGGTCCTTTGTATCTATGTGCCGCGAAGGGAGCCGCCCGCCCTCCTGCCTCTCTCTCTGCCTCAATCTCTCCCCTGTGCTTTGCTTCCCGGCCTCTGTTTTGTTTGACTGATTTGGGCGACGGTTTCTCGCTTCTTCCTGGCTCTCATTGGCGACCAAATTAGCACGTTTGAGCAGGGAAGAGGGAGACAGAGGCCCTCGGAGACAGAGTAGTTAATGTCTTTATTTGCAAAAAAAAATTGGCGAGGGAGAGGCAGAGGCAGGCAAGCAGGCACGGGAGAAAGTCTCGCAAAAGTGGGAAGCCGGCCTCCGTGTGCTTCAGAGGAGTCTCTAAAGTTGGAGACGGGGAAGGGCGAACTGTGGTGGGAAGGAAGGAAGGAATACTGGGTTACTGTGAGTTTTCAGGGCTGTGTGGCCATGTTCCAGAAGCATTCTCCCCTGATGTTTCGCCCACATCCATGGCAGGCATCCTCAGAGGTTGTGAGGCATGTTTGGAAACTAGGCAAGTGAGGTTTATATATCTTTGGAAGGTCTAGGGTGGGAGAAAGAACTCTTGTCTGTTGGAGGCCAGTCTGCATGTTACAAGTAATCACCTTGATTAGCACTGAAAAGCCACTAATTGTTTTTTTGTTTTGTTTTTTTTTAAAAAAAAAAAACCTCTGAAATCTGGCTACCAATATTTTTAAAACACTAAAATCAGGACAGGAAATTAAAAAACCACACTCTGAAAACACAGGAATTCCAGACAAGAAACAATCAGGGCCAGATAACACCTCCCAACAAAAGATTACCCCAGGTAGGAATCAGCTAGGCCTTGAAGCTTTTCAATGCTAATCAAGGTGATTAATTACAACATTCACACTTGCCTCGAACAGACAAGACTTCATTCTCCCACAGATAAATAAACCTCCCTTGCTTAGTTTTCCAATATACTTCACAACCTCTGAGGATGCCTGCCATAGGCGTGGGCGAAACGTCATACAGCCCGGAAAACTCACTGCAACCCAGTGATTCCGGCCATGAAAGCCTTCGACAACACATTCAATATCTCTAGAGGAAGGAACACATTCGAAGGAGCCGCTTGAGAGTTTCGGGAGACGGGGAGTCGCGGCCTGAACCCGGCCGGAGAGAAAAGCACCTTTCTTTCCACAGGCCTTTCTCGAATCGCCAAGGAATGAATGGCGTCGTTCCTGCGTTTTCTATCAACAACAACAACATTGCAAATGTCCTCTGCTCATTTCGGTTGTCCGGTCCTTTCCCTGCCTCAGTCCCGTGGGCTTCTTCCCCTCTCTCCCTTTCCGACAACGGGTCCAATCAGTCCCTCTTCCTGAGGCGAGGAGAGCCTTCGGGGAAGGAACAAGGAGGGAAAGCGGCGCCAACAAGATGCGCCCGCGTTAGAGGTGCCTTGGGAGGGGAGAAATGGCGGGCGGGGAGGCCGCATGGTCTGGAAAACGCGTCTGAGGCATGTGTGAAGCCCTCCTCAGGCATCTCCGTGTCCGAGGCTTCCTAGCTAGAAACCACGGGGGACAAAAGTTTCCTTCCCACCCAAAAGGGGCCCCAAAAGAAGGGACGCCGAGGCCTGAGGCGCCATTTCGAGACCAGGGGAGGAAATAACAATAATAATAATAATAATAATAATAATAATAATAATAATAATAATAATAATAATAATAATAATAATAAGGCTGGGAAAAGGCTCGTTTGTCTTTTAAGGCAGGCATGGGCACACTCGGGCCCTCCCTCCGGGTGTTTTGGACTTCCACTCCCATCATTCCTCACAGCCCTCTTCCTTTCCCCCCTCAGCCGCTTTCTTCAACATCGGCTTGAAACTGCATTATATGATCAGTGGGGATGGGGGCCTCCATGACCGAGCGAGAAGGGTTAGACCCCAGGTCCTCGTCCAACCTTCAAAGCAGCGTGGCCCATGTTTCAGTCTGGACTGCTGTGTTTCCATGGGAAGCGAAGGAAAGACCTCGAAGGGCGCTTTTGTAAACATTGGCCACCAAACGTTCAAAAGAACACAAATGAACTACACCGTTGGCTTTTCCTGGGCGGAAAGGATGGACAGGGCGGGGAGACTACGGGGAATGGAAGGGGACCGTGTTGCTGTTTCCCCAGCGAGCAAAGGGCGAGCAAGTGGCCCGACGGGGCGAGCAGTCTTGGCCTCTCTCTCCCGGAGGAGACGGCAGCAGCCACGCTTCTCCTGCTGCTGCTGCGTCTTCCTTCTGCCAAGGCAGCGCTCACTTGCTCGCTCGCTCTCTCTCTCCTTCGCGCATTTGCATTTCAAAGAGTTATCCAGATGTTTATTACAGTAAAAGAGGGAGAGGGATCCCAATTATAAATCCTTGTATTTTTAAATACCGACTGTAAGCGATTCAAGTAGATGTCTTTGTAAAATTAAAAAAATGTGACACGTTCGGGGAAGGAGGAGGAGTGGAAAGAAAACCAGGCCTGGACTCTTCCCGCCGGCGCCAACCCTGGTTGGTCCCACATTTGGATGTGAAGCCTCCTTTGCGTGGATGTCGTGCCCCCCCCGAGACCACCCTCGGCCTGGAAAACAATGAAGGAGCCAATGTGGACCACCTTGGGCACCTCTCGGGCACGGATGCCGGCGGGAGTTGTTTCCCCGCTAGAATGAATGGATAGGACTATTTTCTAAGAGGCAGAATTCAGATTATTCTTAAAGCAAACCACTCGAGGCAAGGATTCGCCTCCGGGATGAACTGCAGTGACCTTAGATGACTTCCGTCCAAGCCCTGGCACTCCTTGACCTTAAAGGAGGGTTTCAAGGCGGCCTGTCCTAAGGACTCAACGCTTCCCTTGCCTAATTTCCAAGGGCAAAATAAATCGGAAGCCGCCCCCTTGAAATAAATGGGGTAGGTTCATCACAAACACCCACCAAAGTCTCGCTGCTTTCCCGGCAAGGTGAACCCTGGATCTTGTTCTATGGGGCGACAGCTCAGAAATGTGGTTTGAGAATAATTCCTCGTTTGGGAAGGCGAAGAAGCAGCTCCTCATCTTGTCGGGAAAGGCTTTTGCGATGTTGAGGCTTGGGATCCGTCCCGGAGAAGATGGAAGAGAGGAGCAAGACTGCAGGCTTTTGGGTTGCTGTGAGTCTTCCATGGCCATGTTCCAGAAGCATTCTCTCCTAACGTTTCGCCCACATCTATGGCAGGCATTTTCAGGGGTGTGAGACCTGTTGGTATTTGGAAACTAGGCACACGGGGTTTATATATCTGTGGAATAATGTCCAGGGTAGGAAAAATAATATATTAACCTCACATGCCTACTTTCCAATATACCTCACAACCTCAGAGGATGCCTGCCATAGATGCTGGCGATACGTCAGGAGAGAATACTTCTGGAACATGGCCATACAGCCCGCAAAACTCACAGCAACCCAGTGATTCCGGCCACGGAAGCCTTCGACAACCTCAGGCTCTTTCCCATCTCTCCCGACCCCGGTTCGTTCCCGACAGATCCGATGTTTTATCCCAAATTGTTTGGTCTCGGGGTGAAGAATTCAAGTGGGATTGTGTAATTAGAATACAAAACACACTTAGACACAAACATATAAACCAACTGAAAAACTGAGCAAGAAAAAAAATCCAAGCCATTCCTTCCAGTTGATAGGATATTTATTCATTTTAACTCTTTAAATAGGAATTATGATTGTGAAAATAACTAATATATTGAAAGAGGACGCCGACACTCGTTTTTCTATACAACAGAACAAAGGGTTGCTGAGAGTTTTCCGGCTGTATGGCCATGTTCCAGAAGCATTCTCTCTCGACTTTTCTCCTACATCTATGGCAGGCACCCTCAGAGATTGGTATCCATTCAATGCTCATCAAGGTCACCAGTTACCTCAAGCTGACAAGAGTTCTTTCTCCCACCCTGGACCTTCCACAGATATATAAACCTCCTTTGTCTGGTTTCCAACAGACCTCATAACCTCTGAGGATGCCTGTCATAGATGTGGGAGAAACGTCAGGAAAGAATGCTTCTAGAACATGGCCATGCAGCCCGGAAAACTCACAGCAACCCGGTGATTTTGGTACCTTTGTTTCATTCTAGATGTAAACAAACAGTCATAACATACATCCAGAGCTGAGTCCCTAACCCTAAATACACAATTTTGGGGTCAATTCTGATGCATCCTCCCAAATATGTTATATGTTTTGAGTTCTTTGCCCCTTTGAGTCTCTTTGAAGAGAGAAAAAGCGGCATATAAATAAGAATAAGTAGCGATGATGATGATAATGATGATGATTAGGAAGCAAATTATTGGGGCAAACAATTCAAATAATATGTCGAAGGTTTTCATGGCCGGAATCACTGTGTGGCTGTGAGTTTTCCGGGCTGTATGACCATGTTCCAGAACCATTATTTCCTGACGTTTTGCCCACATCTATGGCAGGCATCCTAAGAGGTTGTGAGGTCTCTTGGAAAACTATGACAGTGATCTTTATATATCTGTGGGATAATGTCCAGGGTGGGAGAAAGAACTCTTGTCTGTTGGAGACAAGTGTGAATGTTGCAATTAATCACCTTGATTAGCATTGAATAGACTTTCAGCTTCAAGGTCTGGCTGCTTACTGCCTGGGGGAATCCTTTGTTGGGAGGTGTTAGCTGGCCCTAATTGAAAACACTCTGAAAACAGGGGAATTGCAGACGTAAATCAATCAGGGCCAGATAACACCTCCCTACAAAGGATTCCCCCAGGCAGTAAGCAGCCAGACCTTGAAGATGAAAGTCTATTCAATGCTAATCAAGGTGGCAAATTTAAACATTTACACCTGCCTCGAGCAGACAAGAGTTTTCTCTTCCACCCTAGACTTTCCAACAGACCTCACAACCTCTGAGAATGCCTGCCATAGATGCGGACGAAACGTCAGGAGAGAATGCTTCTGGAACATGGCCATTCAGCCCGGAAAACTCACAGCAGCCCAATTCAAATCATCCTAACGTTGCTGGAAAACCCACCTCTGATTCAGGAATCCACTATTAATTTAATAAATCTCAGAAATGCAAGTCGGGATGGGAGAAAATGTTTCTTAAATGTAGAGGTTGTAAGAAACGTAATTAAAGTTTGCTATCATCTGCATTGTGCTCATCTCTCAAAGTGTCCGGAGGACTGAAGTGAGAAAGGCCGCTGAAGGTGTTGCTCCCATTCAGTCAAAGCCCAGAGAGGGCGAGGCGGCCTCGTCCGGCGGGCTCCGCCTCCCTTCCTGCCTCGGTGGAGGAATCCGGTCCGGGTTTCCCTCGGGGCTGGGAGCCGGAGCCTGCCCAGCCTCTGCCGGCAGCCAATCAGCGCCGGGCTCTCCGCACGTGGAGGAGAGGGGACCCCGCGCCCCGCGAGCGCGCCTCAGTCCCTACCCTCCTCGCGGGGTCCAGAGACAGAGGCCCGAGCCGCGACCGGCTGCCTGCCCGCTTCCTCGCCTCGCCTCGCCTTGCCCTTCCGCCGGGGAGGGGCCGGGGCCAGGGCCAGAGCCAGCTCGGCCAGGCCAGCCAGCGCCACCATGAGCGGCCAATACCAGGACGAGAGCTGCTCAGAGAGGCCCGAGAGCTGCAAAAGTAAATCGCCAACTTTGCTCTCCTCCTACTGCATCGACAGCATCCTGGGCCGGAGGAGCCCCTGCAAGATGCGGCTGGTGGGCGCCGCCGCCCCCTCCTCCGCCCTGGCGCCGCAGGACAAGGCCGGGCAAGGTGAGACCAGACCCGGCGGGGTGGGAGGGAGGGAGGGAGGGAGGGAAGGAAGGTGGGTGAGGGGGAGGGGGGGCAGATCCTGGCAGACTCGAGTCCCGAAGACTCCCGTCTCAGGAGGATCTTTCCCTCCAAGCCCTGAAAGTCTATAGTGATCGGAAGACAGACTTGGGACCCGCTTCTCTTTCCGATGTGTGGCCTTGTGGTGACACATGTCCGCCCTTGTCAAGAGGCCTCCGAAAGGGTTTTCTTTCCGTCCGCGCCAGGCCTCCAGCTAAGGGCGAAGAGATCTGGTGTCAGCCGGGAGGGAGGTTTGGAGGAAACCGGGGCTCCCTTTGAAGCTTTAGGGCAAGCGGGGCCACAGACAAAAACAGAGGGAAAGCAAGAGGGAAGGGAGAGACAGAGAGACAGAGAGGTCAGGATTCTTCCTCCTCCTTGACGCCGACCTACAAAACGGGAGACATCTTCCACAGGTGTCAGGTAACCATCCGAAGCAGTCCGCTTGAAATCGGTTTTAGAGAGGAAGGCCCTGTCTACACTGAGCGTTCAATGCAGATCGAAGGGAGCGTCCAAACTGCCAAGGACAGACAAGAAACTCAAGTCAGGAGCGACTTGAGAAACTCCAAGTCGCTTCTGGTGTGAGAGAATTGGCCGTCTGCAAGGATGTCTTGCCCAGTGGACGCACGGATGTTTGATGTTTTACCATCCTTGTGGGAGGCTTTTTTCATGACCCCGCACGGGGAGCTGGAGTTGATAAAGGGAGCTCACCCTACTCTCCCCGATTCGAACCGCGGACCTGTCCCGGCACCATTGCGCCTCCGGGGGCTCCTTTAATAGTAATAGTACCAATCGCACAATGGCAGTTCAAAGCCACCCATTGATGCTACAATCATCAAACTTAACATGCATGAATGAAATGCTAGAAACAGGGCAAAAATTAGCCCTGTTTGAAGACGATATTTGTTGTTAGGACTGGATTCAACCGATTTGTTTATATGTGTACGAAGGGAACGTTTTGGTTCCCTCTTCCACAGGTGTCAGGTAACCACCCGAAGAAGTCCGCTTTAAATCGGCCCTGCTTTACAGAGGAAGGCCCTGCCGAAGGGAGCTTCCAGACTGCGGTGGCAGACAACGGACTCCCACAAAAAAGAAGGTCCTGAATGTGCACCGGCGTTTTGTAGCATGGGCCTCAACCCGGCTCCACAACGAAACCACTTTCTTCTAACTGTATTCAATGGCCAGTGTAGAGAGAGAGAAGGAACTGGGGCCCCTTCTCCCAAGAAGGCTGAGAAATCCTACCACAGGTATTGAGCCTCCTGTCGGAGGCTTCTCTCATGTCCCCGCTTGGGAAGCTGAAGCTGACAGCGAATCCCGCTCCCCGGATTCGAACTGCGGACCTTTCGGTCAGCAGTCCTGCCGGCACAGGGGTTTAGTGCCCCCCCCCAGAAGTCTGCTAAATGATAATGATAATGCGAGTGGCGAGCGCTTTCTGCCTTTCTCTTGACCCAGTGCCTCTCCGCTCTGCCTTCCCTTTCCTCCCCTTGCAGGGCCGGGCCTGGAGGCCTCCGAGCTGCACCTTCCTCCCAAACTGCGCCGCCTCTACGCTCCCGGCGGGGCTCGGCTGGTGTCGCGGTCCGAGGCAGGGGCCTCTTCGTGGGAGGCGCTGAAGATCAGCCAGGCGCCGCAGGTGAGCATCAGCCGCAGCAAGTCCTACCGGGAGAACGCGCCCTTCGACGACGGAGGAGGAGGAGGGGGAGGAAGGCCCGCCCGCGACGAGGAAGACCTGCTGGAGGAGGAAGACGACGACGACGAGGACGACGACGACGAGCTGGAAGAGGAGCTGCTGGACGAGGAGGAGGACGAGGCGCTGTCCGAGGCCCAGGAGGCCCGTCGGGGCGGGGTGGGGATGGGGATGGGCCCGGGCCCGGCGCCCCCGCCCGCGCCGCTGCCCCTCCAGCCGCCTCCACCGCCCCCCGAGGGCGCCTCCGCAGAGGGGTCCCCGAAAGAGGAGCTCTCGCTGCTCCCGGGCGACGAGGGCAAGGACGGCGAGGACGGCGTGTGCCTCTCGGCGGGCAGCGACTCCGAGGAAGGGCTGCTCAAGAGGAAGCAGCGCCGCTACCGCACCACCTTCACCAGCTACCAGTTGGAGGAGTTGGAGAGGGCCTTCCAGAAGACCCACTACCCGGACGTCTTCACCAGGTAAGCCGCGGGCCGCCCCCTTCCTCCCCGCGCTTTGAGAAAGGCCCTCGGGAAGGGAGAAGAACCAAAGACAGTAGTCCACACTATAGTTCTGGAAAGTCAGCGCGGAAACCACATCTTCTGGCCGGTTATAAGGACAAGGTTTTTGTAAGCAACTGTTTATTCAAGATAGAGACTTTAAAGGTGCATCTACACAGCCATGGGCAAACTTGTGCCCTCCAGGGGTTTTGGACTTCAACTCCCACCATTCCTCACAGCCTCAGGCCCCTTCCTTTTCCCCCTCAGCCACTTAAGCGGCTGAGGGGGAAAAGGAAGGGGCCTGAGGCTGTGAGGAATGGTGGGAGTCGAAGTCCAAAACCCCTGGAGGGTTCATGTTTGCCCATCTAAGCTTTGGGGAAGGGTTCTCCAAGAATGGGAAGAAGCAGCGCTTAAAGCTGACTCGTCCCTTCTCAGCCAAGGACAGGGCTGGGCGTTGGGCAGGCCCTCGCCCAAGCCTCTCTCCCCGGCGTCTATTTTTGCCCCGCTCCCGGGGCTCGGCTGCCAGGGATCAAGTTCTCGGCCGCAGCTCGGGAGGCGAGATCAAAGCCCGCCGCGGCCGGGAAGGGGGAGAAGGGAGGCTAAAAATATGGGGCCGGAGGGCCGCTTGGCATCGACGCTCCCGCTCGCCGCCTGGGAGGCATTTTCCTTCGCCTCCTTCCCCTTCAAACCCGCTTCATTCCGTGCGCGATCGCGGCGTGAGTATCCCTTTTCTTTAGGGCCCATTCTTCTTTGTGGATGCAGACATTAAACAAATCATAATCCCCGGAGCCAGATCCTAGGGATTTCCCTTCCTCCCTCCCTCTCCTGCCAGCTTTCTCATCCTGTTGCCAAATAATCCGGGAGAGGAACAGAAAGGGAGCCAAGACCTTGTGAAGAATCAGGCCGAGGAGCCCTTGCCATCTGCGAAGAAATGCGCTCTCGCCTTCCTCGGGAATGTGGGCTCCCTTTTTGAACCTTTTCCTTGAGGGAGGGGGGACGACACCTTGGTCTCTGTATTTATTCCCGAAGAGAGGCTAATCCCCTTCGTGTGACTGCCTTTGCCATTCCGGAGGGACCTTTCCTTCAGCTTTTGGAGCACCGCAATCCCCCTCAAGGCGACCTCCCTCCCTCCCTCCCTCCCTCTCCCCCAGCAAAACCACCCCAAGATTTATTTAATCCTTCCAAAAGCAACACCTACAATTTTCCTCCCACCCAAGAGAGAGACCAGAACACCAGGGAACTTTCATGTGTCTATCTGAGGGCAACATTCCCCCTGAAGTTTCCAAAGATGGATTCCCATTATGGCAATAATAATCATCAGCATCAGCATCATCTCCCAGTAGGGCTGGCCAGGCAGACAAATGGGGTTGTAAACCGCCTTGAGTCCCCCCCCCCCAAGGGTGAGAATGACGGTATATAAATATAGTGAATAGTAAATAATAATAATAATAATAATTCTCCTCTCGGGCCCCTGAGGAAGGAAGGAAGGAAGGAAGGAAGGAAGGAAGGAAGGAAGGAAGGAAGGAAGGAAGGAAGGAAGGAAGGAAGGAAGGAAGGAAGGAAGGAACGGAGGGAGGGAGGGAGGGAGGGAGGGAGGGAGGGAGGAAGGAAGGAAGGAAGGAAGGAAGGAAGGAAGGAAGGAAGGAAGGAAGGAAGGAAGGAAGGAAGGAAGGAAGGAAGGGCTTGGCCCATCCTGGATGGGGGCTCAAGGCTCCTGGGGACTTTCTGCCCCCCTCCCTCCCTTCCCCGCCAAGGATGCCTTTTTTCAAACCGAATTGGGAAGCGGAGCCAAACCCTGAGGAGCTCCGTGGTGCTGTTGGCCCCTTCCTTCCCTTTTCCTCTCGACGGCACTGCTATGATTTCGAAGCGGGGCTTCCGGGGGAAGAGAAACCCGATATGTGATGTGACCCCACGGCAACGCGTGGGTAAAAACCTGAGCGGAGGGCGGGAGGGAGAAAGGTTGGTCTTGTGTGGTATTTTCGATCTCGCCTTATGGATGAAAGAAGGCTGAAAGGGGGGGAGGATGTTGGGGAATCTGAGCCGTTAGGCTCAAAAATAACCCTCAGTTGGGGTGATTCCACCATAAATATCGCAGATTGCCAGAAGTAGACTTCATAACCAGCAGATACTTGCTTGTGGTGAGCTAGGATACGCTTCCGTTCGTCAGGATTGTTTAGGATTGCGGAGTCAGAACTTTAGGTAGGTTCAAAATATTTATTGAAGTAAAAGGAATACATTCTTGATAGAAAAGGTCTCGGGGCTAATTAACTTATTAAGTCTCATCTTCTAAAAGGTAAAAGGGCAAAAAGTTCATGCAGCTACATTTTGCCTAGAGAGAGAGAGAGAGAGGCAAAATATGCATCCTCGCAGGTAGAAAGAAAAGGTAGAAGAGAATGGCGAATGGCCACACGGCCAGCTAAGGGCAATCAAACTTTAAAAGGGAGTTGCCTCGCAGGATTCAATGGCTACATCATCAATGGGGGGTGGGGGCAGGGGCTAGCAGGAGGAGGAAAAACAAAGCCCTTTTTGGGTAAAAGATGCATAGGAATGTGGGGAAAGGAATCCCTCAGCTTGGCCCTGTCTCTTACCTAGCTACTCATTGAGGACTGGAGACTTGATGACGCAAGAGTCTTGTGCAGGTCAGGGATGGAACCCAACAGAGAATATGCCCAAGCGGGGGGGGGGGGGGAGAGAGAGAGAGAGAGAGAGAGGGAGAGAGGGAGAGAGAGAGAGAGAGAGAGAGAGAGAGAGAGAGAGAGAGAGAGAGAGAGAGAGAGAGAGAGAGAGAGAGAGAGAGAGGGCAACTACAAAGAATAAACAGGGCCGGGGATGTCAAAAAGAAGGCTGTCTTCCAAGAAACAAGGCATATTTGTGGCAGTTTCTTGAAACACCTCCTCGGGGCGGCCCGGCCTCTCGCTGGCCTCTCTTCTCCTTCACGTCTTCCTCTTCTTTCTCCTGAACGCCTTTCTTTCCCCTTCTGCTTGGTGTCTCCTCTCCAGGGAAGAGCTGGCGATGCGCCTGGATCTGACCGAAGCCCGCGTGCAGGTGAGTCCGGGGCCTGGGAAACGGGGGTGGGAGAAGAGGGGTCGGGTGGCCAATTACAGAGATATTGTGTTGTCGAAGGCTTAGATCTCACCCTGGATTGGCAGCGCTGGGATAGGAATGGACATCATTGACGACTCCACAGCCCCAAACAGCCCAAACCTATTGGAGGAGAGGAAATGTTGAAATTCCTGGGCCCATAACCTATTGGGAGTCCCAGCGCTGGAAATAGCTGCCCCCTTTCACTTAGTTTTCCTCTCCCCGCGGAAAGGATGAGATTTCAGGCTGAGACAGGGCTTCCTTTGGGGAGCCTCCTCCCCCCCCCCCCCCCTGCTCCGAAGTGGTTCAGGCGGGAAGACGTCGTGGTCGGCGGGGATGTGGAGCGGGATGCTGCGGTAGCTGCCCCCCTTTCTTTCTTCCTTCCTTCCTCCTTCCTTTCTTTCCTCTTTTCCTCGCCCCACAACAGATGGCAGCGGCCTTCCTGGCTCCGCGCAAATCACTTCACAGGCCGAAGCCGAGAGCATCATAAATTCCATATGGCTCATTTCATACCCAACAGCTTCGCGCATTAGAGGGGCTAATGAAGAGCCCGGCGTCCCCTCCTCTCTGTTGACACATTTCTCCATTGTCAAACAGAGATGTGACAGCAACTCAGGATTTCCAGCTCAGGGGAATGAGTCGTGGGAAAGTTAAATAACTCAAAAAGAGAGAGAGAGAGAGAGAGATTTCTTTCTCTGTTCCCCCCTTTCTTTCTTTCTTAGTCCCCTCCCTCCTTCCTTCCCTGGAGAATATGTAATTAAAGGGGGGGATATGAATTATGAGAGCCCCTCGGTTTACCTTTGGGTGTAGTCAAACTTATTAAATCAATCCGAAAAGGGGCCAAGTTGCTAATTGAGTTGGAGACGGGAAAAGAGGGGGGGGGGGGGGCCGCCGGGAATCGGGCTGCTTCCAAACTTCCCCAAAATGTGATGCCCTCAAAGTGGCCAAATCGGCGACCTTTCCTTCATTTTCCCTCCACGCTTCTTCAGGACACATTTATATTCAAGGCGACGGGACTCTGTTTCGATTTAAAATGGGACTTTTCTTTCCATTTCTGCAACGAAATTGATTATTCCCCCCCCCCCCTTTCATGCACTTTCGTTGTTGCCGAATTTGGAAGTGGAGATAAAAAATACATTTCTACATGGGATTTTGAGGGAAAGAGTGTGCATTTGAGGGGAAGGAGGGAGACACGGAATAGAGTTGGGTTAGGTTTTTGTTGTTGTTGTTGCTGCTGTTGCTGCTGTTGTTGTTTATTCCATCCATTTTCCCCTTTTCCGTCCTCCCCCCCCCCCCAAATGGAAAAGAGGAGAGCTTTTTGGGGGCGGTCCAGAGTGTGGGTGGCACTCGTAACCATAAGAAACGTGATAAAAAATAATAATTTCAATCGGGTGGGAAATCAGAGTCATTTAAGCTTTTTTAAAGAAATAAAAATAATAAAAGTCGTTGTTAAAAGGAAAATACGAGACTTACTTAGCGCGTGTGTTGGCAAAAACATTTAACTGTCTGGGTTGCTGTGAGTTTTCCAGACTGTAGGGCCATGTTCCAGAAGCATTCTCTCCTGACGTTTCGCCCACATCTAGGGCAGGCATCCTCAGAGGTTGTGAGGTATTTTGGAAACTAGACAAGGGAGCTTTATATCTCTATTGAAGGTCTAGGGTGGGAGAAGGAATTCTTGTTTATTGGAGGCAAGTGTGAATACTGCAATTTATCACCTTGATTAGCATTGAAAAGCCTTGCAGTTTCAACCAGAGAAGTCAGCTGTTGTAGAGTACTTGACGAACCAACCTGGACACAGCATATTATTTGCTGGACTGCTTTAACAACCAGAATGTCAGGCTACACAGAGAAGCCACTGAAATCCACAAGCATGTGAACAATTTCAACAGGGAGGAAACCATGAAAATGAACGAAATCTGGCTACCAGTATTTAAAAAACTTAAAAATCAGGACAGTAAATAAAGAACAACATTCAGAAAATAGGGAAATTCCAGACAGGAAACAATGTGGGCCAGCTAACACCTCCCAACAAAAGAGTCCCTCAGGCAGGAATCAATCAGGCTTTGAAGCTGCAAGGCTTTTCAATTCTAATCAAGATGATTAATTGCAACATTCACACTTCCAACAGACAAGAGTTCTTTCTCCCACCCCGGACCTTCCACTTGCTTAATTTCCAACGAACCTCTCAACGTCTGAGGATGCCTGCCATAGATGCGGGCGAAACGTCAGGAGGGAATACTTCTCGAACACCATACAGCCCGGGAAACTCACAGGCCGCCAAAGCCTTCGACAACACATTTAACTGTCTGTCAGCCCTCTGCAGATGGGGAGGGAAAGGGAGGAGAGAGAGAGAGAGAAACTGAGAGAGAGAGAAGGCTCAAAAGGACTGAAAACGGGGAGGGACGTTGCAAAGACCACAGGGAACGAGGACCTTTGAAGGCCGTTGTATTTACAGGGAGATAGATAGATAGGAAGGACTCCTATGTCCAGCGGCATCAGCTTTCTGCACGGTAGAATGAATGCAGTGTAACAACATTTTAACTACCACGACTCAATGCCATGGAACCGTGGGAGTTGTGCCTATAGCCTTCTCTGCTTCCTCAAACTACAAGTCTCAGGATTCCATATTATTGAGCCAGGGCAGCTAAAATGCAGTCATTCTAGTGTGGATACAGTCCAAGCATGGGCAAACTTTGGCCCTCCGGGGGTTTTGGACTTCAACTCCCACCATTCCTCACAGCCGCAGGCCCTTTCCTTAAGCGGCTGAGGGGGGAAAGGAAAGGGCCTGAGGCTGTGAGGAATGGTGGGAGTTGAAGTCCAAAACCTCTGGAGGGCCAAAGTTTACCCATATCCGGTTTAGATGCACACCCTCAGTATGAGACCTGAGCAGATGATCTTACATCACTTGGCTTTGGAGAACAGAAAAACCATTGAATCCTAATTGAAACCATTCTCCCGTTTTTCCATCAAGTGATCCTTGGAGATCTTCCTTAATCGGTTGTTCTTGTCAGTGACATTTCATAAGTCCAAACTAAACTAAACGAGAGCTGGATCTCGGCTGCTTTAAATGACGCAGTTTGAACTGCATGATATGGGTCTACACTATATAACGAAATTTGAAGAAAAAAAATGTTCCTGGTTTGAAACTGTTATTCCCCGTTTAATTGTATGGCACTAACTTTGAAAGTAGTCGTGATGCTCCAGAAAATTCGTGGGTTTTTTTTTTTGTGTGTGTGTGTGTGGCTGCCACAAACTATTGTGAATTAGTTGAGATAATTCACTAACAAAAACTATAGCAAAACGTGCTGCAGGAAGGATGTCCCACAAAGACAGAGTTTTTGCGATTTAATAAACTTGCCCCCCATGTCTTGTCGAAGGCTTTCATGGCCGAAATCACTAGGTTGCTGTGAGTTTTCTGGGCTATATGGCCATGTTCCAGAAGCATTCTCTCCTGACGTTTCGCTTGCATCTATGACAGGCATCCTCAGAGGTTGTTGGAAACAAGGCAAGTGGGGTTTATATATCTTTGGAATTTCCAGGGTGGGAGAAAGAACTCTTGTCTATTTGAGACACGTGTGAATGTTGAAATGGATCACCTTGATTAGCATTGAATAGCCTTGAGGTTCAAAGCCTAGCTGCTTCCTGCCTGGAGAAATCCTTTGTTGGGAGGTGATTAGCTGGTCCTGATTGTTTCTTGTCTGGAATTCCCCTGTTTTCAGAGTGTTGTTCTTTATTTACTGTCCTGATTTTAGAGTTGTTATTTTTTTTAAAAAAAAAAATACTGGTAGCCAGATTTTGTTTTGTTTGATGGTTTCCTCCTTTCTGTTGAAGTTGTCCACATGCTTGTCGATTTCAATGGCTTCTCTGTGTAGTCTGACGTGGTGGTTGTTAGAGTGGTCCAGCATTTCTGTATTCTCAAATAATATGTTGTGTCCAGGTTTGTCCATCAAGTATATCCACAGATATATAAACCCCACTTGTATAGTTTCCAACATATCTCACAGCCTCTGAGGATGCCTGCCATTGGTGCAGGCGAAACGTCATTAAAGAATGCTTCTGGAAGATGGCCATGCAGCCCGGAAAACTCACAGGAACCCAACATTTTTAAAAAATCTGTTCCTGGTTTGAAAGTATTATTCCCTGTTTAATTGTATGGTACTTACTTGGAAAATAGTCGTGAAACTTCCTGAGGTTTTTTGTTTGTTTGTTTTGTGGCTGCCACAGACTATGTTGAATTGGTTGAGGTAATTCATTGACAAAAACTATAGTCAAATGCGCAGGAAGGATGTCCCACAATGACAGAGTTTTTGCAGTTTAATAAACTAGTCCCCCATGTTTGTAGGATAGGACCAATTAAGAAATGACATTTATAACCCAGGGACACAAGTATTGTGTTGAATGTGTTGTCGAAGGATTTCATGGCCGGAATCACTGGATTGCTGTGAGTTTTCCGGGCTGTATGGCCATGTTCCAGAAGCATTCTCTCCTGACGTTTCGCCTGCATCTACGGCAGGCACCCTTAGAGGTTGTGAGGACTGTTGGCAACTGGGCAATTTGGGATTTAAGGGGCCATAAGCAGCCAGAACTTGAAGCTAAAGGGCTATTTAATGCCAATCAAGGTGGCCAATTGCAACATTCACACTTGCCTCCAACAGACAAGACTTCTTTCTCCCACTCTGGACATTCCACGGATATATAAACCCCACTTACCTAGTTTCCAACAGACCTCACAACCTCTCAGAATGCTTGCCATAGATATGGGCGAAACGTCAGGAGAGAATGCTTCTAGAACATGGCCCTACAGCCCGGAAAACCCACAGCAATCCGGTGATTTTGGCCATGAAAGCCTTCGACAACACATACAGTAGAGTCTCACTTATCCAACACTCGCTCATCCGACATTCTGGATTATCCAACGCATTTTTGTAGTCAATGTTTTCAATACATGCTGATATTTTGGTGCTAAATTTGTAAATACAGTAATTACTACATAGCATTACTGCTTATTGAACTACTTTTTCTGTCAAATTTGTTGTAAAATATGATGTTTTGGTGCTTAATTTGTAAAATCATAACCTAATTTGATGTTTAATAGGCGTTTCCTTAATCCCTCCTTATTATCCAACATATTCGCTTATGCAACATTCTGCCGGCCCGTTTATGTTGGATGAGACTCTACTATATATTGAATTGGCTGAGATAATTAATTGACAAAAACTCTAATGCTGCAGGAAGGATGTCCTACAAAGACAGAGTTCTTGCAGTTTAATTAATTTGTCCCACCCATGTTTTGATGATAGGACCTATTAGAAATTGACATTTATAACCCAGGAACACAAACTGTTTTATTTCAGTCCAGCCTGAAATAATTCCAAACTCAACTAAACTTGGAATGGGGAAAGGTGTCTTGAGGAAGGAGCTGTAGACAGGAAGGCGAGCTCTAATGTCCTCCAGAGTGACGTGGGAGAGGGGACGACACACGCACATATGCACACACCCAACGTGGCCTGGTCTCTCTTGCTTGGTCTCCTCCCTTCCAGGTCTGGTTCCAGAACCGGCGGGCCAAGTGGCGGAAGCGGGAGAAAGCGGGCGCGCAGAGCCACCCTCCGGGGCTGCCCTTCCCGGGCCCGCTCTCGGCCTCGCACCCGCTCAGCCCCTACCTGGACGCCAGCAGCCCCTTCCCGCCGCACCACCCGGCCCTCGACTCCGCCTGGACCGCCGCTGCCGCCGCCGCTGCCGCTGCCGCCGCCGCCTTCCCGGGCCTCCCGCCTCCGCCGCCCGGCTCCTCCGCCGCCCTCGCCCCCGGCGCCGGAGCCCCGCTCGGGCTCAGCACTTTCCTCGGCGCCGCCGTCTTCCGACACCCGGCCTTCATCAGCCCCGCCTTCGGAAGGTAAAGCGGGAAAACAGACCAAAGAAGGTCTGAGCCTTGAGCCAGGGCAGTGCAAGGGTGGCGGGCAAGCTGAAATCATGCTACAGATCAGGCTTGGGCAAACTTGGGCCCTCCCTCCAGGGGTTTTGGACTTCCACTCCCACCATTCCTCACAACCTCAGGCCCCTTCCTTTCCCCCCTCAGCCGCTTAAGCCCAAGTTTGCCCAAACCTAATTTACAGCCACCGATCAATTAATGCAGTTCTCTCCCTTGGCATGAATTGATTGGGTTGCTGTGAGTTTTCCAGGATGTCTGGCCATGTTCCAGAAGCATTCTCTCCTGACGTTTCACCCACATCTATGGCAGGCATCCTCAGAGATTATTATTATTATTATTATTACTGTATTTATATACCCCTGGGGGGACTCTAACGTAGGAATGGAAAAATTCAATGCCTAACATACCTGTAAAACCAAATCATCACGTCTAAAACAGTCAACATATGACTATGCATTTAAATCAGTAGGACCATTCAACATGGAATATAAAGTAATAAAGTATGCTAGTACCAATGGTCCCGGAACATATTTCCTGCAGATATGTGGCGATACTGTATAAGCAAGGAGGAGTTTAGAACATTTAATTTGTCATTCTGATGTTTCAAAATAAATTATGAGATGTGAGGTGTTGGAAACTAGGCAAGTGGGGTTTATATATCTGTGGAAGGTCCAGGGTGGGAGAAACAACTATTGTCTGTTGTGGCCAGTGTGAAAGTTGCAATAAATCCTCTTGGTTAGCATTAAAAAGCCTTACAGCTTCAACACCTGGCTGTTACCTGCCTGGGGGGAATCCTTTGTTGGGAGGTGTTTCCCCTGTTTTCAGAGTGTTGCTCTTTATTTACTGCCCTGATTTTAGAGGTTTGTAAATACTGGTAGCCAGATATGCATTATTGCCCAAGCACAAATCTAGGAACATGAAAAGCACTTAAGACTGACTCAAGCCATAGCAGAGCCCTTGATGAACCAACCTGGACACAGCATATTATTTGAGAACACAGAAATGCTGGACCACTCTAACAACCACCAGGTCAGATTAAACAGAGAAGCAATTGAAATCCACAAGCATATACACAATTTCAACAGAAAGGAGGAAACCATCAAAATGAACAAAATCTGGTTACCAATATTTTAGAAAAACCTCTAAAATCTGGACAGTACATAAAGAGCAACACTCAGAAGACAGGGGAATTCCAGACAAGAAACAATCAGGGCCAACTAACACCCCCAACAAAGAATTCCCCCAGGCAGGAAGCAGCCAAGCTTTGAACCTTAAGGTTATTCAATGCTAATCAAGGTGGCCAATTGAAACATTTACATTTGCCTCCAACAGACAAGAGTTCTTTCTTCCACCCCGGACCATCCCAGTTCTTTCCCTTGGTATTACTGTAATTGATTGTTTGATCATTGATAAATTAATTGATAATTTGATCATGACCCCCAAGATACGCCTTCCTCGCCCATCACTGACTGGTTTGGCGGTTCCGAATATTCTATGATTTTTGGACTACTGAAACTCACAGCTTAGTGGAAGTTTCCAACCCACTGCAAATCCCAGCACTCTTCGCCATTGACCTTGCAATACAGGACCGGCGGGAGTTGCAAGCCGAGCATGTATGTAGGATTGCATACAATACAAGCCGCCCACCCACTGGTCTGGGTCTAGGATAGCAGTAAGCGAAAGGGAACTCCCCTTTCCCCTGTTAAAACTCCAAATTAAAACCGGAGTTCGGGTTAGCGAAAGGCAGGCGTTTCCTTCCGGTGGGCAATGTATACATTCAGCCAAGGTTTTGCATTTGAGGGCAGGATGTTTTTGAGTGCATCCGCCCCTTTGCTGCTGGGTTGCAGAGGAGTTTCCCTCTGTGCGAGAAGGGCGGGGAACGGTCTTCTGAATCTTGAATCATACTACCCTGGATTTTTTTTTAAAGTATCACGATCATATGCCACCTCTCTTTCTCCTGATTGGACCCTCATTAAAAAAAAACCACCTCTGGAAAGTGCATTTAGAGAGCGATCTTCAGGTCCCTGGTTGGCAGTGCTTCCAGTTTTGTTTAACAGGGTTATAAGTGGATGATGTGAGGCTGCTACCCAGAATCAAAAGAAATATATTCACAATTCAAGTTTCCTTATTCTTACTTTGGTTGCCTATTAAGTGCCGACGGGAAGAAAATACGACAAGTTATTAAAATAGGGGGCAGAAAGCATCATGGAAGAGGGAAGTTTTTACATGTGTTGTCCAAGGCTTTCATGGCCGGAATCACTGAGTTGCTGTGGGTTTCCCGGACTGTATGGCCTTGTTCCAGAAGCATTCTCTCCTGACGTTAAGCCCACATTTATGGCAGGCATCCTCAGATGTTGTGAGGTATATTGGAAACTAGGTCTGGCTTTTTGTGTGTGTCAGTAACGACTTGAGAAACTGCAAGTCGCCTCTGGTGTGAGAGAATTGGCCGCTTGCAAAGACGTTACTCAGGGGACACTGGGATGTTTTTTTTTTTTATGTTTTACCATCCTTGAGGGGAGCTTCTCTCATGTCCCTGCATGGAGCTGGAGCTGATACAGGGAGCTCTCCTGGGTTCACTACGTCAGTGAGGTTTACATATCTGTGGAAGGTCCAGGGTGGGAGAAAGAAATATTTGTTGTCAGGGCCAGCTAACACCTCCTAACAAAGGATTCCCCCAGGCAGGAATCAGCCAGACTTTAAAGCTGCAAGGCCATTTAATGCTAATCAAGGTGGCCAGTTGCAACATTCACACTTGCCTCAAATAGACAAGAGCTATTTCTCCCACCCTGGACATGCCATAGATATATAAACCCCACTTGCCTAGTTTCCAACAGACCTCACAACCTCTGAGGATGCCTAGCACAGATGTGGGCGAAACGTCAGGAGAGAATGCTTCTGGAACGTGGCCATACATTCTGGAAAACGCACAGCACCCAGGGAAGTTGTTCATGATGATGTTTTGTGGCTTCCAGTCGTTTCGGATTTACATTGACACTAAAACAAATCAATCTCGGGGTTTTTTTGGGGGGGAGGCGGGGGGGGCAGATTTGTTCAGAGGGAGTTTGCTTCTGAGGCTGAGAGAGTGTGATTACCACCACTCACTGGCAACTCCCGCAAAGCAGGAGGAAAGAAATGCCCAAGCAAGGCCCCCCAACCCGATCTGAACGGGAAGGCAAGGATGGGGCGGATGTTTTATACCGTAGCTCCCTTTTTTGAAAGAAAAAAGAAAAGAAAAAAAAGCCACGCAATGAAGAGAGAGAGGGGAGAAGGCAGTCGTTAATTAAAGAGACAAAGAAACCATTATTAAACCCGAGGAGAGACCTGAGGGAAAGGTAGCGGAGGGGAGAACAAAGGAAGAGGAGATGCCACTTGAGAGCATTATATGGTGAAGGAGGAGGAGGAGGAGGAGATGGGGGAGAAAGGGGGAGGAATCCAAGTAAACGGAGGCTGGTGGGAAGGCCCGCCCCGTGGAAAAGGCACCCTCGGGACCTCTCTTTCAAGAGACTCCGCTTCCTGGAGAGGAAATGACGGAGCGCCCAGCTTAGAGGCGCGTTCGTCCCCCTAAGTTTCAACCCGGTAGTTTTTTTTCCGCGTCGGGAGCGACTTGAGAAACTACAAGTCGCTTCTGGTGTGAGAGAATTGGCTGTCTGCAAGGACCTGCCCAAGGGATGTTTTACCATCCTGTGGAAACTTTTCTCATGTCCCCACATGGTAAGCTGGAGCTGACAGACGGGAGCTCACCTGCTCTCCCTGGATTCGAACCGGCACAAGGTGTCCTGCCAGTACAAGGGTTTAACCCAGGGCCATAGCCAGAAAAAAATTCGGGGATGGGAGTGGGTTGAAACTTTTTCTAGTGAATTATGAAGAATAGTTCCATAATACAAAATAATTCAGAAATCAGGCTCCATCGATAAACTTCAGTGGAAACTCAAGACAAATAAACTTCAGTGGGTGGACACTCATGAGGATTTGGTTAACCAGTTTAAATTAATGAGAAATTAATTAATGAACCGCTACAACCCCCCCCCCCCCACACACACACACACACAGCCCTGGTTTAACCCACTGCGCCACAGAGGCTCCTAACCAGGTAGCGAAGGAAGTAGTTTTGCTGAGCAGGTGATTGATTCCACAGGACAGTAGTTCTCAACCTGTAGGTCCCCAGATGCTTTGGCCTTCAATTCCCAGAAATCCTAGCAGCTGGTAACTGGCTGGGATTTCTGGGGATTGAAGGCCAAAATACCCGGGGACCCACAGGTTGAGACCCACTGCCACAGGGGAATCCTGAAACCCCTTGGAGGCTCGCATGGGAATGAGGCGCTAGTGATGGCACTACTAAGGGCTTTCTTTCATGCACTTTTGTGGGAGTTTGTTGCCTGGTCACCGCACGTGGAAGCTACCTTGGAAACGCGTTAAATGCTCGGTGTAGATGGGGCCCAGGCGCCTCATCCCTCCGTCCGTCAGTCTCTTTCTGGCGGGGCTTATCCCTGTCGCCGCCCCTGTTGCCTCCGAGGCGCACAGTTCAGTCCCTCACCGCGATGATGTCCATAATCACCTCCGCGGTTAATGCAGAGCCCGGATCTGGCTCGACGCGCCAGTCAAGGGGGTCAGAGACGGGGAACGAGAGGGAAGGCGAGCTCCCCAGATCCCCGCCGTTGAGCCCGGATGCTGGCGCGTAATTGGCCTTCCGCTGCGAGGAAATCCGCCGCGACGGCGCTCCCCGCTGGGCCCGGGCCGCTTTGGGGCCGCTTTGGGGCCTCTAATGACGGAGGGGGCCCAGGGGGAGAAGAACGCGAGGAGGAGGCCTTGCCTTGGGCCGGGCAGAAAGGAGGAGAAGACGGGGCAGCCGCCGCCTCACAGCCCCCTCCCTTCCCTCCGCGCCTGGCTGCTTATGGAATCCTCCCCTCGGAGCGCAGCACCAGCCCAGCTTTTTCCTGACAGGAGGAAATGGGAGAGAATGAGGCACTTTGCAAATAGGCTCCCTGGCTGTCAGCCCCCGGGGGGTTTCCAGCCTGTCTTTCTCTCAGTCTCTCCCTGTTCCTCTCCGCCCCCTTCCTCCTTCCCTTCCCTTCTCTTCCTTCCCTCCCTCCCTCCCCATACACAACCGGGGGCTCCGTAAGATCGTCCTGGGATGCCTGGAAAAGGGGGGGGGGGAACGCTCCCACGAACTCACAGCCCTCGTTTTTGGGCCCTCCAAGTGTTTTGGGCTCCAGTTCCCACAATTCCTAATAGCCAGTAGGCTGTTAGGAATTTTGGGAGTTGGAGTCCAAAATATCTGAAGGGCCAAAGCAGCTGAACTTGCTGACTGAAAGGTCTGGCGGTTCAAATCCAGGGAGCGGGGTGAGCTTCCGCTGTTGGCCCTAGCTTCTGCCAACCTAGCAGTTCAAAACATGCAAATGTGAGTAATAATAATAATAATAATAATAATAATAATAATAATAATAATAATAATAACTTTATTCTTATATCCCGTCCCGCCCCATCTCCCCAATGGGACTGGGGTGGCTTGCATGGGAACCAACCCCAGTAATAACAATAAAATATATCAGCTTAAAATACAGTGCAATCAAGAAGAAGATGAAGATGAAGATAAAGAAGAAGAAGAAATTTATTTTTATGACCCACCTCCATCTCCCCAAGGGACTCAGAGTGACTCACATGGGGACCAAGTCCAGAGAACAGAACAGATAAAAGTTAAAACACAACAATATCGTTAAAACATTTAAGCAGTAAAATAAAACATCATAAAATACAACAGCAGATGTTGAAACTAAAAGGTGGGGCTATTAAATAATTGCAGTATTTAACACATAAAAATATAAAACATAGAAACATAACTCAACAGGCGATATAACGAATAGCGGATCGGTGTTCAGTGCTGAAGGCAGGGCATAATAGGGAGTGTGCAATATACTGCAAGGCCATTGGTACAAGGGGCAGGTAATAAAGTGCACAGATCAGGTATTAAGGTAGGGCAGTGGTTCTCAGCCTGGTAAACTGGTTGGGATTTCTGGGAGTTGTAGACCAAAACATCTGGTGATCCACAGGTTAAGAACCACTAAGGTAGGGGTAGAAGGGCCAAGTCAAGTTGTAACTGATTAGTGCAGGGGTCCCCAAACTAAGGGCCGTGGGCAGGATATGGCCCTCCAAGGTCTTTTACCTGGCCCTTGCCCAAAATCTGAAATGACCTGAAGGCACACAACAGCAACAATCCTAATTAACTTGACTATCTCATTGGCCAGAAGCAGGCCCACACTTCCCATTGAAATCCTGATAGGTTTATGTTTGTTAACATTGTACTTGTTTTTAAATATTGTATTGCTCTTTTCATTGTTGCTGTTTCTTTTGCACTACAAATAAGGCATGTGCAGCGTGCATAGGAATTTGTTCTCCCCCCCAACTCAAATGATAATCCGCCCCCTCAACAATATGAAGGATTGTGGACCGGCCCTCTGCTTAAAAAGTTTGAGGACCTCTGGATTAGTAGAGGGCACGATAGCTAAGTTTTCAGGTCTTTCTGGAAAGTGGTCAAGGTGGGAGTTAATCTAATTTCTATCAGAAAGAAGTTCCAAAGTCAGGCCACCACTGAGAAGGCCCTCTCCTTCCTCCCCACCAATTCTGTTTGTGGAGGCGGAGTGAGAGAAGGGCCTCCCTTGGCAGGTTCATAGTTGAAGATACCATAGGAAAGGAGGGGGCATATGATTTTGGAGATGTCTACTGACAGGACTATATAGCCAGAAAAAAATTGGGGGGAGGGGGTGAAACTTTTTTTTAGTGAATCATGAAGAGTAGTTCCATAATGCAAAATAATTTAAAAATCAGGCTCCATCGATAAACTTCAGTGGACACTCAAGACAGGTAAACTTCAGTGCAGGGCTGTAGCCAGAAAAAAATTTCGAGGAGGGTTTGAAAATTTCGTGGGGGGGGGGGTTTGAACCCCTTACCCCCCCCCCCCTACATACCTGTCAATATGTGCTTGAGATAGTGCCTGGAGGGACTTTTAATTTTTTGCGTCTCATAGACTTAGCATGGGGATTTGGTTAACCAGTTAAAATTCATGAGCAAACCAGGGGTTTTTTTAACCTGAAAAATTTGGGGGGGGGGGTGTTTGAACCCCCCAACCCCCCCTGGCTACAGGCCTGCTTCAGTGGACACTCATGGGGATTTGGTTAATCAGTTAAAATTCATGAATAAATCAGGTTTTTTTTAAAACCTGAAAAATTTGGCTACAGCTCTCTTACGGACACCCCTTCCGTTTAGAAATGGAGCACCAACCCCCGGAGTCGGACAGGACTAGACTTAATGTCCATTTAGCCGTTTTTACCATTTAGCGGTTGTTGTTCACAATTTTATGTGATATTGTTTTATACTTATGTCTTGTTTGCTGTCTTAGGCTGCAGACTTGGAGTGCCTATGTAAGCCGCGGGGAGGGAGTCTCTTCGGGGGTAGAAATGAAGTGTATTACTTTATGTGTTTCTGTTCCCTCCCGTCTTGCACCCCTTCCGCCTCCCCCCTCCCCCGGCTCCTTTCCTCCCTCGCTGCAGGCTCTTCTCCACCATGGCCCCGCTGACCAGCGCTTCCACCGCGGCGGCGGCGCTGCTCCGCCAGCCTTCTCCGGCGGCGGTGGAGAGCGCGGTGCACTCGGGGGGCGGCGGCGGGGGCGGCGGGGGCCTCTCGGACCCCTTGGCGGCGGCGGCGGCGGACCGGCGGGCCTCGAGCATCGCGGCGCTGCGGCTGAAGGCCAAGGAGCACGCGGCGCAGCTCACGCAGCTCAACATCCTCCCCGGGAACAGCGCCGCCGGCAAAGAGGTCTGCTAAGACAGGCACGGGGAGAGCGAGAGAGAAAGTGACAGTCAACCAGAGACTGAAAGAATGACGAATCCAAGACCAAAACCACGTTGGGGAGGGGGGGGGGGAGAGCAGGGAGGGGGGAGCGGGGAGACTTGGGGAAAAGGGAAAGGAAGCGGCAACGAGAACCCGAAGAGGCAGGACTGAGGAGGAGACAGACGTCCGCCGCAGAGAAGGCTGAACGAAGAAGCAGCGCCAGGGAAGGGAAGGGAGAGGAAGGAGCTCCGTCCCTCGTCCGCCCAAATAGACGGAGCGAGAGACCCCGCCGAGCATTAGAGAGGGAAACGGAGCTCCACAGCCCGCCTCGCTCTCTCTCTCCTTCCCTGGGAGTTCATTTGTCGCCCCAATACCTTCCACGTTACTTCGTTTGGAAACCTCAACGTGGAAGCAAAAGGGGCTTCTTCTCCTTCTGCTGCTGCTGCTATTCTCATGTTTCCTGGCAAGGCCAAAAAATAACATAAAATAAAAATAAAAGCCAGTGACTGTGCGGAGACGGCGCAAAAACAACAAACAAACCAACAACAACAACAACAAAAAACCTGAACCAGGGCGGGTGGTGATGGCTGGGTCTCTCTTTTTTTTTTTGGTCCTCCGATCGCTACACCAACCAAGGGTTTTTTTATAGCAAACCAAAGGGAAAAAATATACAGTGCTAGATAAAAAATAAATATGGACTGTTTAAAAAATAATAATAAAATAAATAAAAACGAAGTCACGAAACTGTGATGCTCGATAGATTGCTGTACATATACCATTGTTATTAAAAAATATTCCGACAAAGACAAAAAAAACCCATACCATCCCCCAAAACAAAATGGCAGAGCTTTGTATATTCGAAATGTTATATACGAATTGCACTCTGTGTAGTTGTTTGTACCCGTTTGTCATTTCTGTAGATTCTTACTGTGTTGTAGATAAATAACCCTAGGGGCCCTAGACAAATATTTATGTACAAACCCTTTATTTAACTTATGAACGGCAGAGATGGCTGATATTCAGGAGACAGAGAGAGAGCAGAAGGAAGAAAGCAAAGAAGGAAAGGCGTTGGTACTTTTGTGTAATGTTGTTGTTCCTCTCACTTTTCTTTGCGCTCAAGCGGGCAAGTGTCACCCATAGAAAATAAAACTATATCTCTATATATACGTTTTATCTACGGTTCTAAAAGATACCTGGAGATGCAGTGTCATTGGAAATCATCATGGAAATAAGGGACGGATCTTTGGAGTATTTTGCTTCTTTGCCTGATAATATACAGGGTGGGCCCAAGTCACAAAGGGGGTTTCAATGTTTAGTAACTCCTTTATTGTTTTGATTTTAATGTCTAACACCATAACATTATACATATCGTGTGCCTTGTATTTATTTTTCTTCAAGACACACCATGGCTTATTTTCAGGGGATGTCTTATTTTTATTGAGTATGACACAGCAATCTTCATTTATGGGATGATCTCTCTGGGCTCATCAGTTGCAGACTGCTTGCTGAAGCTTTCCCCCTATCCCCTGAGGTTTGCGGGGAGGGGGGGGGGGTGAGAGAGACCCACAGATCTTGCTTGTCAGTGCTGGGAAGCAACAGCTTTACTGGTGTTTGTGTGGGCTGAGAGACACCCACAGACTGTTGGTTGGTGCTGAGGGAGAGATACCCACAGTGCTGGGTAAAACAGCAGCCACAGCTTTACTTCTTCCCCCTGAGGACACACAATACCTAAAGCAGATCGTCCTGCTCCTCACTTCACTGAGGAGACTTCTGCTTTCACTTTCTATGCCTCAGCTTGTAGCACCCACAGAAAGTCCGGGGCCTGACAGGGGAGCCCACCTCTTAGGCTGCATTAGCCACGCCTCTCACTATGTCTTATTTTCAGGGCATGGCTTATGTTGCCTGAATGCTTAGAAATCCTGCTAAGGCTTATTTTATGGGTATATCTTGTTTTCGGGAAACAGGACATATAGTATCTCTTGGAAATAAAATGACATTACAACACAGTTCCAAAACGTTATCACAACATCAGACCCCTTTGTGACTCTTGGCCCACCTTGTATATGTGCCTTTAAATGCAAGAAAGAGAAGTGTTTATTGCTTCAAGTTTGCTGAGGGCAATTTCCCCATTTTTATAAAAGGCTTTTGTCAACAATGTGTGAGGAATGCGAGTGTGGTTGAGCTACAGCTCCACAGTGCGCCATGAGAGGAGTTGCAGTCCCATCTTTTACTCTGGAGTTTTTTTTTTCCTGTCAGGAGCAACTTGAGAAACTGCAAATCGGGTCTGGTGTGAGAGAATTGGTTGTTTGCAAGGACGGCCTCCGATGTTTTACCATCCTGTGGGAGGCTTCTCTCATGTCACCACATGGGAAGCTGGAGCTCACCTCGCTCACCTCGCCCATTGACCTTTCGGTCAGCAGTCCTGACGGCACAAGGGTTTAACCCATTGCACTACCAAGGCTCTGGAGAGTAAATTAACACGAGGGAAATAATAGACCCACAGCAGTGACAGCACAATCCTAGGACGCAACCCAGCCAGAGGGTTAGGTCCTTGGGTTTCTGCGGGGTTTGGGGCTGCCGTTTGGACTGAGGGAGAACCAGGGAACTGGCAAAAGGGGTCCTTTGCCCGTCTGTGTTTTCAGCGGGCCTGGGTTGAAGAGAGGGACGAGGAAGAGCAGCCCAAGGCTTGGCTGCGAGTCCGAGGGTCCCTTCCTGCCCAAGGAGGGCGAGACCCAAAGGGGGAAAGGAGAGGGAGAGGCAGCTTCGCGGAGCCGCTTTTGTGCCTCTGCAGTCGACAAACGCGGCCCCTCCGTGGGACTGCTCCCCCTCCAGCCCCTTCCCCGCCTTTGACCCAGCCATGGAGCAGAAGCAAATCGCGTGAAATTACCTCCAAGGGATTACACGGCGGCCCCATTCAAAGACCCCCCCTCCCCGCTCTCCTTGCTTCCCTCCCTCCTTAATCCCGTGTCCTTCGCCGGCTGCAAACAAACCCGAGGCAAAAGGCCCCCTATTCCTCCTGCCCAGCTGGCCCCCGAGAGAGCCTTGCGCGCACGCTTTAAAAAAAGGAAGAAAAAGAGGGTTTCCCCGGATTAAAAGCCCCTGGATGGATGTCACGCCTGACAAGCCCTCAAAGCCGTCCCTGAAACGCGCGACCTTTTTGGGCTCCTTCTCTCCTCAAAGGCAGGGCAAGGCAGGGCACCCTCTTTGGGGACAGACATCCCCCCCCCACGTTTTGAAGCCAGCTGCCTCCATTCTTCAGGGATGAAAGGCCCAGGGGAGAAAGATTCCCGCCAAATTCCCTGGGGCAGATGTTGGTAAAAGTTACAGTAGAAGCGGGAAAAGTTACCTCAGAGGCATATCTCTCAGCCTTGGACAATCAATATATGACAAAACACAGATCCAATGGTTTATTTTTCTTCAACTCTTCAGATGGTGGGGCAAACTTGGGCCCTCCAGTTGTTTTGGACTTCACCCCCCACAATTTCCCCTCAGCTGAGGCTGAGGGGGGGAAAGGAAGGAGCCTGAGGCTGTGAGGAATGGTGGGAGTTGAAGTCCAAAACTCCTGAAGAGCCCAAGTTTGCCCATACTTGCAGTATAAATGGATGTGAAGATGTTTGTTTGTTTTCTCCTACCACAAAGCATATTTCACTTGTTTAGACATGCATATTCCACATTAGCAGCCCTCAGTTTGCTCCATGGGGAATATATCTAGCACCAGGATAGCCCTGTGGTAATCTAGAACTGCACAGTATACAACGTACAATGAATCTGGGCTGGTATTACAAAGAGGATGGCAAATATAACATTCAGGTGGATTTTGCCTCAGAGTCGGCATTCACACCCTCCTCTTCAGCCGTGTTTGTTTTTATGTCCTTTCAAATAACCATACATTTATCTGACAGCACCTTATGCGCGCACACACATATATTTTGGAGTATTAAAAAACCCTCCATAGGTGCAATTTTTTTACAGGGGAAAAAAGAGAACAGTTGCTCTCTGGACATGATTAACAGCCGAGTTGGAAGTACATATTTCACTTTAAAGAAAAGGGAATCATTATCAATCCATTACGCATTAAGAAATGTCACTCAAGTCTTTTTGACTCATTCGGCAGAAATCTTTGCAAAGCCCGAATCATACTTCTGCAAAGCAGCAATTTTGTTTAATCCAAGGGGGGTTATTACTCTGGTCCCTTATTAGGATCTATACTACTGCCAAGCAATCCTATAACCATCTCAAAAGAAGTTTACCTTCATGTTATAAAACCAGTAGTGGTATTTATACTGTGCAATAATTAGTGTATTACTTGAATCCACTAACAGGTTCATTTTATCTCTGCACAAAACCTCCAGTCTGCTTATAGAAAGCTTGTGCCTCCTTTGGCGCTGCTAAAGTGGTGAAAGAGTGAATGAAGGCTTGGTAGCACTTTCTCTTTTTTGCCTTGCCTTAATTCCCATCTCTTTTTGCTCTCATCCAATTAGTGCAGTGTATTAAGCAGTTTATCATCTCATAGTCAGCTATTGAGAGAAACAAGGCGAACACTTTGCAATAGAGCCTGCTCTCCTTTGACACCCTCAGGTACTTACATATTCCACTGTGCTATGAATAATAGAGGAAGAATAGAGCACTAATTCCCTCATCAAAGAATGCCTTGTCTGCTGCTTTGCTCAACAACACCATTCTGATCAAAAGAAAAGCAATAAAGCTTAGCATAACAAAACGAAACCTACTTATTAGCTTAGTGGTTAAATTAATGCAGAGCCGCTGCTATTCAAAACCAAGGTTTGAAAACAGCCTCCAACAACCTGATAATGCTGCCTTCGGGATGAAGGAATTTTAATCTGAAATCTGAAGCTGGCACAGATGAGATAATCTATTAAACAGCTATAAGAGGAGCGAGGGATGAGCGGTTCAATTAAGAAATATTTAGGTGCTTGACAGAAGAGAGGCAAGTAAGACAAGAAAAATAGACAGGAGTTGAGAAATAGCAAAGTAATTTTGTTTACAGGCAGATGATTCCGGAAGAGGACAAACTCCTTAGATGGAATTTTTTTTTTTTTTACAATCCCTTGATGTAAAGTTTAGCTTCTGAACCTTTGTATCTTAAGTCCCACCCCCTGCAAAAAAACTAAAAAAACCTCCTTCAATAGAAGTTTAAAACTTCTATCTATCTATCTATCTATCTATCTATCTATCTATCTATCTATCTATCTATCTATCTATCTATCATCTATAATGAAAATATGGGAAGAGCACTAAGTGTGGGCCTGTATTTTCAGCCTCTTCACAATTTTACTGCTTCCTGTAATACATGTATAGATTAATCTACATACAGGAAGATGGGTCGGCATTTCTCAATCTTTTAAAAGTGCTGAGAAGGCAAAACACTGGAAGCAGGCAGCTCAGGCAGAGCAGTTCAGTCTTTATTTGACCATCCTGAACACCAGACATTACATTAACCTGGATGCTCACTTGAAAATGACTCCTTTATCCAGTTTTCCATGACAGATGGTGCACATGCATACACATAGGTTGTTCCATTTTTCATTTTGATTTGTCAGGTAGGTCTGCTTTGTATCATATTATGCAAATACATTACACCTTCTGAATGTGGGGGGACAGCAAAACTTGCATATTTTTCCAACTCACCAAAAGGGGAAAGAAAACAGTCTGGATAATAGCACTGGGAGGTGATTAATCAAGTATGGTGGTCCATATGAGATTTCTCTTCAAATAAGACAGAAATGGCATGATGAGGAAATAAAAGAGGATACATGGAAGCACCATTAATTTACCCAAGAGCTCTGTAGCAGACACAAAGTTAAGAGTTTCTCAATTTATTTCAATAGCATATTCACGTTTGCTTGCGTACTGAGCAACATTTCATCTAAGAACATATAGAAACCTTTGTAGGCAAGTCAAGGAATACTAAATTGATACAAATATCTTTAAACATGTGTGATTCCCAATTTCTGTATGTGATCAGACACATTAACTAGCATGAAAATGGTCAATATATGGGAAATTGTGGGACTTTTAAAAATCCCAATTATGAATGATGTGATGTAGCCACTCATGTTTCTTTATTGATGTGCTAACTTCATCCATTGTTCCCGCATTAGTCCGAGGCCAGGGTCAAAGGGATATTCTCAAACTTCATGTTATTTGTCATTTTGGGGTATACTAGGAGATGAATTGATAATTCCTATGAAATAAAATCTTTTAAGGACCTCTCACTAGTTACTGTTTGATGGGAAACAGCACCCTGGGTATTTTCCTTACTCAATTGCAAAGATCTAAACTTGTGGTATAAATGAGTATCACTGTGTTATCTCACTGATAAGTTTAAAATATGCTCATCATTCAATTTTTTTACATAATAATTTTTAAATTAGTTTTCTTTTAGAAGTGTAGCACTTTGCATTTGTATTAAAATAACTTTATATGTATATATGAACAGACAACAGTATAAATCTAGGAAATTTTAGACCAGTTCTGTAAAAAAGTCAAGATTCCCCCTCCCCCTCTCCCCAAATACTGTTTGACACTACTTCTGTTGATGATTTTACCAGCAGTGAACACTCTAGAGCAAGCATGGGCAAACTTGGTTCCTCCAGGTATTCTGGACTTCAACTCCCACAATTCCTAACAGCCTCAGCTTAAGTGGCTGAGGGGGAAAAGTGAGGGGCCCGAGGCTGTTAGGAATTATGGGAGTTGAAGTCCAAAACACCTGGAGAGCCCAAGTTTGCCCATGCCAAGTCTAGACCATATTTATCAGCCTCCTAAAACTTTTCCAGGGCTTTATTTCTGTACCAAAGGCTAGGAAGTATTTTGGGGTTGGAATATGTCCCATTTTTACATCTCGGGTCTTCTTGTCTCATGATACTAGGTTTTCTTGCCAAAGAACTAAAGTATACATGTATGTGGCAGGGAGAATCTGCCACAAACCAATGCTGTCTTTCTGCCCTCTTCAGAGGGCAATTGGTGCTTTAACATTAATTCCCATGCAGTTACTCTGCATTTTATTTGAACAAACACTGTCTGGCAAAAACAAACACAAAATAACTCATCTCCCAAAATAGTTTCACAAGTAAAGATCACATTAGAACCAAGTATTAATAGGAAGCCTTTAGGTTTAGCATTGTTTTGAACGGCTGTGTATATGATCACAAACTAGATAAATAGTAAAAAGGGAAAACATTAGTGCTCCTACTGAGACCTCCACTAACCTCTTTTCCTGAGAGCACCTCTACTAAATACCCTGGAGCAAAGTCTAGGATCACTTACATTCCAGCAACTCTCACTGGGAATTATTCAATTAAAGGAGCCATTTCCCCACCCCTTTCTTCCCTTCCAGGGCTAGATATACAACAAATAGATATTTATTGAAACATAAGTGGTACAGGTGCCCAGTATATTATCTACTCACTTTCAGATGGCTTTTCTTTTTCATATTTGCTACTGAATAAAGTCAGATTCTATTTCAATCTCTTTAAGTGACAGACAACAGAATTTCTGCTCAAGTATAAATGGAAAATCAGAAAGGAAAAAAAAGAAGATTTTTGTCTAGAAAAGAGTCCTCAAAAAGCCCTCTTGTACTATTCTCTTTAAATGCAGTGTTATGTACTGGGATTTCCCACAGATTTTGCTATATTAAATGTCTGAAAAAGTTTGCTGAGGTCCACTTCAGAATAGCTGCTCATGGTCAACCACTGGTCTACAGTGTTCTTCAACTTTTTGTACATTTCCTTGTTCTTTTCGCTGAAGAATCCCTGGCAATTCAATCGATCTGTTGAGAGAGAGAGAGAGAGAGAGAGAGAGAGAGAGAGAGAGAGAGAGAGAGAGAGAGAGAGAGAGAAACAACACATTAAAAGATCATGGGGGAAAAATCACCTTTCACAGTGAGTACTCCTGGAAATCATTTCTATCTCACAGGTATCTATAGATTCGTGTGCGCTCTAGTATAGGGATACCAATTGTCAAAACTTGATCTGTCAAAGTTTCTGTTCTAGCTGTGTGTCCGTTTTTTAGCATGCCTTTTAAAAGCAATACTTTAATCAGGATGTTTAGAAAAGTGTCAAACCTGTTACATACGGCAAATCCAGTTTATCAAGAAATTAGTCAACCATGCTGCCATGCCGCAACTGAATTGGTACACCACCTTCTGTCAGTAAATGTCTAAAAGCATTGTTTGTCCATTAATGTTGACTAAGTGGGGCAGGAGGAACAGAAAGTAGATTCAGCAAGATCACCAGAACCTTTAAAGAGATATAGGGAAGAAGGAAAAAGAACCTCTCTTAGTAGTTGGATTGTTTGTCAATATTCTGTCTATGTTCTGAACCCTCCCCATTGGCTGGAAGATTTTCAGTGATGAACGACACTCAGGATGCCCCTTTGTAAATCCCTTTGGAAAAGCTTTGTCTACAATATATTAAAAATGAGATGCATATTCTATTCCACAGTTCATGTCTCAAAATTTAAGAAAAAGCCATTGTGACAAGCCATAATCAGAAAATATGAAATTCGCTTGATTAATCAGTTTATGTACTTGTGTATTCATTTGAAGAAATATGTGCAGGTTCCTCCCTTACTACTTACTACTACATTGCTTTGTGCAAATTTGTTGGCTATGACAAGCAATTTCCATATTTCAATCACGTTTTCTAGTGAGTCATATCTGTGGCTACAGTTGTATTAAGAAACATATTTTAAATACAAAACCCAATAGAATAGGACAGGAGCAGAAGCTGGCCTATACTAGGTCAGACTATTTTGATCCAGCCCAGTTTTGTTAACTGAGTAGCTAGCCACCACTTTCCTAATGTTTAGGGTCCTTTTATATCACCTCTAATTGAAGACACTTGGGATTGAACCTTGAGATCACAAGGGGGAGGTGCAAGAGACTGAACTTCCTTTATGGGAAGTTCTATAAGTTATATGCTTCCATCATGTCTATACTAAACACTCAGATAAGTGCCTAAATTCTGAACAGGTTTGAAGGTTGTTTATGTATTAAAGTGTTTTTAGGAACAGATTAAAGACAGAAGAGGACAAGAGCAGCAGCCTGGCAATAAATCTATTTTTCATGGAGTTGTTTGATGGTTCAGTGGAGAAATCACTGTAGATTTGACACAAAGAATAAATACATTAGGAAAAGAAAAACATTCAGAGTAGGAAAAATATTACATGCTTGTGTTTTGTGTTTTAGTAAAAATATAAAAATATTTTCTATGTCAAGGCTGACCCAAGATATTCTGCTGCCCAAGGCAAAGGATAAGATGGTGTTCCCTCCTATGTTCCATCTGCTAAAGCGGAGTGAAGGGCCAATTCAGTTCTCACAATGAAATAGCAGTCTTCAATATACTTACTTAATGACAGCAGGGCAGTTCAAGTAATTAGGATGGATTGTGTGGCACATATTGCTGTATTTTCTAAGAAACCTCAGTTGGTCAGGGGTTCAGGAGAAAGGACTATGGGATTGCTGCTCCAGCACCCCAATATCGGTTGCCTGAGGTGTTGTCTTACTCTGCCTAATGGCCCAGGGCAATCTTGGTCAACATTTCATAAGCCCTAACAGGAACCATTTCCCAGCAGATAAGATGATATGCTTATGTAAGAGTTATATACACAGTGAATCAGGAAGTCATCTCAGCAATACCAGATGGTTTCATGCAAGCCTTTTATCATCTCAAACCCAGCTTGCCATCTGTAAAATAGTGAGTAATAACACTATTGGATGTCATTAATACCTGTACTACTGGCCCTTCTTCCCAGGATGCTAAAAGGATTACTGATATAATACAAGTTTAAAATATAGGTGCATTGCCAGGGAGTGCTCCTATATCTTCTTTTGTTCCTAGACTCTCAAGTGAACTTAGAAGCCTCCTTTCTCAATTTCAGCTATAGCCCTACGTGTGGTTGTTTGGTGAGGTGTGGCTCTTGGTCCCAGTCATGATAAACATGAGAATTTTAAAACGTCGACTAGAGCAAACCACAAAAAGAAATTTTAGTCAGGCTAAGATTCCCCCTTTCCCCAAGAGCGATTTGAATGCTGGATTGGGACTCTGGGAAACCATGGTTCAAACTCCCATCCAGCCATTGAAACTCAATGGCACACAACCTCAGTGTCAAGAAAAGGCAAAGGAAATGCCTTTTGAACAAATCTTGCAAAGAAAATCCTATGATAAATTTAATTTTAAGGGTCACCATAAATTGGAAATGACTTGAATGCACACAACAAAAGCAAGCTCCCCTCCTCATGCAGTTAGTTGTAGTTATTTGAATCTCTAAAAATACTCACACTTCTAGCCCATTTCCAAAACCAACACAAAGTGCTGACCATCATTTGTTGTTTAATGTGTTGTCGAAGGCTTTCATGGCCGGAATCACAGGGTTGTTGTGTGTTTTCCGGGCTGTATGGCCATGTTCCAGGTACCTCACAACCTCTGAGGATGCCTGCCATAGATGTGGGCGAAACATCAGGAGAGAATACTTCTGGAACATGGCCATACAGCCTGGAAAACACACAACAACCAATTTGTTGTTTATTTGTTCATGACCTCATGGACCAACCCATGCCAGATCATCATTATTAAACCACTAAACAACTTTGGACCATCTTTTCCTACTTTTTAACTCAGATTTCTATTTGAGAGAAGACAAGGATTGGCTTGCTGTAGTGCCTAGGCAACAAATTTTTATTCATGAAGCGATTAATTTAGGTAATTTAGGAGGGCCTAGAGGACAATTAGCCATCTCTAGGATCCTCCATGGGCTGCATGGGCTTATATGTAAGCAGCAAGTTGTTCACTTTCAGTATTGATTTTTAAAAATAATTTTAGATATTAGATTTTACAATAGAACTTCTATAAAAAGTAACCAATAATTTAAAAGCGATTTTCCCTCTTTCCCATTTTTTGGTGGGACATTGATGGTATTGGTCCTCCTAGATTTGGAAAAGAGCCTTAGATTTGCTCATCATTGGCCCCGATTTTTGTTAATGGAATGTAGGTGTCAGTAGGCCACTGGTCTGTCTAATCAGTGACTTAGTAACCACTGGTTACTAAATTGATTTCTCTTAGAAGCAAAAAAGTTATGCTAGCCACATAACAAGGTCCTTATGTCTGTGAATAGAGAATGAATCCAGGGAAGACTTCTATGAGTGTAAGTTTGTGTGTGTATATATATGGGAAGAGTTATTGATACTCTTTTTCTCTTTTTCCTGAGACTTTCTGCATCTCCATCAAACCTTTCACAATGTATTTTCAGGGAAAGTTCAGGTCTAAGAGCCCTGAGAACTCTAGATTGAGACTTTATCTGCTGCGCTGTTTGGCATTTCTAATATTATATTATTGCTTTTAAAAGTTCATAATGCTAACTGTATTGAACATCTCTGATGTAAGATAAAAAGTCAGTATATAAATTTTTGAAAGTAAACAAACCAACAAGTGTTTTGAAATAAACTATGCAAATTCCAAGTTTTCTTGAATATATCTTTTTTCAGAATGTAATTTATCTCGCCAATAGATGAGGAAATTCTCCACATAGTGGTTTCCACTAATAACAGTGGAAAGACAATACATTATATTATCCAGACAAGGAACTATCTGAATTCTATAATCTTTTTTTCTTTTAGTGGAAAATTCATAATTTTAGATTGAGGATTTCACCGAATTCTTAAACCACCTTAAATGCATGTATTATTTCAGGCCAATCCCATTCACTAAAGCTTAAGGTAGTATATAGAAGTTCCCAGCTCCAACCTTAACTTAGGGATGCTGTGAACTTGGCAGATCAGGGAAATACTGATTAGCCCAGAGTCATCCAATGAGTTTCATCCTGGGTGTTGTATGTTCAGTCCAATTCCTGGATTTACTTCATTCCCTGTTCAAAACTATAAGTGTGAGATCATCCTAGCCATTTTTATTATAGACGTGACATCCTTCAAACGATGAAACTTATTTTGACATGCATTCAGTCTTTGAGTGCATTCACACTGTAGAATTAATGCAGTTCGACACTATTTAACTGCCATGGCTCAATCCTATGAAATCACGGGAGTTGCAGTTTTACAAGGTCTTTAGCCTTCTCAGCCAAATAGTGCTGTGGTTCACCAAACTACAGATCTCAGAATTCTATAGCATTGAGCTATGGCAGTTAAAGTGGTGTTAAACTGCATTAATTCTACAGACTATATGCACTCTTTATTACTCCTTGTTGCTCAAAAGTTCCTCAAGAACCCCCCATTCACAAAATGCATGCTTTTGTTTCCTCTTAGACTACTGGCTACTTCCCTTCCTCCTCCTCCTCCTCCTCCTCCTCCTCTTAATCAAAATGCAACTGAACATTTTACAAAGGACATGTATTTCATTAGGCTCCTCCATCTTTTTAACAAACTTCACTAAATAAACATCTTAATTATGTATAGGATTCACACATTTACATATTGCACTCATATATCTTTGATGTATCACTGTCATATGAATTCAGATTAGGTTGATATTGAATATTGTTGAGCAGATTGACATATTTTTCAATTTCTGAGAGAACTAGGGTAACTTCCTGTGCGCAAGTGTTGTGCGCTTATAACATAGGAAAGATCACAAAATAGGTCTGTATATGTATCTAATGTGAATATTAGAAATGATTTTTCATGATATTGTACAGACACTTCAGAGTTATTCATTTATTGTTTTATTTTTCTCTTGCAGACACATTTAGCATCATGTTAACTAATTTAAAACCTTACTACATTAAAATCAAGAGAACACATATGTCCATTAGTATTGTGCATAAATAGGAAAACCAAAAATTAAACCTCTCCTATTTTCCAGTCTTTATTGTTCACATTTTGATGTCAAATTCCTGATTTTTCTCTCATATTGCTCATCTATTGAACACATAGTGAACCAAGAATCACTCTACTGAGTTCCTTTCCCTTTAAATGAAATGTTAATTCCACTAATTCAAGATTGTTTTTGCTTAAAAGATGTCTATGTGTTAGCATTCCTCTTCCCACATGTGTTTCTTTTCCTACCTTCCTATGTTATTTTAATGAGACAGTAAACAGAAGAACCTTATTTTACCTTGGTATATTAGCTTCTTATCTTGACTTTCAGACATTGCCTAGCTTTTCCTTAACCAACCATCATAATCAAATATGCTCTGAAGAACAAAACTCAAAAGCCGCTTCTAGTTCACCAACAGAATTCTTCTTTTTTGTTCACTATATTTAAACATTAACAGTACAATGAAGGCAGAAGTAAACAAAAAGATAAACAGAGGAAATTTGTACTGGCACTGGGAAATTGTCTATTGCAAATGTGCTTCTTGCCTGCACA